>NC_053489.1:123798026-124148026 GCF_905171775.1 Rana temporaria
GAAACCCAGATATTGTGGCCTACAACACCCACTGCCCTTCACTGGTCTATGTGGACCACCATGGAGAGAGCATTACATGTGGACCCCCCCACAGACCCAGGACTAAGAAAGTCCAGAGAGGGGAAAAAGTGAAGGCTCCACTCAGTTTCAGGCAATACCTTTTTACTGGAGGTATAGAGGACAAACACCAACCCTGTTTATTTCATTGTATCACTGTAGCCCAATTATTGCCATTGATATGATGGACTATTGAGTCCAGTTACAGGGCAGGTCATCACTGGAAATGGAAGGAGAGCTCAACATTTCCATTCTCTCCTGGGATGGGGAATAGTGCTACACTATATAGAATATATCTGGTTTATAAATAATAATAGTGTATGTAAGCCAAAACTTTGTGTTTCATCTTTAGAGTAGACAAGGGTTGACACTTCAAAGTCATTTATACTTTCCTTGTTCTGCTTAAAGAAACTTCCCTTCACATCCTGTCCTGGAGATGCAACAGAAAATTGCTGGCAATCTCTCCAAAGTTAACACAGTTAACATGTTTGAGAGTTGTCTTAAGAACATGTGTGCCCATTGGAGAATTGCCCCTCACAGCTTGCTCTGATGATGACTAAATAAGTTTGGATATCCGTTCATTTTCCTCAGTAACAACGATCACCAGGTCAAATAAAGGACTGAATCATGCCAGCAGGGACACAGACCGCAATAAAAACATGACAAAGGTTCTAACCCTTTCCCATTCTAATCTACGATGTATGCCTTCACATACACTTTCATTACTAATAGTCAGAATTTGAATGAGCTATTTTTTAAGTATTAGAAAATAGAATATAGAAAGAAAGTTGTAATAAGTATCAACCTGAGAATCAAACTTTGAACCAGCAATTAAAATGTCAGTTTCTGCCCTGGGCACCACCTCTAGACGGCAGCAGGTAATGACATTGTACTCTTGCCTCATGATAACCTGCTGAGCAAGCTTTAGGCTGCACGTGTCTTGTTCCCGGGCTACTGTATCTTGCCTCTTTACTTGTGCCACTCTCCACTGTGTAAGGAATTTCATATGGCACGAGGCCAAGGGCGTTAAAGCCTTCTAGCCATGATTTCTGTCATAATATTGCAGCTTCAACTATCTAAATACACCACTTTCAGTCTCCATTAGTTTCCTGAATAAAAGGTTTTGTTTAGCCGTGCTAAGTCACCTCTATTAAAGTGTGTTTATGATAACGCTATTGGAGTATAAGTTGTTCGAGCATTAGCAGACAGCTGATTCAGTGGAGATAGCCTGAATAAATTTACCAAGGTGCACATCCAGCTAATCTGTTTGAAGAATATTGTACGGCATTAGTACCAGCACTTCATGTTATCTGCGCTGACTGATAAGGCACATCTTTATTAAATTCAGTTATTGAAAGGATTCCAGTCAGGGAGTAGAAATATTTTATAATCTGGGAGAAAAAAAAATTAAGCATCTCTTTGTTAGGCAGACTTTGGTTTAATGGCTGAGTGTCTAGAGAAGGCTTCTAAACACCTGCAGTACTGTACAATAAAAGCTTTGTGATATTAAGTGGAAATAGCTTTTTCTCCACTCTTACAAGCCTACTTTTAGCGATAGTCTTTGCAGCCAAACACTGGTGTTAGAGCTCCACTTGCTGTCTGTCTGCTGGAAGTGCTCACCTCTACTCTTCTGTACTCCTTCTCTAAAGGGAATTATGTCATAAAGTCGTTGACATAAAATAGGCCTAAAACAAGTATTGGAAGAATTTTGTTCCTGTGCTTCAAAATATTATTGCAGAAATGACCGATTATGCTTTGTCAATGTATGTACAAGTAAACATGCCAATACAACCACAGGTATACTGTGGTGTAAATATTTGTATATATCCTATAGAAATTACCTCTAAATCTGAGCTTAATCAGACCCTATCTGGGTACCTGCTTCTTACAGCTAAATTGAATATTACAACCTAATCTATAAGCAGCTATTACCTTTTGTACACCCCCCCCCCCCCCTTTAGAATGTAAGCTCTATGAACAGGGCCCTCCTGTACCTTCTGAATTGAACTGTACTGTAATTGTGCTGTCTCCCCTCTACACTGTAAAGTGCTGCGTAAACTGTTGGCGCTATATAAATCATGTATAATAATAATAATAATAAGTAGACAATAATATTGCAAATGTTTCTGAGTAAAGTCTCGTACACACGACCGAGTTTCTCGGCAAAAACCAGCAAGAAACTTGGGAGGAAACCGGTCGTGTGTACATTTTCGTTGAGGAAACTGCCGAGAAACTCGACGAGCCAAAAAGAGAGCAAGTTCTCCATTTCCTTGACGGGAATGGAGAAAATTGGCTTGTCGAGTTCCTTGACAGCCTAACAAGGAACTCGACGAGGAAAACTATATGTTTCGCCCGTCGAGTTTCTCGTGTGTACGAGGCTTAATACCTTTTGCTTCACTTTTCGTAAACTATTGACTTGTATTGTTATTTAATGGTCACTGTTATAGATAGATAGATAGATAGATAGATAGATAGATAGATAGATAGATAGATAGATAGATAGAATAATTAAAAAATAAAAACACAAGATTTTCACAGTTTGGGACAGGTTGGTAAATATGATACGCTTAAAGCAGAGTTCCACCCATTTAAAAGTCAGCAGCTACAAAAAGTTTAACTGCTCACTTTTAATAAACAGACACCCACCTTTCCCATGGTTCAGCGATGCGGCCACCCAAAGCCTTTGCTTCTCTTCCCCCTCCTCTCTGTGGTGCCGGCTTTGCAAGTGTGAAGCCACAGCCGGGTGCGCACTGCACATGCACGAGCCACGCTGTGCGGTATGAATGACCGGACAATCTTCTGGGACCTGTGATGTGTTCCAGAGGATTGCAGGGAGGGAGGTGAGGTGAAGTTCATTCCGGCGCCATGGTGCCAGGAGAAGAAGTGGGAGCTTGGTACCAGTAAAAACTAGGTACCCGCTCCCTGCCCCCCCCCAAAAAAAATGACATGCCAAATGTGGCATGTCAGGGCGTCACGAGTACTTAAAGCGGAAGTTCAATTTTTGGGTGGAACTTCACTTCAAATATAAAAATGGTTTTGTTTATAAGACTTTGGACATGATGCGTACCAAAGGTATATGTAAATGTGAGTGTATGATGGGTATTTATGTAAAATGTATGTAATATGCATTTGAGCATTTATTTATTATTTTCTAACATATTTTGAAACACTAAAACTATAGAAAACTCTATTATACTTAAATTCTTCTGTAAGATACGGCAACATAAGAAAGAGAAATCTGAATCTCATAAAATTAAAGGAGTTGTAAAGAATTATTTTTTTTTTCATCTTAATGCAATCTATGCATTAAGGTGAAAAAACATCTGATGATGCCACCCCCCCCGAGTCCCCGTTTTACTTACCTGACCCCTCGAAAGTCCTGTGCGCGGTCCCGAGATCCTCTTCGCCGCTCAGTCTGGCCGCTGATTGGCTAGAGCGGATGGATTGAGAGCAGCACAGCCATTGGCTGGCGCTGCTGTCAATTAGATCCAGTGACGCGGAGCGCTGAGGGGCGGGGGCGAGTGATACAGTGAGCCGCTATGGGCGCTCACTGTATCACAGGAGCGTGCCCGCTATTACTCACCACCATGCGAGCTCTCTCGCATGACTGTGGTCAGTACTTGCGGGGAGGACCAATAATTCCTTTACTAACCCTTTAATAAAGCATGGCCCATTCACACAGGGGCAACACGACTTCCAGCACGACTTTGGAAGGCAAATTGGACACAACTTGAGTATGAATCATCAGGGAACTTACAAGGCAACTTTAAGTTGCCTCCAGGACAGTACAAGGCAACTTCAAGTCGCCTCCAGGACAGGAGGCTTTCCAGTGGCCAATCAAACAACAATCAGCTCAGTGGGAAGGAGGGGGGAGGGGTTTGCCTGAGAAATGTATGTTATCTTCCTGTATTGTTGCTTCAGTTAAGACAGTGATCCGACTTCCATTGAAATCAATGGGTACAAGTTGCCCACAAGTTGCCTAGAAGTCGGATTGAAGTAGTACAGGAACCTATTTTGAAGTTGGAGCGACTGCAGTAGTGTGCATTAAGACGGCTCCATTCACTTATATTGATTTTCTCATGCAGCACGACTTGGGGCGACTTGAAGTCAGATCCAAAGTTGTCCCTGTGAGAATGGGCTCTCAATAAATAACTTTTAACTTAACTTAATAAATAATAATAAATATAAGTACTTAATAATATTAAAAATACCCCACACATTGATATACACTGGAACTTATGCTTTTATTAGAAACCAGCATGTAAAAAAAATTAAAAGGCCCAGGTTGAATGTGCACTGACAGAATAAGCAAGGGAATCTACAAAAATTAAAGGAAAGATACGTTTCTATAAACATGGTGATATTCCTTTCAGACATTTATATTATCTCAGTATTTACATTGATATCCTAATTTTTGAAGATTTGTTTCCCAAACCTTTTCTACTTTTCCCAAAAGAAAACAGAATATTCTTTCAATATAAATTAAAAAAAATAAAAACAATCACACATGATGGGAATAAAAATATGCAGTAGATTCAGTTGCTTGGAAATCTTTAAAAGGACAGGCAATTATTGAATTTGTAGGTTTAAAGCTGGCAGCAGTAGCCTGGCATGGCAAAGTACTTAATAAATAACTTTTAACTTAACTTAATAAATAATAATTAATAAATAAATAAATAATAATAAAATATAAGTACTAAATAATATTACAAATATTCCACACATTGATTTACACTGGAACTTATGCTTTTATTTTTTTGAATAATTTGAATTCTGATAAATGATTTCCAAATGCACACAGTTTATAGAAGAAATAGCTGTATATATTGCTGTACTACATATGGTACTAAGTGATCCTACTCGCTGTACTTTAACTTTAATCATCTGAAATATTAGTGTAACTCCCCTCAGCAGTGGGGTTTAATAGCCTGCATTTAAAGCTTTAATCATGGCCATCCAGACTGTATTTTGTGTAGATTTGGAAATACAGGGTACTGCACTTACTAAACTGCTGCATGCAGTCGCAATTAATTATAGTCTCTGTTAACTGTGACCGTTCTGTTTTTAGTAGCCACTAAAGCATCACCTGAAAGACATCTAATTGGTATTACGTACATATCTCCGCAGAATCTCCTCGCGCTCTTTTTGATCTTCTAAGCAGCTGACATGGAGGTCAGAGATGCTGATGGCAGATGAGGCTGTCAGAGTCACCAGCAGAACCAGGCAACCTTCCCCTTCTTCCAAATTCAGCTTCAGTTTGTGAGTTTGTTCTTTGCTCAAGGCCGACAGGTCAACTTGGCACCTAGAAGCAAACATTTCAAAATCAGCAAGTGTCTCTCTTCACCCCAAAAAAATAAGATGGGCCTAACATAGCCCATGTAAAGCCAACAGTACGACACATCAGATGGGGGATTTGTATATTTGCGATCTGCTACCCTGAGTCAGAAAGTTGCATTTAAATAGTAATACTGCATAAGCCCAGCCGTTACATAGCTCAGTCAACCATGTAGAAGAAAAGGAATTGAAAAAACCTATTCATTTCAGAGAATGAAGATCATACGGCGAGGTGTTTGCTCATTTCTGTTACACATAATGAAGGGGCTGGTTCATTCTCTAACAAACTCTGAACTGCGTGCTCTAAAATATCTGCAGTTAATGTATTTCAGGTGAAAAGATCTGCTTATTCAGTAAAGCTGTGCAAAGAACAATATTAAATTTTGCAGCCAAATTGGGATCATTTGTAATATGTCCACACTCACATAGAAAGACTTGCAGCTTGCCTTTTTGAAAGTTCTTTTCTGGAACTTTCAGTGAGGATTTTTTTTTCTTTTTTCTCTTTGTTATGAGGGGATGGGGATGGGAAGCTGTGTTTACCATGATTAACCCTCTCTGGAGGCAGATAACTCATCAGTTGTATTAGATTTGAACACTATGGGGTTGATTTACTAAAACTGGAGAGCGTAAAATCAGGTGCAGGTCTGCATAGAAACCAATCAGCTTCCAGGTTTTATTGTCAAAGCTTAATGCAACAAGCAGAAGTTAGAAGCTGATTGGCTACCATGCACGGCTGCACCAGATTTTGCTGTCTTCAGTTTTAGTAAATCAACCTGCCTGTCTTAACAAAAGGTTAAGGGGTTTAGGAGCCAGGCTTCCCTATTGTATGCTAATGAGAACTAGACTTAGCCAGTGCACAGCCCAGCTATTGGGACAGATCACAATGAGCTAGCTGAGAAATGCTTGCAGTCAGCCATGACACTTTCTCTTTAGAAACATCTAAAAGGTAGGATATATATATATATATATATATATATATATATATATATATATATATATATATATATATATATATATATATATAGATAGATAGATAGATAGATAGATAGATAGATAGATAGATAGATAGATAGATAGATAGATAGATAGAAAGATATAGATATATAGATACAGCCATATAGATAGATATATACTTATATATATATATATATTTTTTTTTTTTCATATATGACACTTTCTCTTTAGAAACATCTAAAAGGTAAGATATATATATATATATAGATAGATATAGATATATAGATACAGCTATATATATATATATATATATATATATATATATAAATATATATTCATATATGATTAATGAATAGTAACACATAACAAACATATTATGGGGTTTTGACTACAAAAGTGGAAATGCATATTAAAATGCATTTGCAACCAATCATATTTTTCTTTAATGAAAAAGGAATTATGATTGGATGTTGACACTCCCTATTTTGCTAAGATTATGAAATTATACCAATACTTTTTATACGAATACTTTTTGGGGATGATGACCATTATAGACAAGCTGCTTCATTTAATTAAAAATATTTGGAAGGGAAATGCAGACATGCTAGCATTTTATACCTCCAAACAATATTAACCACAGACCTAAAACTCATTTAGCTGTTCAAGACAGAGCAATTGCAAAGCTTTCTCAAGGCGAATTATTTACCCTTTATGTGAAATGCAGGACATTCCCTCTCCCAGAACCTTAATGCATAGCTAACCTTTTTTTTCCATAAAAACGCCAATTGAATTTAAAGAGAAAAATAATGTGGTGACTGCAAGGCCAAAGGATTGGGATAAATAGGGAAGACATGAATAAATATGTTTTAAAGACTGGCAATTGAAAGGCTATAAAAGCAGACACATCAAAGGTTTAAAAATCTTACATGCTCACACTAACACTTGTTAATAGGTTGTACTATAATCTAGATACAGTACATAAATAATTATACCAAGGTATTCTGAACAATAATAAAGCGCTTCATATCCAATATCATTTAAATATCTAGATATATTTGTTGGTGATTTAACATGTATTTATCATACTGAGTATATAGGAATTGGGCCTTATTTAGGTGGATAAATATGCACATCAGAGGTTCAGCTTAACCATTTGAGTATCCGCCTGTATACACCCCTACATTACCAGGTAATTTTTCAGTTTCAATGCTGTAATGGTTTTACTGACGATTACTCTGTAATGTAACACTGTACCCAAATACATTTTCTTACATTTTTGGAACAGATAGATCTTTCCTTTGGAGGTGTATAATAATAAACTAATTATTTTTATTTTTTACTATATGAAGGAAAAAGGAACAAACATTTAAAAAAAAAATATTCTGTTTATAAAACATCAAAATCCCAGAACAGCACCAAACACCACCAAAATGACCCTATTTTTTATTGGAAACTAGCTGAATACCCGGCGTTGCCCGGTCTTCCTATCTTAACCTTTTGGGGAGGAAAATCATAGTAATATAAATATACCCATCTTTTATATAAGAGTGTAGGTAAGGGTTAATTTAACTGTCATATATTTTTATTTGGCATATAAGTAATATGTGTACCAGGTATTATTGAAATATCTCCAGGCGTACAGAAGTTACCGTATTTTCCGGCGTATAAGACGACCCGGCGTATAAGACGACCCCCTAATTTTCCAGGAAAAATTTTGATTTTGGGATATACTCACTGTATAAGACTACCCCCTTCTTACTGTCTTTCTGGAAGCTGAGGGGTAGCCAGAACCGCTGACAGAAACAGGCTTTTTCAAATCTCACTGTGCCATTACATTACATTACTCACTGTGCCATTACATTACATGCCCAGACTGTGCCATTACATTACTCACTGTGCCATTACATTACATGCCCAGACTGTGCCATTACATTACATGCCCCCACATTGCCATTGTGCCATTACATGCCCCCACATTGCCATTGTGCCATTACATGCCCCCACATTGCCATTGTGCCATTACATGCCCCCACATTGCCATTGTGCCATTACATGCCCCCACATTGCCATCACTTGCCCCCACTGTGCCTGAACTTGTTGCCCCCCCCAGTGCATTAACACTCACTTTTTTCCCCAGCGCTGACAGTCCCCCATGCTGCGATCGCGATCGTGAAGGATTTCAAAGCCGCGCCTTCACTGCAGAGTGTTCTGTGATAGGATGAACAAAAATCTTCCCAGCAGCGCCTCTGTTATGTTTCCCGCCTATCACGGACGTCTTCTCATCTCGTCCGAGGATGAGAAGGCATCTGTGATAGGAGGAACAAAGAACAGAGGCGCTGCTGGGAAGATTTTTGTTCATCCTATCACAGAACACTCTGCAGTGAAGGCGCGGCTTTGAAATCCTTCACGATCGCGATCGCAGCATGGGACACTGTCAGCGCTGGGAAAAAAGTGAGTACTGAGACTGTACCCGGCGTATAAGACGACCCCCGACTTTGGATGCATTTTTTTGCATCCAGAAAGTCGTCTTATACGCCGGAAAATACGGTATGTGGGAACATACATTTCCCATTGATTTGCATGGGACTTTAAACAAAAACCCCGACCCTCACAAATGGGGGTAGTTAAAGGATAAATTAACTATCCTATAGTTTAAGTGGACAAATAAGTAACATGTGACCAAGTGTTATCGAAATATGTACAGCCGTTTGGAAGTTATGAAGTAACATGTATTTCCCATAGAGTTGAATGGGACTTTAAAGAAAAACCCCGACCATGGCAAATGGGGGTGGGTAAGGGTTAAACCACCTATCCTATGTTTGTTGCTGACATATAAGTAACATGTGTGCCAAGTTTCATGTTAATATCTTTAGCCGTTTGGACGTGATGCTGGAACATACATACATACACACACACACACACGCGTTGAGTTTTATATATATAGATTAAGAAACATATTACGGTGGTTATACCATATCTTGGACAGAGGCAGGATGAAGATAAGATGTACAGCTCACACTGGGGTCAAGGGTTAAAACAGATCATCTGCTACCTTTACACTCTTTTGTGGATTTTTTTGAAAACTTAATAAACCATATTCCTCAAATGCATCAAATTAATTATCAAATTAATTAAACTCCTTTCTGCTGCCTACTCTCCGTTCATTAAATCTTTCATTAATAAAATCCTCCTTTTACCCCTTCCTTCATTATGAGACAAAGCAAAGGGTTCATAAAAGTAGAGGCTTTCTGTGTTTACATTTGTGATTTCTGTGATTGGACATCACAGTGATCACAAGGGCACAGAGCCACTCTCACTGGCATAATGTCTTTTGCCCGTGATCTGCACTATTGACTGCGAGACCTAAAAGGTGCTCCAGAAATGTACATCCTACCCACTTGTTTATCAACTAATCGAGTTAGTAAGGTGTTTAAAAGTAATGCATAGGCATTCAAGTGTTTATTTTGTTATTATTTTTCTGGACATATGTGAAAAATCAGATGTGTGCTACTGTAGTATTTGAAAAACATATTGCTTCATTCACAAAGCGTAATACATAAGACTAATGCCCCGTGTACACACAAACGGAATTTCCGATGGAAAAAATCCGATGGACTATTTCCATCAGATTTTCCAATCGTGTGTAGCCCCATCTGAGTTTTTTCATCAAAAATTCAGATGAATTCTATCGATATTTAGATATAGAACATGTTCTATATTTTTCCGATGGAATTCCGTTGGAATTTCTGATGTGATTTGGCCGGGCAAAAGCCCGAACGTGTGTACACAGCATAAGGCAGTTTATAGTCACGTTACCAGAATTTTCAAATCTTAATTGTACCCAACTGAAAATACCTATTACTATTCTGTTGTGTTAGCTTAGTGAACTGTTCCTCTTGTGTCCTGCGTATGGTTTGTAATTAGAAAAATGGGGGCAGTCATATTTGCTTGTTACATTCTCACTCTCTGTTTCTTGCTCGGCAGTGCTACATAGTAGTTGTGCTTTACTGTTTCTTGTTAAAATTAAAGTTTATGAAGGTAAATAAAGGATCACAATTTTTTTTTCTGTATTAGCAGACATCTTAATGCAACATCTTGTTTTTTTTTTAAAAGATAATTCACACCCCATAGGTGGCTGGCCCACTAAAAGTAATCCACTACTCATGGGCTGATATTTGGATGTTGTTAATGGCTAAGTTTAGCTTTTCTGACATAATTTCACAAATAAAAAAAAGCCTTTTCAAAGGCAGCTTACACTATCCATGGCAGCTTTGAACCTTCACTTCTCTGTTCAAAGTGTTAAAAAATGCTTTCTGAGCCCTGACTTTCTATAGCATCATGAGACCTTCCATGAAATTTCATATCCCATCAAGCACTGCGTTACTGCATCACAGAATACAGTGTGTTTCTGTGGACCATGCCTCCCTTATTAATATATTACCTCTTTCTTTATTTCCAACCACTTTCCTACATCTTCCTTTACAGTGGCCATATAGTGTACAATCTGATTGTACAATCTCCTTTAGATCTACCATCAACTATGTAATGCAATGCTCACTAGAGGCACATGAGTAAGCACATTCATGGGAAATGCATAGGGCAGACATTTTGTATGTGATGTCACACTGTAACGTCCCTTCGCTCTGATGTAAGTTCACAAGTGGTACTGTTTTTTACATATATATGGTGGATCGCTATTGTTTTTAGTGATTGCTCTGTTGCTGCAGTCAATCTTTTCAATAAATACTACACTATATGGTTTGTACTATCCATGTTGTCCGGTGGTATTGTTTGAGTGACGGCACAGTGTCCCCTGAGGAGGAATAGGCTGTGAGTGAGGAAAGTGAACTCACGGAGTGAAGGTTTGATGCCGGCTTCCATCCATGTTACTATGCTTGTCGGCTGCATACTTGTGCGCACTGCAAGGGGGTGGAGGTTCTTTGAGCATGCGTGCACACTGAAAGTCACCATTTGTCACGGGTGTTTACCTCTATCAAAAAATATTTTGTTATAAATGACTACACTATATGATTTTCATTATTTCATGGCAACCTATTGGGTGTGAGATTGTGACATATCGAGGAGAAGAGCATAAAACAAACTATTAAAATAAGAGGATGATTATATATTGATTATTGAAAGTGTTTGTGCTGTGCTCTTGCTTGAGACAGCATTTATTTCTGGTGAGTTGCCACTTCTTCTATTTCCTGTGTATGGAGAAGCGCTGTCATGGATGAATTATGGCGACACAGATGAATTGCCAATAATCACTTGGAACATTTGTTTTACCTTATTTATTTTTGAATTGTTGTTTTTTGTAATTATAGCCCTGCAATTTTTTAAATTTGGTTATGTAGTGCAAGGGCCTGCCTGATTTCATACAAATTGAATAGATTGTTCAGGTGGGTTCTCCAATTACATCGTTTTGGTAAATCCAAAGGAAACTGTACAGAGATTGTACATTCAGATTGCATAGAGTATGGTCATCTTTATACAAGTACATAGGAGGGAGCCATTTAGCTGTCAATGTTCTTGTAATCAAGGGCCAGGTCAGGGAGGTGTAAACAAACCAATGAGATATTTTGCCACATTGTGGTTGTCACTTTCTTTACTGTGTTTGTTGTGTGTTTTTTTCACTTGAGAACATGCATGTTTGCTTCCGTGTTTGGGGTGCTGTTAACAATTAATGGTGCCAAAAGTGCAACTAATTCATTTTAGGCCATACACTATACAAAAATATTGTACAATCTCCTTTAGATTTACCATAACTTTATAACAGAAGGACCTATTTATCCAATCACTCTGTATCCAATCAGGCAGGATCTTGCACTACATAGCTGATGGTAGATCGAATGGGTATCGTACAATCCGATTGTATAGTGCATGATGAGTATTACACTCTTCCAGGGACACACTTCAGTACCAAAGCTTTGCTCCACATAGGCTGTTATGTGACTGCTCAGTTCCTGCACATGCTGCCAAATGTACGATCTATGCAAGAAGGTACACAACAATTTATCAGTAGAGGAAGAGACTGGCTGTGTATTTAGTGAGAACAGTGCTCACTGACATTGATTGCATGTGAGTATAGGGTATACTGGGTGGGAGCAATTACCTGGAGGGGGGGTGCAGGGTATGTGTTAATGAGGTCAGCTGCTGAACTACTTCCTTAGTTCACTAACAATTTTCCTGTCCAAATACCAGGACAAATACTAGCAAGTACTGGAGGAGTTTTCTATAGAATAACCTGGAGGCTGAGGTATGCCTGTTCTAGAATATAAAGAAAGGTATTTATTTTCTGCAATAGAGGTACATTAACCACCTCCCCGCCTGCGCTATAGCTAAATAATGGCTACAGCGAGACCCTTAATTGCCGGGAGGGTGTCAATAGATGTCCTCCCGTGCATGAGCTGCCTGCGCGCCCCCTGCGGGGTGAGTGTGGCGTGCTCTGTGATCACTGAGTAGATGAGACCCCTTAGCAGGTGATAAGCTCTCAGCCGAAGACAGCTAATCACATGATGGAAACAGAAGATCGGTAATCAGCTGATAGTGTGAGGGGGAAAAAAAAGCAGATCACCAGCTTCTGACAGAGGGACATCGGTCCCGAACAGCTGCTCTGCAGTGCCACCTGCCAGTGACCACCAGTGCCACCCAAAGGTGCATATCAGTGCCACCTATCAGTGCCCCCCAGTGCCACCTATCAATGCCCACCATTGCCACCTATCAGTGCCCATCAGTGCTGTCAACAAGTGCCTATCAGTGCCTTATCATCAGTGCCAACTATCAGTGCTGCCTATCAGTGCCGCCTATCAGTGCCCATCAGTGCCACCTATCAGTGCCCATCAGTGTCACCTATCAGTGTCGCCTACCAGTTCCACCTATTACTGCCCTTTAGTGACACCTAACTGTGCCACCTCATCGGTAGGCGTATTAGGAGCAATGTACACTGGGAGATTTCCATGGATGGCGCATGCGTCGTTCGTGAAAAACGTCAATCACGTCGGGTCACAGAACATTTACATAAAACACGTCCCCCTTTTCCAAATTTGAATTAGGCGGGCTTACGACGGCCTATTTACGCTATGCCGCCGCAACTTACGGAGCAAGTGCTTTGAGAATACAGCACTTGCCCGTCTAAGTTGCGGAGGCGTAACGTAAATAGTACGATTTCTAGCGGGACTTCGACATTGCGGCAGACAAATCTGACCCTAAGTGACACTTTTTGGGGACCAATGACACCAATACAGTGATCAGTGCAAAAAATACATTAAAAAAAGCACTGATCAATGTATAAATGTCATTGGCAGGGAAGGGGTTAACACTAAGGGACGATCAAAGGGATAATTGTGTTCCCTGGGTGTGTTCTAACTGTGTGGGGATGGGCTCACTGGGACAACACAGAGATCGCTTTTCCTGATCACTAGAAACATCAGATCTCAATGTTGTCCCCTGTTAGAATTGCCTTGTTTACATAGGCAGATCCCTGCTCTGCCTCTCTGTATTTAATACAGTAAAACATTTAAAGAGGAAGTAAACCCTGTCTTTTTTTTATATATATATTATCAAGCACCAAAGTATATAGATGCCTTCCATCAAAACGAGTGTTGGAAATACCTTTTTTTGCTTTTCTAAAATATATCTTCTTTCTGAGATCGGATCTTTACTACTGATTTCTGTGTGGATGTAATTTCCGCCCTTCCTGTCTTTCTCTGTATGAATCTCGTGCATGCGCGATCGCTACTTGCTTGGAAGTCAGTGTGCTATTCTGGTTCACTCCCCCTATGTGATGGGGAGAACCAGGAAGTTGAAGCACACTATCGCGAGGCTTCCTGTATGTGCCGTTTTCAGCATAAGGAAACTATGTGGAATGCTGTAGCTTTAGAAACGGCACATATTTGAGTGCCGTAAAAGAACATACAGACTGCATGTCCCCTGGGTGATCTGTGTACATTACAAGGATTAATACAAACTTTGTTGCTGATTCCTACCTTTTGTTATTCTGAAGAAATCCCTGTGTGTTTGTCTGTGTCAATGTGAGTCTAATGGGAGTGGTTTCATAATTATCAATCAGCTGTAGCAACTGCAGGGCACTAATGAGTGAAGCTTCTGGGCCTGCATCCCTTTAGACATGTTCCTATTGAGAGTATCCCACCAAAAATTAAATTTTTGTTACAGGGAATGCCTGAAATCCGACTTGTATCTCAGTGCAGACTTCTGGGAAAATCAGTAAACCAATCACACAAGCAGGAAATTGTGATTCTGGGGGACCTTCTATACACATTCTGTGTACAGAACACCTCCAGGTAGCCATATTGCAATGCATTTTCAGAAAAGGACAAAGCTGCAGATTGAAAAGGAAAGGTATTTTTTAATAACATTTAATTACAATATGGCTTGTGTCGCAATTGTATACGCTATATTGTTTTTTCTTTATTTGCTATTTTTTCAAGAACAAGAATGTAAAAAGGTTAAGATAACTTCAAACATTGACCGTGACATCCAGGATTTCTACGTTACTGTGTGACAAACAGGAGAAAGAATCATTTAAAAAATGTAGATGTAACAGAAGGAAAAAGAAAAAAACGGTCAGGATAAATAGTATGTTTACAAAAGCAGGGAGCACAAACAAACAGTATTAGTCATATATAAAGCACTTGGACATAATGCAGTGTTTCTTTCTATGTTCGCCTCTTTGTTAAAACACAAATGTGCTCCATGGAGACTCTAGCCTCAAATATGAAGACGTGGAGATTGTGTGATTCTGTATTATACTTCAAGTAGAAATAGAAAGGCTAAGTGGGTCAAATAGTCCTCACCGTCTAAGATTTGATATGAAAGAATTTCTTCTATTGAATTCAAAGGACAGTGGGAAAAAGCCTGATTACAGGTATGTCAGCTTTCATTCAGCTGTATCTTTATTGATGTATTTCTCTTCTTATTTACTAGCAAGATCCAAAGACACACTCAGCAGATGGTGGATTTAGGTAGAAGGTCAAAAATTAAAAAAAAAAAAAATTGGCATGCAGAAGAAGGCTATACAAGAATGACACAGAACATGATAACTGCAGCTACAGTAAGCTAAATAATCATATAAATTGGAGAGTTGAAAATAAATAATCTCTTAATGAAAAATAAAATTTTCTACATGCAAATTTTAACAATAGTAGTACAATATTTTCTATATATTTATGTGTTTCTTTATTTTATTATTACTTTGATCTTTCATAAACCTGGGCTTACAACCTGGCTAATTACACTGGGCAAGGTGGGATTGTTCAGATAACACCATCTAGAGGCTATATAAGAAGATGTCTTACATATCCAAACTGCCCCCCAGTCAGGACCAGATTATGGACAACCGATGCCCTAAGCACAGCCTAACAATGGCCTCTATTGCATAATTGACAAGACTTTAAAGTGGTAGTAAAGTCTTTTTTTTTATTTATACCCACAGGTAAATCCTTTAATAAGGCTTAACTGTAGGTACAGTAAACATCTCCTAAACGTACACAGTTTACGAGATAATTGCTTTAGTAGCAGCCAGTGACATCAACGGTTCATGCGAACTGCACTCTAAATGGATGGTGCCATCCATTCAGAGCTCTGTGCCATGGCCGTGACTCCCAGGGCCAGGATAAGGAGTGGGCAGAAGTGGCTGCCCTGGGGGGCAATGATTTACTGTAAAGATGGGGACACCTTCTTTCTGTTACAAGGCTGACAGGAGTAGTGATAGTGGCAGTAATTTTGACAAGTGAGTGACTGCTGGGCATAGGATTCCCTGAGTTTGCACATCATGAATGGGGAGGACGGAAGCACAGTTAGACATCTTTTCCCTGTGTGCTTGATGACCTTGTCCCAGCACTGGTAAATCCTGTGCTCATACATGGGAGTAACATCACCGCAGCTCAAACCCAGAAGGAAGACCTGGTGAAGATGGAAGCCCCAAGACAGATCACAGTGCATAACTGGAGGGTTTAATTTTAAGGGAAGTCTGTCAAAATGTGCTAGTATGCAGTGCAAAAAATTACAAATTTACTCCAGAGAGCAAGGCAGAAGTCTATGGGGCTGCAATGTGCCTGTGTGACCAGGAGAGAGAAAATTTCTGGTTTGGGATGTAAAAACAGCGAAGGATGCGGCAGTAGGATCTCAGTAAGTATACTGTACACCTGTGGAAGGGGAGGGTCTGGGTGGAATTGGTTAGCTCCAGGGCCGTAAATAAAAAAAATCCTGGGGGGGGGGGGGGTCCAGGTCTTTCAAACTTAGAGGCATTGTTTACACTTTTATGTTGGGGGAGGTACGGTAAAAACGTGACAGCAGAGTGGGGCCACGAGGCTTTGCAATGCAGCGCAGCAAAAATGATCCCCATTGTGGTGTGGTAGTGTACTCATTAGTACAGCAAGCTCCTCCTAAGCTCCCTGTTTTTTTTTTTTTTGTTCAGCCCGCTTTAGATTGATTCACATGTTCTAATTGTCCATGGAAAAAATACCATGAATACCTACAGCCAGGATCCCAGATGTTCCAATGTTTGTCAGCTGCTCAGCCTGTTCACCTGAGTGATGGGCTGAAAAGAGCCACTGCTGTTAACATTGTATATGCACATCCAGTGTTCCCCATGCTTAAGCTCCAGGGGACAAAGCAAAACACATTGGGGTGTGGCCTGGTGGGAACCTGAGCTGAGGTAGTTTCTCCCATCACTGCCACATTACCATAGGACTCCGTGGATGTGCGGCACCAGCAGGGCCCAAGTCCTGCGGGAACGCGTGGGAACGGAATTCCTGCACTTTTTTCACAGCAGGAACTCAGTTCCCTTTGCAGGACTAGAGCAGCTGAGAGCAACCGAGCCGCCCGAGCCGATCCTTCACTAAGCGGCGATGCCCAGCTTGAGTCACTGTCAGGGGCAGGCGAACCTTAGTAATCCTTTATGTTACTCTCCGCTTCCTGTATATGGATTCATCAGGTAGTGTGCGGGTATTCCGTCACTTCCTCGATGTCGCAATGTCTCCTGGGAGCTTTTGTTATTGTTCCCAGGAGACATTGCGAGGGTCTGCCGCAAGTTTTTCGCGGGATTTAGAAAGAACTTGCTTCTTTCTAAATCCTGCGATAACTCGCGGCAGACCTCCGCAATGTCTCCTGGGACCAATGACAAAAGCTCCCAGGAGACATTGCGGCATCGAGGAAGTGACTGAATACCCGCACACTACCTGATGAATCCATATACAGGAAGTGGCCAGTAACATAAAGGATTACTAAGGTACGGTGGATCGAAAAAAAACATGCGGTTTAGTAATTATGCATATGAGCGTATCATTTTTTTTTTGTTGGTGGGGGAGTGGATCTTGGGTGGGAGTTCCCACACTTTTTTTACCCAGGACTTGAACCCTGGGCACCAGGGATATTTTTCTCTCTTCCCTTCAGTGACTATAGGAGCTGGGATGAGCTCCATCACTTGCCAGCACTCCTGCAGCACATTCTGTATCATCTACATTACTGCCCACATCGATTGAGCTTGAGCCTGAGCAACACACTAACAAACCGAGGGTCACAGTGGTTATCTGCTGTTAGGGATACATTTCTGACCCTGGATGCAGAGAGATTTCATCCAAGGGCAAAAATGTATCCCTACCTGCAGGTACCACCATTGGATGTAAAGATATATGTGGATACATGTTTACAGCAGCAGACAGCCTTGGCTCTTTTGAGCCCATCACTCGGGTCACGGGTGTACAGGCTGAGCAGAGATTGGAACATCTGAGATGATCTCAGGTGCAGGTATTTGCAGTATATTTGCTGCACCATGGTCATGTAGGATGTATGAATAAGACACAAGTCTGGATTTTAGATAATCCTACTTTCCAACTGTATTTCCAACAGTGCATAATTATAATATAGAAAGTTTCTATATTTTAATTATGCACTGTTGGAAATACTGTTGGAAATGCTATAATAACCTATATGTGGGCCAACCAAGAATGTTGATATAAACAATTTTATATGTATAATTTCTTTTACAAAATTTCTATAATAAAAAAACATCTACATCTACCTGTGTGCTTCTAAAAGTCCACATTTTCGTTAGTCTTTAGCTAAATCTATACACATTATCGGGACTTTGGTACATTGTTATTGGTGTATCCACAGTATCACCCTGTGAGGATACACATACAATTAACCCCTTTTTCATAAATATAGCCCACTGATATCAGCTCAGCTGATATCGCTCAGCAGGTCCAGGCAGTGGAAAGATCCTAACTTTAAAGTCAGCCTCTCAGTGAGCCGCAGAACCGCTGAGCCAGCCGCTCCTGCCCCCTCAGCAGCCTGGCATTCCAGTGAGCTTGGGAGAGGGGGGGGGGACTGACAGTCACCACTCTTTGCTCACTTAAGGCTGAGAACTGAGTGATCAGCAGTCTTAAATGGCTCTGTTGTTGGTCTTAGAAGCAGCTCTCATTTAAAGGAAAAAAATAACCCTCTCCCGCCTAAGAACTTTCCCTCCTCAAGAAAAGATTCCCACTGTAAAATATCTCCCTCCCTCAAATAACCCCCCAAAAATTAAACCCCTTGTCTCTAAACCGACCCCCCAAAGCACAAATATCCTCCCTCAGTCAACACCCTCTCCCCCAGCAAATATTCCTAATTATGAAGAAAATCTCCCTTCACCCAATCAAACTCCCTCCAAGAAGCAGATGAATGGCATTAACCACCCCTGTAAACTTCTCTACAAGAAACTCCCCCCAGTGTCCCTTCGGCTGTCATATGATACCTCAAGGAGGAGTCTAGGAGTTCCCTCAACCGTGCACGGTCAATTTCCGGCATCTGAGACCTTGCAGGAGTTTCATGCTTTTCAGGGGGACCCCTTATTAAATTGAGGGGATGAGTCACATTAGAAGGGGCGCTGGCTGCTGCACTTCAAACTCTTAGGGCCCTTTCACACGGGCAGACGAATGGACCGTTTATTACAAGTCCGTTTACGGACTTGTAATGTATCCCTATGGGATTGCAGACATTAGCGGATGATGCATCCGCTAACGTCCGCAACGATCCGCGTCCGCAAAGTTCGGCTTTTTCAGACGGAAGAAAACCCTATTTTTCTTCCGTCTGGCGGAACAGATCGGATGAATACGGACACATGGTCCGTATTCATCCGATTCCCCATAGGGGAGAGCGGAGGAGAGACAGGGCGGTCTCGGCACTGTGTGCGGGGACCGCCCTGTCCGCCGACAGCTCAGTGGGGATTAATAGAGGAATCCCCGCTGAGCCAAACGGGCTAACGGAGCGGATCAATACGGATCCGCTCTGTGTGAAAGAGCCCTTATTGCTTCAACTGTGCTGATACTGAGGCTAAACAGCAGGGATACTTTCTGGGCATTTTTCAAGTATGCTCTAGGGGTGGGTTTGAACACCCTGACCCCCCAGGGAACAGACGATCCGTGACATGTCACTAGGTAGAACGGGGAGATGTTGTATCTACACTAACATCTCCCCGTTCTTCAGCTCTGTGACCCGATCGCGGTACACCGGCGGACATCGAGTGCGCGACCACACGGTCGGAAAATTAAAGGGGACGTATATATACTCCCATTTGCCCAGCTGTGCCATTCTGTCAACGTGTAAGTGCGTGCGGCGGTCGGCAAGTGGTTAAAGAAGTATCTAGGCATACAGTGCAAGAAATAAAATATGAGACAATAGTATTTTTTATCCTGGCAAAAGGCAGTGTTAATTGTGAAATTAATAATTTCCAATCCATGGTGAATATAAGATGTAGCTCCATCACTAAAAGCCGCGTAATGTGGTGTTCCAGTTATAGTGTCTCCATGAATGTATGAAAAGAAGGAATGAAATCAAAAAAGGTTTCAGCATTGGTACATAATATGGGAAATAGGGAGGAGAAAACAAGAGAACAGGGTGTACTGAATGTACAGCAGGAAGCAAGGAGAAGGGTAAAGGGGATCGCCCCATGAGAATATATGTTATCTCATCTTCCATGGCAAGAAATAATTTCAATTAGAACCGGGCTGTATGTAATATAGCTTGAAATTGGTTGAATCCATATATATGAGTCATGGACACCATGTCTGATATTGAAGCTCATATCTATCATGTATTTATGCAGTTAGGCCCTCCACTCTCATAATATGGCACATTTCTCTAGGCCACTCAGGTGGCATACACTAGATACTTACTGCTCAAGCTGCTAAAAGGAATAAACTGAGAAGTTCCTTCATACTATGAGAGGTGGGTCATGTAAAGAGAAATAGAAGAACATCATTTATGAAGTGTCTTGGTGCAGTATAGGAGTACACTGGTCCAGAAGGTCCTAATATTTGAGGATCCCCTCCAAATTTGACACACTGTGGTATTCTTCCCTCCACATCTCCTGCACATGTCTAGAAGGGAAAGTGTCATTCTGTGCAGTGTAAAGGGTTATCTATACCTCCTAGTTAGAGGTTTGTAACTCCTTTTCTGTGCCAAGGAAACTGTAGTAAGATTAAGTGTGAGAATAAAGGATATACATCAGTCAGTAAGTGTACAAAAAAAGATAACAGTTATAGCTTTGCTGCTAAACCATAATTATTATATAATACAAAATATAAAAACAGAAAAGTCATTGACTAGAATAGTCTAGCATAAAGTGTTTTCCCTTTTGGATTTCATGATGTTTTTATTAATACTTATTGTTTAAGTATTTCCACTCCAAGCCTCAGCTTTCTACTCCAAGTCACAGGAAGTGACTTGGAGTGGAAAGCTGAGGTGTACCAACAAGGTACCTACATGAGACACACCAGAGATGCAAGACTCTAGAAAGTGTTGGATCCCTACAAAATGTATATACCTCAGTACATTAATTTAAAGGACATTTGTCGCAGACACTGGCTGCAGAGACCTTTCCTGCCACATTCACCCTGTTATTTGTTATTACTATATTCCTCTTTTTGTTACATTTCTCTAGGCCACTCAGGTGGCATACACTAGATACTTATTGCTCAAGCTGCTAAAAGGAATAAACTGAGAAGTTCCTTCATACTATGTTACATTTTTGAGAGACTGTTTTCTTGGATTTGCCAAAAAACTAGTCTTAGTTGTTTATTCTGAACAATACATTCACATTGAAAGAGCTGATCACATTGACCTCCTGAGACCTCCTGAGACGGACTGTCTGGTCACCTGGGCTGCCTTAAAGCAGAGCTCCGGTCACAATTTTTTTTATTTATTTTTTTGCAATTAAATAACATAGTATTAAACATCACATTACCCAGACTTAAATACCGCCAATCGATTGTTAAATTATATTACAACTTGCCTGGTTTGCAGCTGTGAACGATCTGGCTGTTTCCATTCTAAGTTTGGGCATCTGAAGCCCAGTACATTTTTTTAACTCCTCTCCGTGGAGAGGTGCATGCTGGGGCATTAGAGCGACGCTCGTAGCCGAGTGTTTGTGCCGTTGTTATGACAACGGCAACGGCTGAGGAGGAACGTCCCGCCCCGTTGTTAAAACTCCTAATGACTCGCCTTCCAAGCACTCTCTTTACAGTGCTTGGCTAAGGTGGGTCATTTCCTGTACCGAAATCCTGCAATTTTTTGGCACATAGGAGCACACAGACTCCTGGGAAATTATGACACTACGTTCCCCGGAGTCTGTGCGGCGTAGGCTAGAGAGGAGAACTACCGTGGTGCAGGAAGAAGGCAGATTAGGAATTCTGCCTAGCAACACCGCTTTTAAGTCATGTAAAACATTTTAATTTTTTTTTTTTACTAGGTTAATGACATTTTTTTACAGCTTGTGATGTATAGTTTGATTTGAGGGTGGAGCTCCGCTTTAAGTGCTGTTTTAATTAACATGTTAATTGTATAGTTGTCTGCTAAGTTGTTGCTAGAGCGGAGGGGAGTAGCCATGAGTCAGCCCTACCTCCTTATTTAACCCCTTGTATTAAAAAGTGTATAAAAAGGCTGTATTTTGTCTAATAAACCATTCAAAATGCTGCAAGCTATTTCTGGCTAGACTTGTAATCAATGCAGCTATAATAATATATCTCTCTGATGGTCAGAATGGAGGAAGCGGTATTACTGACGGAAGCACTCAGCGGAGTGTGGGATAGGATCCGTCACTACATTTTTAAAGGAACTTTGCTGCAGACTGAAAGTAGATACTATTCTCTATTATACAAATATATATATATATATATATATATAAAAAAAAATAGGGTCTCATGACAGGTACTCTTTAAAACATTACCACCGTCAAGAGATCATTTACATTAGTATAAATTCACAAGGTCTACAAATGGAAACATTGTTTGTGCACAAATTCTGCATATAAATAAAAATTATTGTAATGGTTTCTACAAGCATACACATATAATATTTCACTATAAGTATTCAAAAATGCATATACTGCTATAACTGTAAAAAAAAAAAACAATATCACACATCGTAGAAGAAAAAACGGACATGGTCACATGGACTAAACAGACAAACCAAATCAATCTCATTTTAAAGATAAGCATGCATATTTTCACAGCAATAAAGGGTACCATAAACCTATCCATATTGCAACAAAGAAAAACTGCATTGACTTCAAAATTGCATGACACAGGATTATCCCCCAGGTTCAGTCACATCAAGTTCCAATTTACCACATATGTCAGAAAGCAATTTGTCCCACATTACCACTCTACATAAAGGTATAACACTCCCGTGGATCTATCGCTTGATTATAGCAAGGTAGTGCAAACACAATACGGACACAGAAATGCAGATGTCAGGAGCATTAAATAATCACAAAGAGATTGCCATCATTTCACCTCCACTTGATATTTTAATCTTAATGACATTTCCATTTTCTTCTCAACAGTGCTGGAAGCTTTAATCACTTCTTATGACACAATATTTCCTTAGGTGAAATAAAACACATTGTTGTTTAATTCCTGGTGACATAATTAGCATTTGTTAGAATGTTTTATTTGTTTATGGCGCAATACTTTTTATTAGCTGAGCTTTAGAAATAAAGCAGACCACAGGCATGGGATGAACAGATGGCTGGACTGGGTGAGGATCACAAGTCTATGGCAGCAGATGCCACTGCCCTGGTGGGTAAAGTTGGGAGGGACTGCTGTGGAGGGGTTAAAGCAGATTTAAAGTCCTGCTTTTAAAAACTATGAGAAAGCAGCCTCTTTACTGCAGAGACATGCATTGTCTCTTCTGCAAAAATAAATATGACTCCTTTCACACTGGGGCAGTTTTCAAGCACTCTAGCGCTGGAAATAGACTCTGCTAAGCACCTAAAAACCAACTCCCATTCATTCAAGTGTGACTTTTCACACTGGGGTGTTCCGAAAAGTGCTGAAAGCAGATCTTTGGGGTGGTTTGGGAGCGCTGTATTTAGCGCTCCCAAAGCGCCTGCCCATTGGAATGAATGGGCAGCTCTGAACACGGGAGATTTTAACCCCTTCTTTTGGGTTAAAAGCACCACACTAGCTACTGAAAAGCACAGCTTAAACAGCGATAAATCGCCGCTAAAATGAGCGTTACTTTAGCACTGACATGGCCGCAGACCCAGTGTGAAAGGGGTCTAAACCTACCTGTCTTTCTCAGTCTCCTTTGGAAGAGCTGTGCAAGCCTGGATGACTAAGGAAGCTCTTCACTGACTACAAATGTAAGGGGACACATTTCAAGTACCACTGATATGAGGGAACCCTACTTTATTTTTGGTCATTATATATATTTTTTTATTATTATTATTACTTTAAGTGGTTGTAAACCCCAGTCATGAAATTTGAACAAAGCACAGACTGTATATCTGTAGTGTTCACTTGTCTCTCTCCAAAGCTCTAAGTGTGGTTTCTCTCTAGTTCTTTGTTCCTCTGTTATCAGCATGAGTCACTTCTGAGATGTTTTCTAGAAACAAGAGATACATTTTGTGATGGGGAGGGAGATAAGCACACAGCTTGTCTATTCAGAACACAGCTCTGCATGTTTCTTAGTTCCTCTGCCTATTTGGAGGGGAGTGTGTCCATTTTCTAACTGTGGGTGAGGTGCTTTGACTTAAGGAAAACAGAGATCCGTGCAGAAACACAAAATCTAAATTTTCCCCTCTGTCAGAATGGCGGTCCCGCTGATTGGCTCCTGCTGTGTCCAATCACAGCGGGAGTGGGTCTTCGGCGGCGCACGTGCATTCCCCAGACCAGGAAGAAGGAATCACGTACAGGTATGTGATTTTGCACTTAAAGAGGAAGTAAGAGGAGGTAAAGTTTTTTTTCTTCCCTGCAAAGTAAAGGCATAATGTGTTGTAGCACATTATGTGACACTTACCAATGACATCATCGGCGCAGTATACAGTAAATATCTCCTAAACAGTGCACGTTTAAGAGATATTTACAGTACCTATAGGCAGGCCTTATTCTAGGCTTACCTATATGTACAAATAATACAACCTTTTTAAGGGCCGCCCTGTCACAGTATATTTATGTGGGGCGGTCCTTAAGCGGTTAAGTATGCCATATGTTTTGTTTGTTCAAGCCAATGTACCATGAACTCCAACTATAATTTTATCAAGATTTTGCCGCGCATCGCGGGCGCGATTTTGACAAGACAGTCATATGACTGTGGATCCGACTTTGCCCACAACTTGAAGTACGACTTCAATGACGCGACTTTGACCCCCAAATAATTAGGGGGAACAACACTCAATTTTTTTTTTAAACCGGCATGGGTCTCGCCTTCATGGGCCTTCATGGACATACTGGGCCTATCGGTCTGGTATGGATTTTAAGGGGAACCCCCACGCCGAAAAAACGGCGTGGGGTCCCCCCAAAATCCATACCAGACCCTTATCCGAGCACCAACCCAGCTGGTCAGGAAAGGGGTGGGGACGAGCGAGCGCCCCCCTCCTGAGCCGTACCAGGCCGCATGCCCTCAACATGGGGGGTGGGTGCTTTGGGGCAGGGGGGCCTTGTGCCCCCCCACCCCAAAGCACCTTTCCCCCATGTTGATGAGGACAAGGGCCCCTTCCCGACAACCCTGGCCGTTGGTGGCCGGAGCCCCCAGATCCCGGCCCCCCACCCTATGTAAATGAGTATGGGGTACATCGTACCCCTACCCATGCACCTGGGGGGAAAAAGTGTCAAGAAAAAACACACTAGGTTTTTGAAGTCATTTATTAGGCAGCTTCGGGGGTCTTTTTCCGACTTCAGGGGTCTTCTTCCGACTTCAGGGGGATCTTCCGACTCTCCGGCCTCTTCTCCCACTCTCTGGTGCCTTCTCCGTGCTCTCCAGTGCTTTCTGCCTTCTGCTGGGCTCCTCCGCTATCTTCTTCCAGCTCTTTTACTAGCGTTGGCCCAGTTTTCTCCATCGTCTTCTTCCCTCTCCACGTCTTCGGATGTTGACGCGACGCTCTCTCCCGCTGTAATGCCGTGTGCACGGTGCGCAACGATTTATATAGGCATGGGGCAGGGTCACTGGGTGATGTCACCTCGCCTCTTATGATGTCACAGTCCCATCATGCCCCAGGCCTTAGGACAACAACTTGGATGTGGTGAGTGACTGGTAGGGAAAACATACCAGAAGACAGATAAGAGATAGAGAGTTTGATAGATTTTGAAGATCACTGAGCTCAGTCTGGTGATTAGGACCATCTTCCTTTTGGCATAACCTGATATTTTATTCACCCTTCTTCCCATATTTGTGGCAAGTTATTAAATTAGTTTAGGTTTAGTGTACCCAAAATGACTGGTGACAACCTAAAGAACCACATTTGATACCTTACTGCCATGTAAATGTGCTTGAGACCTTTGTTATAGTTATCTGAAGCTTAATCCTGATTGAAGTCCGCACTAGTAGTGATAAACTTGATTATGGAACAGCAGGACATAGACATACTTGGACTAGTGTTTACTGTATAATTGACTGCCTTTGTATATTTTTAAAGCAGCTTAAAAAATAAGGATTATTTGGTTGCTGAGTACTATTACAAATTCTTAAATATACTGCTGGATTGCAGTAAAATCCTTGTTAGGCCCCGTACACACGTCCGAGGAACTCGATGTGCCAAACACATCGAGTTCCTCGTCGAGTTCAGTGACTAACGAGAAAATAGAGAACATGTTCTCTTTTCGGCCCGACGAGTTCCTCGACGGGTTCCTCGCTGAAAAGTGTACACACGACCGAGTTTCTCGGCAGAATCCAGCTCCGACCGAGTTTCTGGCTGAATTCTGCTGAGAAACTCGGTCGTGTGTACGGGGCCTGACTGTTTAGCAGAGTCTGGCCTTTCGCGACATATAGATGAAGTTTTCCAGCCACACTCAATGTCTATTGGTTCTCAGGTGAACGAGTGATAGAGACAAATCTGCTATTCTGCAGATGAAAGTAGGGGTGTCATCCGCACATCAAGAGATCATTCCATAATCTGCTTTTACTTAATTACAATACAATGTGCAATGTCCCCCCAAAAAATTATGGGCCAGATTCACAAATGAGATACGACGGCATTTCTCCTGATACACCGTCGTATGTCTGTTTCTATCTATGCGACTGATTCATAGAATCAGTTACGCATAGATATCCCTAAGACAGTGTAATTGTTTTACACTGTCGGATCTTAGGATGCAGTACCGCGGCCGCCGCTGGGGGGAGTTCGCGTCGTAAACCAGCGTTGGGTATGCAAATTAGGAGTTACGGCGGATCCACGACGGATTTACGCGTTCGCTACGTCGCCGCTAGTCTAGTTTCCCGTCGCAAAGTTAGTCGTTTTTTTTGGTGCCCTAACTTTAGTCAGCAAGAGTATTGCTGTCTAAAGTATGGCCGTCGTTCCCGCGTCGAAATTTAAAATGTAACGTCGTTTGCGTAAGCCGTCCGGGAATACGGAAGTATGCTACGCGCGTCGCCGTTCAAAAACATGACGTCACGGCGCGCAAAGCACGGCGGGAGTTAAAAAACGGAGCATGCGCAGTAGGTCCGGCACGGGAGCGCGCCTAATTTAAATGGCACACGCCCATTTAAATTGTCCGCCTTTCGCTTGCCAGAAGGAGAAAAGGCAGCAAGAAGATTCCCTCTGATGAGTTTCTGGACAGACACTTACCAGCAAGAACAGGCATTGGGCATCTCTTTCTTGCTTTGATGCCTGTACTTCTCTCTCCCCATGGCGAACAGTTTGTGTGTGGTAAGAGAAGAAGCGATACGGCGAGCTGATCTAGTTCGCTATATCGATCCCTACACAGTGACAGGGTGTATAGTTTATCAGGCTTATTATGCACTGTTGTACTTTGGTAAAATGTCTGCTGTAAAGTCCAACTAAAGTTTTAGTTTAAACCAGCTAAATACATTCCAAATGCTTAAAAAAAGGTGTGAAAAGATTTATGCCACGTACACACGGTCGGAAATTCCGACAACAAAACCGTGATTTTTTTTCTGACTAAATTTTGGCTTAAACTTGTCTTGCATACACACGGTCACACACATGTTGTCGGAAATTTCAAACGTCAAGAACACGGTGACATACAACACTACAACGAGTCGAGAAATATTAAGT
Organism: Rana temporaria; assembly: GCF_905171775.1. NCBI lineage: Eukaryota > Metazoa > Chordata > Amphibia > Anura > Ranidae > Rana > Rana temporaria. The sequence goes on from NC_053489.1 coordinate 123,825,889, forward strand.
TCAATGATTCCGAGCATGCGTCAAATTGATTCCGAGCATGCGTAGGATTTTGTGCGTCGGAATTGCATACAGTCGATCAGAATTTTTGACAAGAACTTTTGCTGTCGGAAAACTTGAGAACCAGCTCGCAAATTTTTCTTGTCGGAAATTCCGACAGCAAATGTCCAATGGAGCCTACACACGGAATTTCCCACAAAAAGCTCACATTGAACATTTGTGTGTACGCGGCATTAGACTTTATTTTCTTTAGAAGGTAGTGTCGAAAATCCTGTCCCCTGCCAGCACGGAGACGCTGTTCTCTGTGTTATCCCTCTGCAGAGGTCTGAGATGCTTCCTCTTAAGTTAAAGCTAGAGCTCTCTACAATCAGAAGAGCATGAGGTTTACTATTTGGAGAGCTGTAACTCTCATTGTGTAGTTGGTTATGACAGACCTCAGCAGAAAAACCAATGCTACCACACGAAGAGCAAGGGTTCTTCTTTGCAGCATGCTGCCAGGCAACCAGCTTCTCTACTCTGGCTGTTTTCTACAGGGGAAAAACAAGGCTGCACTCCTTTGTATTAATATAACTAGAGTGCATTTAGCTGATTTAAAATGAAAGTTATTTTGAGTATTAAATTGGAACTAAAGTTCTCAATACTTCTACTTCAACGTTCTGTTGCTGGCAAGGCCCCACCACGAACTTCTTCTCTGTTCCGTGGCTGTTTCCAGGTGCGCGTGTGCATTGCATGCGCATTATAAAGAAGACTGCGAGCAGGAAGGTACAGTAGGTTAAGTCAGGTGGGCTTAAACTGATGGCTACTAATATGTATTGGGGATTATAGCTATTACAATGCTCCTGGCTCTGTTGCTTTTGGTTCCATAACATAAAATGCAAAAGTATCAAAGTAAGTAGCAACCGCATGTATTGGCAGGAACAGCAGTGAAAATCTAAAAACACAAAAATCTACCCCAAAAGGTATAAGAAATGGTTAGGTAGTTTAAAGTGGTTCTAAAGTCTAAACATATTTTCCTTTAATGCATTCCCTCACCACTCCAGCGCTGTCCTGTCTGCAGCATTGCTCCTTCTCTTTTTAGCCTCACAGGCAGCAGAAGAAGCCGTAGATTCCTGCTACTGCCAGTCAAATCCCTTGAGGAGGGAGTGGAGGGCATGGCCAAGCCATGTTGTATAGGTCAGTGGGCACACACAGCTTGGCTTGGGAGCATGCACGTACAGGTGCCCCCTTAGCTGCTGGCTTGCTGAGGGGGCATTCAGAAGAAGAAGAAAGAGCAGAGAGCGCTAGGGGAGGACTCCAAAAGGGGAGGTAAGGGACCGTTCTGTGCAATTCCATTGTACAGAGTAGGTACGTATAACATCTATTTTATTTTAAGGAAAAAAAGCCTTTACGCTCACTTTAAGTATTCAATATCTGCCCTAAACTTAATCTATCAATTCTAGGTAGAATAGACTGTTAATGTTTTTAAATTAAAAAAAGCACACATTGACCCAAACTTGTCCCATGGCTTTCCTTTGTAGACTTTTACTGTTATCCAGAGAGCCTTGAAAACAATAATCCTTGCCATTTATGCATGTAATGCACCCTGTATAAGTATTCTGTGCTGGCCCTCTACAGTCATTGCCATTCTGCGCACACCTAACTACTGTACCTTCAGCACTGACATACTGAGAGAGACAGGAAGGGGTGATTATTTTAGCATAATGCATGATTTCATATGCTACAATGTGACAATCTGATAACCTTGAATTTTACATTTATCTTCAAATAAAACAAAATGAACTATGTTCTTTAAATGAGTTGCTCTATTTCACAATCTGCAATGTACTTTATGGAAGCAATGTTTTATGATAATATCACTCCATATATAAATCATAAGATTGTATTGTCTAAGCCTCCCCAGTTTATCACATTTCACTGGCGGTTACCCGGTACATTGGAGGTGCCATGTAATTTTTGTGTCAATGTAACTTTTATTGAGAATTTTATTAAAATAAAGACATACAGGCCCAGATTCTCGTACATCGGCGCATCCTTATGCGGTCGTAGCGCATCCAAGATGCGCTACGCCTTCCTAACTTAGAGAGGTAAGCTCCGTATTCCCGAAGCACCGGCGTTCAAATTTGCGCCGGCGTAGTGCAAATTCGTGGGCGTATGTGGGCGTAAGTGAAAGTAGGAAGGAAGTGGGCGTGATACATTTAAATGAACCGTGACCTTATGCAAATGATGGTCTGAACGGACGGCGCATGCGCCGTCACGTGACCGGGTGTCCCCCGCCCCTATGCGCATGCGCACAACGCGATTGGCGAGTTGCTCCAAACAAGTGCATAAATACGCCCAGACATGCGCCCATCATGTGCAAAAGTACACCTGTTAGTTTACTGTTGGTGGTGAGCTTACTTTTGCAGTGCTTTGCCATGTCTGCTGAGCGTACAAGTAGAAGGAAAAAGAATTTCTCTCATGAGGAGAGGGCCATCATTCTCACAGGCATGGAGAGGCACTATGACCGCCTCCATGGGTCCAGGAGTAAAACCACAAGCAAGGGGCGAAGGGATGAGATCCTGCAGAGGATAACGGATCAAGTGAATGCTGTGGGCAATGAGGCGAGGAGGCCCCATCATATAGGCAAGAAAATTAATGACCTTAGGAGGAGGGTCAAGGACAAGATGGCCCTCATGGCGAGGCATGCCAGGGGCACTGGTGGGGGACCTGCCTCAAGGATCCGTCTGACACCAGATGAGGAGGTAGTTGCCCGGTGCCTTACCAGGGTTCAAGTTGAGGGAATGCCGGGCTATGATTCTGTTCATCCGCCCTTGAGGACAGGTAAGTGTTTATTTCAACTATCTGGTGTGTAGCATGTGTGTGGGGGGAGGTAGGGAATATGTGACAAGTTTGTGGGTCCACCAACATGTGAATGTTTTGTGTCATCCACAGGTGTCCAGGATGAAGCTGGCCCGTCTCGTGCCCCTGCCCGTCCCACAACATCCCCTGATGCTGATGCCCCTGCCCGTCCCACACCATCCCCTGATGATGATGTCCCTGCCCGTCCCACACCATCCCCTGATGCTGATGTCCCTGCCCGTCACACACCATCTTCATCTGATGAAGATGCCCCTGACCCCCAGGGAAGGCAAGCGGCATTGGTGGAGGAGAGTGGTGGCCACGCCTCCATTGAGGAGGTTCTGCAGGATGCGGAGCATTTGGGGGAGGAGGTGTCACTGTCCCTTTTCTTGGAGGATTTGGGAAGCTTGGCTGGTCCATCCCGGACCTCAAGCCCACGATCCTCCATATCCTCGGACTCCATCTCCAACCCAGCCACTCCCTCTGTCTCCATCTCCAACCCACCCCCTCCATCTAATCCCTCACCCTATGCCAGGCCTGAAGCCTCTCGTGGACCAAGGAGGTCAACGCGGAGAACCAGGGGGGTACCCGAGTTGCTGTCTGTGACCCTGACCACTGCGCAGGAAGACCAGACCCGCCTTATGGGTGCGATGGGCCAGGACTTCACTCGAGTGGCTGACAGCCTAGGGGAGAGGGGACATGTCACCGATGTGATTCAGGACATTGCAGGCAACACCACTGCAATTATCACATGTTTGCGGGATCTCGAAACCACCACAGCAAGCCTGGTGAAAGAGGTGCAGACCCTAAATGAGTCCGTCCAGGGGCACACAGCTGCCATTGTTGGTGTTCAAACCGAGACCAATAACCTCCTGAGGAGGATAGCGGTGGCATTAGAGGGCAGGCCTCCAGCCACGGTGGATGCTCCTCTGCCTGATGAAACCCCCCCCCCCTCAACCAGGCAGTTGAGGAGCCGGGGCCGGGGCCGTGGCCGAAGGCAGGCCAATTAGTTTTTCGGGTTGATTATTGCTCTGGTAAAGAGTTTTTTTATTTATTTTTCAAAGTATTGCTCTGGTAAAGAGTTTTTTAAGTTAGTGTTGACAAATGCACACGGTGAGGCGTGCAGAATAGTGTGACTGGTGTGAGAATGGGGGGGGGGGGTTGACACTCCTGCCAGCAAAGGGGTGTCACCCTCTGCCGTGTGAAAGGTGTATGAATGTACAGTAACATAATTGGAGCCTTGGCGCGGCGTTACTGCTCCCTAAAACAATGTGGTTTGATTGGGTCTAATCCAATTCGATGTGCATGTGGGGGGTGTGTGCTAGGGACCACAGTGGTGTGCACGTGTGCATTCACATTGTGCCATTTTTAATGTGTGTGTTTAACGTTCAAAGAGACGTTCAACGAGGCATCTCCTGATTGCTGATCCCTCAGCAGACGGGGTACCCTCAGGCAGGGGGGGATTGTCGGGTTGGGGGCTCAGGTCATCACGTAGTTCAACCTCCAGGCCCTTTCTCACTGCGAAGTTGTGCAGAATGCAACATGCCCCGATGATCTGGCACACAAAGTCTGGGGAATACAACAGGGTCCCCCCAGACTTATCCAGGCATCGGAAACGGGACTTCAGTTGGCCAAAGGTTCGTTCCACCACTGCACGGGTACTTATGTGTGCAGCATTGTAGTTTTCCTCTCCTGGGGTTTGTGGGTTCCGGAATGGGGTCATTAGATGAGGTCCAAGTGCATATGCTGAGTCACCTGGAAGAGAAAAGACAGGAGGAGGTTAGTCATGCATGTGTCCCTCGTAATGTCTGCGTCATGGGGGGGACAGTCATACCTGACACCCATGTCACTCACCAACCAGCCAGCTGTCCCCGTACACATTCTGGTCAAACTCCATTGGGATGTCGCTTTGGCGGTAGATGAAGCTGTCATGAGAGGATCCGGGGTGTTTGGCACGGACGTGCCATATGAGGCCATGGGCATCCACGATAACCTGGACATTGATAGAATGCCAGTGCTTCCGATTGCGGAATAGGTGCTCTGTGTCACGGGGGGGCTGTAGTGCCACATGGGTGCAATCAATTGCCCCGATGGTGCGTGGGAATCCTGCAATTTTGACAAAATCTGCCCTTGCCTTATTCCGCTGGACCTCCTGGGTGGGTCTGACGATTTGGTTGGACATGTGTCTCAGGATTGCGGGTACAACCTGGTGCACACATCTGCTCATGCTGGTTTGTGACATCCCAGCCACACCTCCACTTGTGCGCTGAAAAGATCCAGTGGCCAGGAAGTGGAGTGTTGCCAGGACCTTGATCAGTGGCTGCACTGCATGTGAGCGGTGTGTTGGGCTTGTAAGGTCATCCTGCAGGATTGTGGTTATTTCCTGGATGGCTTGAGTATTAAATCTGAAGAGGCGATACACCTCTGCTTCCCCGATGGCCAAGACGTCTAATGGCGTTCGGTAAAAACGCTGCCGTGCCCTCCTCCTTCTCCTTCTCATTCGAAGCGCCTGGGCGCACACTAGTTGTGCTATGACCATGCCTGCCCCTGGCATGTTGGCATACAGAAGTCTTGTCCTGCAAGTGTGGTTGCTGAGCTCGTCCGTAAGGGTGCTGCTAAAGCTGCTCTCCAGCTGACCTGCACACGTCTGGTGCAAAGTTGCCCCTGCTTTTATGAGGGGCAAGTTTACACCGGACGAACAGCTTACGCGCACCGCTCGTAGCCTGCGTCGGGCGGTCGTACGTTCGGGAATCTCGGTATATCCCTCATTTGCATATTTGATTATGAAATCAATGGGAGCGCTGGGCGTTCTCGGCGTAAATGTGCGCCTACGCTACGCCGGCGCACAAACGTTGCGCCGATCGAAACAAGACTAATTTCTGGCGTACCTGGTTCTGTGGGTACGGCGCACCGATACGACGGCGCATCTGTTCAATTGCGCCGCGCAAATCAAGGTGCCCCGGCATAACGCCTTTGAGAATCTGGGCCACAGTATATAAATGTATACACAACATGCCTGATAATTTACAAAGCACAACAATGAGTGTATTTAGTAAAACTTTGGCTGATGACATTAATGCAGAACAAGATCAGCAAAGGCAAAAACACAAAATAAAAGTAACATGTACACTCAAAGTTACACTAAGGGCTTCTTTTCCAGCAGAAATGTGGCTAAACAGAGTTCCCCCACCTTCAGCGCTGGTCCTGTGCTTTCTGCTTACTACTATCACTTGTAAACACAAGATTAGCTAGCTCCTGTGTCTACAATTGATAGCGCTCATCTCCCAGCGGCTCCACAGAACCATTGCCACCCTCCCTTACCCCTCCATTTACTCCCAGCACTAAGCCACGCTCTGGCTCAGTGCTCTCTAGTGCTGACATGTGCAGGCAGGAAGGGAGCTCACTGACCAGCCTCAGAGATCCTGCAGGGAAGGATGCAACCTCCAGTAGTTTGTTTTGATTGATGTGTAAGGGGAGGTGAACTAGCGGGATGTTTTGGGATGTCAGGAAAGTGTTAAGGAGGCAAGGGTGCGCCAAGGTATTAAGGTGACAGGGCGACTAGATGTTAAGATGGCAAGCTGTTAAGATGGCAGGGAGGCAAGGTGTTAAGGTGGCAGGGAGGCACACAAGGGGGGTGAGTATGCCGGAGTGTAGTAGGCACTGGTGCTCTGTGTCTGCAGCTAGCACAGTTGCTGCCTCTATGTATGCTACTGCCCAGTGACCGCTGCAGTGATGAAACACACCATGTACTTTCATAGTCTGTACAATGTACCAGCACACTCCTGAACCCTGAACTCTGTATGCAGCACACTCCTCCTGAAGCCCACACTCTGTACGCAGCCTGCCTGTTTCCTGCCTGCACACTCCTGAACCCTGCACTCTGCACCCTGTACGCAGCCTATTCATGAACTGCACTCTGTACGCAGCTCAATCTTTAACTCTGAATGTACTCCTGAACCTTGATCTCTGTATGTAATGCACTCCTGTCATCTGCATGTAACACATTTCTGCACTTTGTATGTAGTACACTACTGAATTCTGCACTCTGTATGTAACAAACTCTTGAACTCTGCACTCTATATGTTGCACACTCCTGAACTCTGCACTCTGTATGTAGTGGATTTCTAAACTCTGTACTCTGCACTCCTGAACTCTGCACTTTGTACATACATAGGCGTGTGCAGGGGGTGTGCCCGGGCACACCCCAATCACTCTGTGCGGTGCCAATTCCCCCTTGTGCCTGGGATTTCCCCCCTGTGTTGTGCATCCCCACCGCAGTGCTGCTGGCTTTCCTCCTCTTCCCTGGTTGCTGCAGGGCTTGTTTTAGGATGGAGATCAGGAAAAGGGGCTAATCATTATGTTATTTAAAAGCCCCTTCATTTTCTAAATGAACACAATCACTCACTGTGTTCAATCTTATAGAGTTTACTATGCTTTCATTTGTGAATGAAAAACCACTCAGCATTGATCATTTCCCATTCATTCACTGTTCAGTGCAGCTGAAGCTGCAGAGAAAGGCATGTGTGTTTGAGATTTTGGGTGCACACCCTAATGCAATAGGCTGCGCACATGCCTGAACTCTGCATTCTGTATGTAACACACTCCTGGTATTTAGCAATGCCCCATCAAAACTCTCCCACTGTTATTGCAGTTTAGCCACTCCCACCATTTGATCCAATGCGCTCTCCCCACCACCCCCTGCCATGTCCCTAGTAAAGATATTGTATTTCACTTCCTGTTGTGACACCCTGAACTGGAAGTGTGTGGGAACTTCCCAATGAAGACAGTAGTCATAGTCATAAATACTTGAATAATCTTTTCAAGCTCGTTTAGTAAAAGCGTGTCCCCATTGAGAGATTTTTCGCTGACTCCCTGTTTTGTCTGACACCAGTGAAATAGATAGAGAAATCTCACAAACAGGGACAAAGACAGCAATAAAACAAAATTGTGGTTTTAATCTTTCTCATCTTTATCAACATTTTGGGTAGCAACAAGTAACATTTTATGGGTAGCGTTAAAGCTTTATTTGCATTTACTGAATTCTTCTTCCACAGCAGATGACATTAAAGTGGACATTTTTGTTTTAAAAAATGTTTTTTTGCATTAGAGGCTGCCAAATAAATAAATACCTGGTGTTCTTGTCGGCAGCTTGCACTCCTCCTTCCCAGTGGCAACAATCTGCAGGATGATCTTCCCTTTACAGTGTTGTCATTTGTTTGTGCCTGCTCTAGTCCTGTGTCTCAAACAGCTGTTTTTCTGCAGAGTTCCCTGTACCTCTCTAACATACCCACGTGACATAACCCCCATAGCAGTCCTGCCAATCCTGGGTCACAGTCCTCCTGGCCCCTCCTGTTTGTTTACAGCCAATCACTCTCCTCAGCGTCCTCATAGCCAACTAATGGGAAATGTAATATGCTTTTGAGTCTATGGAAATACAGCGCTTAGTGCTAAAAGGCATGGATGAACTCAGGGACGCAACTTGAAGTTTGTGGGTCCCGAAGCAAAAGTTGACCTGGGGCCCCTCACTGCCCCTAAGTTACTTCCACCCTGTGCCAAGATACTCCAAGTTGCTCCCAGCTACAAGTGCACACAATGTGGGGGGCAGAAAAGGCTACACTCTAAGCTGCCAGATGATAGTGGTGGGCTTGTATGTAAAAAAGGAAACTCAGCAGGCCCTTTGACTTCCCGATTCACATACAAGCCCATCGCTTTCACTAGGCAGCTAAAAATGTTGCCTGCCTGCTCCCACCTTGTGTGCAGGGCTGAGCAGGGCAGGGAGGGGCTGTACTGGGATGGATGGGGAGGCTGAGCAGAGAGTGCACCACTGGGGAAAAGGGCTTGCCCCGTCACCCAGTGTAGGTGAAACCAGAAAAGAGGAATAAAGTGTCACTCACCACCAATGATTGTGGGATTTTTTTATTTTTATAGGTGGAGACACTGGAGAGGGGGACTTATACAAAGTCTATAGAGAATGTACTCCCTTAGTCAGTGACATATCTGGGCCACTGACTGGAGCACTACCTCCACCCTGCTTTGCACAGTCACAATGCTACATCCTGTAGACTGGGTAATTCAGTCACAAGAGCACACATAGAGCAGGATAAACAACGGTGCCCTCAAATCAGTCACAATTCACCTTTACAGGTTTTGGGACATCACCCCAAATCCTTCACCTTCACACCTCAGATCGGCACTAATGCCCCGTACAGAAGATCGGACATTCCGACAACAAAACCGTGGATACATTTCCGATGGATGTTGCCTCAAACTTCTCTTGCATACACACGGTCACACAATTGTTTTCGGAAAATCCAAACGTCAAGAAGGCGGTGATGTACAACACTACGACGAGCCGAGAAAAATTAAGTTCAATGATTCCGAGCATGCGTCTAATTGATTCCGAGCATGCGTAGAATTTTTGTGCATTGAATCATGTACATATGTTGGAATTTCTGACAACAACTTTTGTTGTCGGAAAATTCGAGAACCAGCTCTCAAATTTTTGTTGTCGGAAATTCCGACAGCAAATGTCCGATGGAGCATACACACGGTCGGATTTTCCGACAACAAGCTCATATCGAACATTACCCCAGTTTCTGCACATTCATACTTCAGATCACCCCATTTTCTGCACCTGAACACCGCAGATTAGTCCTAATTCCTGCACCTTCACACCTCATATCAGTCCCAATTCCTGCACCTGTACATTTGTAGTCACCAGTCCAAAATGACAGCATGCCGCTCAGTGCATCTGACTCAACATTAGGACCAAATCTAGCCTGTCTTATGTAGGGGTGAAAGAAAAAATATTGGGGGGCAAAGGATGGGTAGTCAGCAGGGCAGAGGATAGGGTCAACGGTTTGTAGAGGGTAGGGGAGTGTACAGAGGCCAGCAGGTCAGAGAATGGGAGGTCAGCATGGGAGTGTACAGGGGTTATCAAAGCAGAGGACTGGGGTCAGTAGGGTGGAGAACAGGGTTCAGCAGGGTGGGGACAAGGGTTAGTGGGGCATTGGATGGAGTAAACAGAACATAGGACAGGGGTCAGCGGGGCAGAGGGCAAGGATCAGTGGGGCTGAGGATAGGGCCAGTGGGGCTGAGGATGGGATAAGCAGGGCAGTGAACGGGGTAAGCAGAGCAAAGGATGGAATAGCAGGACATAGAGCAGAAATCTGCAGGGCAGAGTATGGAGATCTGCAGGGCAGGGTCAATCACCAGTCCAAAACAACAGCACGCAGCTTGGGGAGTCCGACTCAACATCAGGACCAAATCCAGCCTGTCTGATGTGGGGGGTGCAGGAGAAAATGTCAGGGGGGCAGAGGAAGGGGAGTCAGCAGGGTAGATGATAGGTTCAGTGGTTTGTATGGGAGTGTACAGAGGCCAGCAGGACAGAGAACTGAAGGTCAGCATGGGAGTGTACAGGGGTCAAAAAAGCAGAGGATAGGGGTCAGTAGGGTGGAGAATGGGATTCAGCAGGGTGGTCAACAGGGGTAATTAGGGCAGAGGAAAGGGTGTCAGCAGGGCAGTGTGTACAGGGGTCAGCAGTGCAGAGGATAGAATCAACAGGGCATAGGACTGCTCCCATAGGGCATAGGACAAGGGTCAGTGAGATGGGGGCGCACGGAGACACAGGATGGGGTATCCTGGGTCTCCATGCGCCCCCACCTCCCGCGCAATCGGGCCAGGCCGGCAATTGTGGCCGCGGCTTTGCGGCCTTCTGCAGGCCTAAGCTTCCTTCCCCGGGCGCCAGGTCGCTAATTCCAGTTGCAATTGCGACCGGGCGCCCCGGATTTTGTTGAACCCTGGTTTAAGAAAAGTTTGTCCTTCATGGTCCCACTGTATGTAGAAATGTAGCCCCAATCGCTTGCTCACTCCAGAGTAGGACATTGGAATTTGTACTGTACATAGAACAGTGCATATGACCACAACTAACAAGCACTGCTCATTCAAAACAAACGGAAGTGAGAGGGGAATAGAAAAGATTTAGGTGTTGATGGAGGGTGTTAATTATTTTTTTATAAAAACACAGTTAGACTCTATCAAAGTCGCACAAACACATAATAGAGCTATTTTGGCAGCAGCCCACTATACTTGTTGGCTTAGGTAGAGAATTACAACACTGTGACTGCGTGCAAACATGAAGGAAAGCTCCATGTAGATAGAGCCTTTTCTGGGAACTGAACCCAAGAACCAAGACCATGCTGCGTAAATCATTTTAATCTCAACTTGACTTAGTGACTACACTTACTCTTTGCAGGCATGTTGGTCAGTATTCTTTTTTCTGTTTTGAAGATTGTGCAATTAACTTTGTTTGCATGCACAGCACAAGGTACTTATTCATTTTATTTTGTATTTCTCTATCTACCAATCTTTTCTATCTATCTATCTATCTGTCTGTCTGTCTGTCTGTCTGTCTGTCTGTCTGTCTGTCTGTCTGTCTATCTATCTATCTATCTATCTATCTGTTTAACAATATATATGCATAGCTGGGTGCAAAATAGACATTTGTTTCCCAGCTTATAAACAGATTATTTTCGGCAATCAGTGAAGTCATATTTTAGCACTTTAAGTAACACATAATAACAGAGGAAACCTTTTTTTCCAGAAAAAGGTAAAATATGACATCTGCTGGCTAAAATGTGAATTTTTTTATTGGCTTTTATTTAAGATGCAATTAAAGGAACAGAGATAAGCAGGTATAAGCATTTTGCAGTTCCCTACCTTCCAATAAAGTCATCTCTCTTGCCTGCATCTTTATCCCATACTGTGATGTCAATTACACCTCCTTGTTCCTCGAAGAGATGCATTGTAAACTGCTCCCTCCACTGAGGGTTCAGGGTCTTTGGAAGAGTCTAAATGGAGACAATCAAAATGTGGTGAAGATTTTTTATGCACTATAAGTGAGAATTGTTGTACTACATTCTATCAATACAGTGTGAATACATTGATTATGCTGTCCTTCTTCCATGTAAAAAATATCAGCCTACCGTATATCAGTAATTCTTATTAAATGAATACAATTTAACACACTACTAATGCTTTAAGGCCTTTCTATAAAACATTTGTTTAGGAAAAAGCCACACACATTCATGCATACTGAACAAATTTTGGCCATAATTCTGTCTCATGGCCAGAATGGGGTATCATTTTCTGAAATACCTCAATGAAAGAATATAATGTATTTAGGCCAATAAATGGCATTAACAATCATAGGGATTACTGTATAATGCAGCCCAAATTCATACAGCATGCACAGAAGTGTGTGACTTCCGTCCAGTTAATGTTTTATAAATAGACCCTCTATGTGAAAGCTGACTAGTGACTATCAGTTTCTCCACCATATGCAGCCTTACTGATGGGGACAGATGACAAATTAATATTCAACTGCCCCTAGTATCCTAATTATGGTTACAAGTGTTCTCTCGGTATATGCCCGTGTTCACTAAGAGTCTCTTTTAACACATTGGACGTCTTTAACAGTCTATTGTAATGGATATGGAAATAGGGACATCTTCAATTTAAGATAAAGAGTATGAGTAATACACCACAGTATTAGTGATAAACTACACTATGTACTAGACCCACTCTTTAGACCCTCTATGTACACTACTTATCAATATATAATTGTTTTGCCATATCTATTTTGAGTTTGTTGGGGCTACGGGAATGATCATTTAAGTGGTGGCTGATATTCTGTTGATATAAAGCCTAAAACTGTTCACCGCTATATAACCAAAACTCATAAAAACGTACCTACATGTTGCTCACACCCATATCCACGAAGGATACATAGGGTGGGCCAACTCAATATTGAACCCTATAGACTAAGACTGGGATGCCATTAAAGTTCATGCTTGTGTAAAGGCATGTGCCCCAATACTTTTGTCAATATAGTGTAAATTAGGTCCACACATCTTATATCTAACTTAGCTTCTTCATTCTTCTTCATTCTCTTAAGCCAACCCTGATGGCAGAGTATAATAACACAATTCTGTATTTCTACACAAAAACACACAAAAAAAAACAGTTACCTTGCTTTTGTATTTTTGATGTCCTAGCCGGAACTTCACATAAGGGTCACTTAGTCCATTAGCATCCATGGCTTTGAGCTCTTGCCCCTCAATAAGTGTAATGCTCACTACTCCTCTCCAAAAGTGGGATTTTCGGTGCAGGTCTGATATTCTTAAGCTCTGGGTCTGAAACTAAATGACAGGATATAAAAAAGTTAACTACTTTTTGCTCTATTTTAGTCATATCCTAGTTGTACTTTAAACCCTGTATGGCTTAAAGTAGAACTTTAGTCAGAAAATTAAGTCCTGCTAGATCACTTCAGGCTCACACCTTTTGCAGGTATAGATATGTAAAACACTAAACATAAGTGCCTATACTGTTTAACCACTTAAGCCCCGGACCTTTAGGCAGCTAAATGCCCAGACCAGGTTTTGCGATTCGGCACTGCGTCGCTTTAACAGACAATTGCGCGGTCGTGCAACGTGGCTCCCAAACAAAATTGGCATCCTTTTTTCCCCACAAATAGAGCTTTCTTTTGGTGGTATTTGATCACCTCTGCGGTTTTTATTTTTTGCGCTATAAACAAAAGTAGAGCGACAATTTTGAAAAAAATTCAATATTTTTTACATTTTGTTATAATAAATATCGCCCAAAAACATATCTAAAAAAAGTTTTACCCTCAGTTTAGGCCGATACGTATTCTTCGACCTATTTTTAGTAAAAAAAATCGCAATAAGCGTTTATCGATTGGTTTGCGCAAAATTTATAGTGTTTACAAAATAGGGGATAGTTTTATTGCATTTTTATTAATATTATATATTTTTTTACTACTAATGGCAGCGATCAGCGATTTTTTTCATGACTGCGACATTATGGCAGACACTTCGGACAATTTTGACACATTTTTGGGACCATTGTCATTTTCAGAGCAAAAAATGCATTTAAATTGCATTGTTTATTGTGAAAATGACAGTTGCAGTTTGGGAGTTAACCACAGGGGGCGCTGTAGGAGTTAGGGTTCACCTAGTGTGTGTTTACAACTGTAGGGGGGTGTGGCTGTAGGACTGACGTCATAGATCGAGTCTCCCTTATATAAGGGATCACTCGATCGATACGCCGCCACAGTGAAGCACGGGGAAGCCATGTTTACACACGGCTCTCCCCGTTCTTCAGCTCCGGGGAGCGATCCTGACGGAGCGGCTATAAACAAATAGCCGTCGTCCCGGATCGCTCCCCGAGGGAACCCAACCGCCGCATGTAGCGGGGGGGGGGGTCCCGATCGGACCCCCCACCCACTAGAAGGCAAGGACGTACATGTACGCCCATTTGCCTGTACGTGCCATTCTGTGGACGTACATATACATGCGGCGGTCGGGAAGTGGTTAAAATCCAGTAATACACTGCCTCACCCTGCTCTACACATGCTCAGTTGCTCTCTATTTTTTTAGCACTGTGCTGAAAATCAGAGCCACTAGAGGCTGATCTGCTGCCTAATGGGCTCTCGGCATCAGCAAAATGGCAGCCTCCAGCAAGACAAAATTGGAGCAATGCTGGATGCAATTTACAGCACACACTGATTTTGATACCATAATTATTAATGTGGAATGAATGTTCTTTGCTAAAAAACATTGGGCTAGATTCAGATAGATCAGCGGATCTTTAGATCCGCGTAATCTATCTTATTTACGATCCGCCAGCACAATTTTTTGAGGCAAGTGCTGTATTCAGAAAGCACTTACCTCGAAACTTGCGCCGGCGGATCGTAACTCCCCCGGCGGAATTCAAATTCCGCGGCTAGGGGGAGTGTATTATTTAAATCAGGCGCGTTTCCTGGCGCCGATCGTACTGCGCCTGCACCGGCCACGATTTTTCCCAGTGCGCATGCTCCAAATGACGTCGCTAGAACGTCTTTGTTTTCGGCGTGAACGTAAATTACGTCCATCCGTATTCGCGACTGACTTACGCAAACGACGTGCGGGAACGACGGCCATATTTAACATTAGATACGCCGCATATAGCAGGGGTAAGTATACGCCGGTAAAAGCCGTACGCGAACGACGTAAAAAAAACCCGGGAGATTGCAGCCTAAGATCCGACGGTGTAAGTCACTTAGATATGAATAATGGTAGGTGTAATGGCGCTAAAAACACTAAAAAAATGCTTAATCAATATATAATCCCATATAGTAATAAACAAAGAAATCCGTAGTGAGTCCTCCAATGGATATAAATATAATGTGTTCCACTCTGAGTAAATCCTGGAATACCATCCAGCATCAATAAAAAATGTGAAGGGTATTAATAGTGGTAAATAATAATAAATGATAAGTGAACAGCTGTGCCAAGTACTGCACAATGTTGCATCAATCCAAAAAATATATAGTAACTAAATGAACATCAATAATTGTGAAAAACAAATCCAATCTTATAAAACCACCAAAAACGATAGTCCATTTAAAGTGCAGCGTGCAATACTTAAAGTGCAACAAATTCCAAAGTGATCCGAAATATTAATAAGACATGCAAAAAAATATAATTAAAGCATGAAGAAAATATTAAAATCCGTATGTGAAAAAATATATCCAGTGAAGCAAATAACAATGTCTCTAAAGTTCACCAAATAAGATTAAAAAAATTTGTAAAGGCAAAGTGATACTCATCAAATGTCACAATGCATAGAATGATGAAAAAAACAGCAATAATAAATAATGTTCAGTGTAAAGATGTGCTCCAAATCACAGATCATTAATATCCACAGCATTCAGTGATCCATGCTGGATGTGCATACATGCTTAAAAAACTTTCACCATCAGGCTTCCCAGAAGTGTCCAACAGACTAGGTGTTCCAGCCCCTTACCTCAGAGCGGCTTATATATAAGCCTAAATGGATGTCTCACAGGCAGTCAGCTGTTCATCCAGCCCTTCAATCCCACGACTCGGTCACGGATACTTGCAGTCTCTCAGAGGGAATATAAAGCAAGGGGAGCCTCCATAGTGTAGTAACATCAAAGCATTTTATTAAAAACAAGTAAACACTTACATTTCTAATGGTACAAAATCGGCGTGTAAAATCTTTGTGTCTCCCGCTCTACGGCCGCGAGCGGGTGACGTCACCAGCAGCTCCTCCACGTCCTCACGCGTATCGCAACTGATCAACGTTGCTTACTCATAGGGTGGAGAGCGGCTGGTATGGAGGTGACTTAAATAGCGCCAGGGGGGCATCCTAATAACATCCAAACTAACGTATAAAGAAACAAATTCCTGATGTGAAGTACAAGGACTTCTAACAATGTATATAAGACTGAAGAAAATATATAATAGAGATAAAATGAATACTAATGCAACCGCGCTCAGAGTGCTCACTCTGGTGGTCAATACATGATATTACAAGATGTATTCAACATAGGCAGACGATAATGACAACCTCTAATTAAGCTGGAAAATAGACAATTCCCATATATAACCAAACGAGGAAAAAACATGATGTTTGACCAATAATATCCAGATAGCTCAATACACTATATCTAGACAAATCCAGGTCAGTCAGAGCAATAACCACGCATAATAGTTACTAAAAAAACTAATGCTTGTGGACCAATAATCTTGCTCAATAAAACGAATAAAATATAATACTGATGTGGACAAATTCTAAATAAGACCAGATAATAAAACTGAAGAATGGGGGTCAGAATCTATGATAATAGAATAGATTTCAACTACTTAATTTAAAATCATTAAAATAGTAAAACTTCTAAAAAAGTGGAGAAGGAGATAAAATTTCTAGTAATTGGATATAAAACAATTCAAATCAAATTCCACATTGTGTCCATGAGGTATTAAAGTGCATAATTCGTGTATCCAGCGGGATTCTGCCTGGCTAATTTTTTGCACTTTATTGTCACCTCTCCAGTGCGGTTTATATTTCTCAATGCCCCATACCATTAGAGAGGAGGGGTCTTTATTGTGGTAACGTTCGTAATGGCGGGACAAACTGTGTTTGGGGTACCCATTTTTTATGTTTTGTGTATGTTCACGCAATCTTTTCCATAAATTTCTTTTAGTTCTGCCAACATACTGTATTTTACATGGACATTCAAGAAGGTACACTACCCCTTCCGTGTCACAGGAAATAAAATCTTTAATTTTATACTCTTTCCCTGTGACACTGGATTTAAAGCCTTCCTTTTTCTTTTTGCTCTCTTTTGTATGTTTGCATGTAAAACATCTCTTGCAGGGGTAGTATCCTTTTTCATTAAAAAATGAGAAACTCTTTTTCTCCGGTGGATCCAATACATTCTTAGCTATCATGTCTCTTAGGGTGGGGGCCCTTCTGTATGTAAATATTGGTTTTTCTGGTAAAATTGATGACAAATGTCGATCGGCTTTCACAATATGCCAATATTTTTTGCAAATTGCTTCAAGCTGCTTATGCTGGACACTATAGTCCATTATCAGTGGTACTTTTCCAGCAAAGGCATTATTCTTTACAGAGTCCTGAATAAGGGTAATTCTGTCTAGGGCCGCGACATCTTTGATTTTTTTCTCAATATAGTCCTCTTTATAGCCCTTTTCAACAAATCTTTTGCCAATAAACTTAGCTTGTTCCAGAAATACCTCAGTCTTTGTACAATTTCTTCTTAGTCTTAAAAACTGCCCCTTGGGGATGTTCTCCAGCCAAGGGGTGTGGTGACAGCTATCCAAGGGCAAGTAGCTATTTCTGTCTACAGTTTTAAAATGCGTTTTGGTTACTAGTTTAACCCCTTCTCTTGCAATTTCCAAGTCCAGAAAACTAATTTTCTCGTCACTGATCTCCCAGGTTAATTTAATATTTTTGTCATTGGAGTTCAAATAAAAGCCGAAATCTAAAAGGCTCTCCCTATCTCCTGACCAAATAATTAAAATATCATCAATAAAACGCCGATATAAAAGTAGTTGTTGTGGTTTTCTGTTATATAAAACCTCTGCTTCCCACTCCGCCATATAGAGGTTTGCCACACTGGGAGCATACTTGGCTCCCATCGCTATCCCGCAAATTTGTTTAAAATAATCATCACCGTACCAAAAATAATTGTGATCAAGACTATATTCCAAGCACTTAAGTATAAAGCTCTTCTGTGTACTTTTTAGATCACTGAGACCAGTTAGCGCCCAATTAGTGGCTTGGATTGCTTCTTCATGGTTGATGATGGTATACAGAGATGAAACATCAGCTGTAGCCATATATATAGAGCTCCCATCAACAGAGATAGTGTCAAGAAGCTGGATCAGGTCATTTTTTAATGAAAAAGGATACTACCCCTGCAAGAGATGTTTTACATGCAAACATACAAAAGAGAGCAAAAAGAAAAAGGAAGGCTTTAAATCCAGTGTCACAGGGAAAGAGTATAAAATTAAAGATTTTATTTCCTGTGACACGGAAGGGGTAGTGTACCTTCTTGAATGTCCATGTAAAATACAGTATGTTGGCAGAACTAAAAGAAATTTATGGAAAAGATTGCGTGAACATACACAAAACATAAAAAATGGGTACCCCAAACACAGTTTGTCCCGCCATTACGAACGTTACCACAATAAAGACCCCTCCTCTCTAATGGTATGGGGCATTGAGAAATATAAACCGCACTGGAGAGGTGACAATAAAGTGCAAAAAATTAGCCAGGCAGAATCCCGCTGGATACACGAATTATGCACTTTAATACCTCATGGACACAATGTGGAATTTGATTTGAATTGTTTTATATCCAATTACTAGAAATTTTATCTCCTTCTCCACTTTTTTAGAAGTTTTACTATTTTAATGATTTTAAATTAAGTAGTTGAAATCTATTCTATTATCATAGATTCTGACCCCCATTCTTCAGTTTTATTATCTGGTCTTATTTAGAATTTGTCCACATCAGTATTATATTTTATTCGTTTTATTGAGCAAGATTATTGGTCCACAAGCATTAGTTTTTTTAGTAACTATTATGCGTGGTTATTGCTCTGACTGACCTGGATTTGTCTAGATATAGTGTGTATTGAGCTATCTGGATATTATTGGTCAAACATCATGTTTTTTCCTCGTTTGGTTATATATGGGAATTGTCTATTTTCCAGCTTAATTAGAGGTTGTCATTATCGTCTGCCTATGTTGAATACATCTTGTAATATCATGTATTGACCACCAGAGTGAGCACTCTGAGCGCGGTTGCATTAGTATTCATTTTATCTCTATTATATATTTTCTTCAGTCTTATATACATTGTTAGAAGTCCTTGTACTTCACATCAGGAATTTGTTTCTTTATACGTTAGTTTGGATGTTATTAGGATGCCCCCCTGGCGCTATTTAAGTCACCTCCATACCAGCCGCTCTCCACCCTATGAGTAAGCAACGTTGATCAGTTGCGATACGCGTGAGGACGTGGAGGAGCTGCTGGTGACGTCACCCGCTCGCGGCCGTAGAGCGGGAGACACAAAGATTTTACACGCCGATTTTGTACCATTAGAAATGTAAGTGTTTACTTGTTTTTAATAAAATGCTTTGATGTTACTACACTATGGAGGCTCCCCTTGCTTTATATTCCCTCTGAGAGACTGCAAGTATCCGTGACCGAGTCGTGGGATTGAAGGGCTGGATGAACAGCTGACTGCCTGTGAGACATCCATTTAGGCTTATATATAAGCCGCTCTGAGGTAAGGGGCTGGAACACCTAGTCTGTTGGACACTTCTGGGAAGCCTGATGGTGAAAGTTTTTTAAGCATGTATGCACATCCAGCATGGATCACTGAATGCTGTGGATATTAATGATCTGTGATTTGGAGCACATCTTTACACTGAACATTATTTATTATTGCTGTTTTTTTCATCATTCTATGCATTGTGACATTTGATGAGTATCACTTTGCCTTTACAAATTTTTTTAATCTTATTTGGTGAACTTTAGAGACATTGTTATTTGCTTCACTGGATATATTTTTTCACATACGGATTTTAATATTTTCTTCATGCTTTAATTATATTTTTTTGCATGTCTTATTAATATTTCGGATCACTTTGGAATTTGTTGCACTTTAAGTATTGCACGCTGCACTTTAAATGGACTATCGTTTTTGGTGGTTTTATAAGATTGGATTTGTTTTTCACAATTATTGATGTTCATTTAGTTACTATATATTTTTTGGATTGATGCAACATTGTGCAGTACTTGGCACAGCTGTTCACTTATCATTTATTATTATTTACCACTATTAATACCCTTCACATTTTTTATTGATGCTGGATGGTATTCCAGGATTTACTCAGAGTGGAACACATTATATTTATATCCATTGGAGGACTCACTACGGATTTCTTTGTTTATTACTATATGGGATTATATATTGATTAAGCATTTTTTTAGTGTTTTTAGCGCCATTACACCTACCATTATTCATATCTGTCTTGAGTGTGAGAACACTTTTTGTCGTGGCTGCTATTTTAATTTTAATTTTAATTTTAGTTTAGAATTATCCTTGATTAGGTTGGTTTGCGCATTGGTTCCCCCTCTTATTATAATTGTAAGTCACTTAGACCTGTCGGATCTAAGGGAGATCTATGCGTAACTGATTCTTATGAATCAGTCGCATAGATCCGACTGTCGGATCTCAGAGATACAACAGTGTATCAGGAGATACGGCATCGTATCTCTTTCTGAATCTCCCCCATTATTTTTTATTAATTTGTTATGGTAAAGTTTCACTTTAAGTACATTTTTTCTTTAATTTTACCTTACGATCTAGAAGACAGATGAATACAGGGGGGTCTGTTTTGAATCTCTCCTAAGTATCTACAGTTAGTTGTATATATGTAAATATAATCACAAGCAAGATATTCATTTGTACCACCAGCAATGAAGCCCAGAAGATGTAGGTCCTATATACATCTGTGGGTGCCATTGGGCTCATTTACACCACGTGCAGAGAACTACATTAATCTGTACAGATCAACACAGGCTCGAAGCAAAGACACATAGAAAGCAATTGTTTTCTGTGTCCTGTTAACCCCACAATACTGCCTTGAGGTGGGTTGCAGTGGGTTGCAGGCATGCTGCATTTCTCTGCACTGAACTGGACCTCACCTCATGTCACCGCCCTGCAGCTCTGAATTTATTTGTGATATTCCAATGAACTTGAACTAAGAAAAAGGTAAACAGTGTGTTGCATTGTAACAATGCAAGGCACCACATATACATGATGGACACCCAGTCCGTACCCTAAAACAGCTGGTTTTATTGTGCAAGCTAGTATGAATGAACACTAAAAGCATGGAGCATCACATATTTCACATATTTATTTGTAAAAAATTTGGGAAAACATTTATTAGTTTCCTTCCACTTCACAATTATGTGCCACTTTGTGTTGGTCTATCACATAAAATCCCAATAAAATACGTTTATGTTTTTGGTAGCAACATGACAAAATGTGGAAAATTTCAAGGGGTATAAATACTTTTACAAGGAACTGTAAATATAGATGTTTACTGTGAGATCACTGGTGCATGCGATCTGAAGGAACGTCCCACCTGTGCCATAACAGGCGGCTCCTGCGGGCATGCGTGGAGTGTGTCATAGCGACTCCAGCCAGTTACAGAGCCGGAATCCGTGAACCCGGAAGCAAAACGGATGAAGATAGAAGCTGCCTCCAGATCTGACATTTCAGCTTTATGGAAAACTATCGATTACAAAAGAGGTTTCTGGAACTTCCAGCTAGGGGTAGCAGGGCAATCAGGTCCCCCATAGAGAGGTAGGTAATTAGTAGAAAAAGTGGGTGCTCATAGGTACCCACTGCTGTTGCTCTGCTGTACCCTGAATGCAGACTGCTGTTGCTCTGTTGTACCCTGAATACCAATGTATAAAAGACTGAGAAGCATAAGTAACTAAAAAGCTGGATTATGAGCTTGATGAATAATACATTGGAAAAATCTCCAACTCTGTTTATGTGTATTGACTAAATACAGCACAACACTTGAGCACAAGTCTATTTCTCTGCCTATTTACATTTAAGTGGTTGTTCTCTATACAAAACATATTGCTTTAATATTACAAAACATGAGGATTACTGAGTCAATGTTGCATAAATAGAGCAGATTTCACTATGCATAATTTCCATGCTGCAGACACTGGATACAAGGAACATAATCCAGTAATGTCATAAAAAAAAAAAAAGTCCTGATATCTCTTTACAGTCAAAATGGACCTGAGTTCCAAAGTAAAGATCAGCTATGTTATAAGGAACACCTAGAAATGTTAATTTGTGCCCAAGGCAGTAAGTAGTACCCAAAACATTTCCATTTGTCTGGAATTCCTCCTGAAAATAGTAGTACACTTCTTGGTTTGTAAGTGAGATTAGGCACTCCTGTGCCTGTGGCCTCACAAGCCCTGTTTACACAGGGTGTACTATATTGTATGTAGCACAGACCCTGGACTGGTCTGACTGTTTGGTCCCAGGTTCGATTACCTGATAGGCACACAACAGCCAGGCGCACAGTAGTTCACAGTTACGTGAGTCAGGGAACAGGCTGTACTTGTCTTTTTGTAGTTCTATTTTGTATAAAGAAGTGGGAAAGGGTGAGCTTTGGGATACTCCAATAAACTTCAACAAACTGTGGCAGAGGACACTAAAAACTATCTACCCCTTCGGGGTGAGGGCACCTTCTTTAAATTGAAGATAAACTGGAACTAAACAGGGACTCCTCAACAGAAGTATAGCCCTGGATGTACAAACAATAAGCTCTCCAAAATAAGTTAAAGAAAGTCTCCAAGTCCAAGTGACTGGGACTCACGGGGGGGATTTTTTTTCCATAAAAAATGTTATTCAGTAAAGAACAACGAAACATACATGTTGAAGTAATTGCCACAGGACAGAATACACAGAATAGAATAATGTGAATGGTACCAAAAACAGGATACAACATGAGATTCCAAACAGAGTAAAAGACCACGACCGAAATGCTCACTGGGGGAGATTTACTAAACAGATAAATTGAAATCGTATCACCACAGAGTGGTACTGTGTATACGAGAAATGAGTAGACATATGCCACGTCCCGATATATTATATTTGGAAAATACGCTTTTGGATGATGGACTTTATAGACATGACACTAAATACATTTGTAGCACTACCCCCGAAGGAGCTGCTGGTTTAGATTTGGGCCTGCACTCTGCCTGTCAACCCCTGAAGTTTGGCTCGATCCCCACCTTGGCACAACTGGTCAATAATATGCTTGTGGAACGCAAATGGCAATAAGGGACCACAATGATACCACACAATAATAAATGTAGTTAATTATTGTTACCTTGATATTGGTCAACTGCCACTCAGCTGCTATAGACAAAGTCCCACACAGATATAGCTTAACCAGTGGTAAGATGTTTACTCAGCATGAGAAAATAAAACAAGTTCAGTTGGTGCTCTTATCTATTTGTATACCGATAAACAGAGTGAAAAGAAAGAATGATCACTTGATGCGTATAATGTAGAGGTAAAACTAACGCTAGTTCTCCCAAGTCGTTGTGTGGCTCTTAGGGCAATGTGTCTCTACTTGCGGCGCTGCAGACGCCAGCAAGTACCAATAGAACTATAGTACCCTTGCTCGACCCAGTTAACTATGTTGGTAAGCAAGTGCCCTCTCACCACATGAGACCTCGCCTTGCCGGTGTCCTCAGTCCAGAACTTCCCTTCAGTTCTCAGTCTCTCTGTGACACAAAGTCCCTGGTCCTCCGCGCGGCCTCTCGCTGGATACTGGTGGATAGGTGACTCCGGATGTTGCGAGGTGTAGACCCATCCCTCTCTGGTTCGGTCGACGAGACTGTCCACAAGGATCCCTTTCTGGCTAGGCGATCCGCTCTCTCTAACGTTAGGCCCAGGCTTCTATGGCCTAGGCGCACCCACAGCAGGCCTCTTGCCTGTTGAAAGATGGCGTCCCGAGAGAGCCGGCTGAGACCGTGCTTGTCTTAAATAAGTTCTCCCATCAGGCTGTGCGCGGTGCATTGTACTTTGATAGTACAGTGGCCTTGTGGGTAATGTAGTCTCAATTCCACCCACGGCGATAGAGTCTCTGTCTCTTGTACCACAATGCCCATAATGCCCATAATGCTTTGTCCTTAACATAACTGAACCAAACAAGCTTCAATAATATACACACAAGAAACACCAGAGGGAGCCAAATTTCTATTCAAGCACAATATTGCAGTCTGTTAAATGCATGCAATGGTAACCCCTTGATACACCAAGGGCCTGATTTACTATGCTATGTGCGCTGCGCTGGTTCATGCGTTAATTAGTACTCCGGGTGGAGGCTTAATTGGGCGCATGAACCAGCGTAGCAGCCGGCGCATTGAAACTAATATGTAAAGCCGCGCCGAACTCCCTATAGAAGTCTATGGGAGTAATCAAAAGTGTTCATTTTAAAGGCTAATCTGCAAGTTTTGTCCTAAAAAGTGTTTGGGGACCTCAGTCCTGTCCCAGGGAACATGTATCAATGCTTTTTTTATTTTTTAAAACGGCCGTTTTTTCGGGAGCAGTGAAATTAATAATTCTTAAAGTGAAACAATAAAAGTGAAATATTCCTTTAAATTTCGTACCTAGGGGGGGTGTAATGTCAGCATGTGAAATAGCGCATTTTTCCCGCACTTAGAACTCCCCCTGCACAAAGTGACATTCAGAAGGAAAAAAGTCATTTAAAATTCACACGCGGCTATAATGAATTGTCGGCTCTGACAATTCTAAAGGGATTCATTCATAAAACAAACAAAAAAATGTGTAGGGGTTCCCCCAAATTAAATTGCCAGGCCCTTCAGGTCTGGAATGGATATTAAGGGGAACCCCGCCGTAAAAACCAAAAAAAAAAAAGACGTTGCGGTTCCCGGCAAATATCCATTCCAGGCCCTTCAGGTCTGGTGTGGATTTTAAGGGGAACTCCACCCCAAATTGAAAAAAAAATGGCGTGGAGTCCCCCTAAAAATCCACACCAGACCCTTATCCGAGCACGTTGACCTGGCCGGCCGCAGAAAAGAGGGGGGGACAGAGTGTGGCCCCCCCCTCTCCTGAACCGCACCAGGCCACATGCCCTCAACATGGGGAGGATGTCCCCATGTTGATGGGGACAAGGGTCTCATCCCCACAACCCTTGCCCGGTGGTTGTGGGGGTATGCGGGCGGGAGGTTTATCAGAATCTGGAAGACCCCTTTAACAAAGGGGACCCCCAGATCCTGACCCCCCCCTGTGTGAAATGGTAATGGGGTACATTGTACCTCTACCATTTCACCCCAAAAAAAATGTCAAAGTGTTAAAAATTACAGTAGCCGGTTTTTGACAAATCTTTTAATAAAATCTTCTTTTCTTCTTTCCTTCGGGTTTCTTCCGCTGCTTCTTTCTTCTCGTCCACATCTTGCCCGACGTGTTCTTCTATCTTCTCCGTCCGTCCTTCAGCCTTCTGGTCACGCATCTTGCCCGTTGTCTTGTCCTGTCTTCTTCTCCGTCCTTCCGCCAGCCTCCTCGCATCTTGTGTCTTCTCCGGTCTTCTTCTCGGTCCGCCAGCCTTCTCGTCCCCGGACCCAGCGTTTGAATTTGAATTGGGCCGCCGTGTTCCCGCTCCTGGGACCCGCCCCCCTCTGACGCCACAAGTAAACTCCTTAGAAGGTCATGTGCGTCAGAGGGGGGCGGGGTCACATGAGTGTGACACGGCGGGAACTTCTTCTCCGGGCGGCGCGATTGAAATTGAATTCCCCCGCTGTGTGACGCTCTGTGACCCCGCCCCCCTCTGACGCACATGACCTTCTAAGGAGTTTACTTGTGGCGTCAGAGGGGGGCGGGTCCCAGGAGCGGGAACACGGCGGCCCAATTCAAATTCAAACGCTGGGTCCAGGGACGAGAAGGCTGGCGGACCGAGAAGAAGACCGGAGAAGACACAAGATGCGAGGAGGCTGGCGGAAGGACGGAGAAGAAGACAGGACAAGACAACGGGCAAGATGCGTGACCAGAAGGCTGAAGGACGGACGGAGAAGATAGAAGAACACGTCGGGCAAGATGTGGACGAGAAGACCCGAGAAAGAAGCAGCGGAAGAAACCCGAAGGAAAGAAGAAAAGAAGATTTTATTAAAAGATTTGTCAAAAACCGGCTACTGTAATTTTTAACACTTTGACATTTTTTTTGGGGTGAAATGGTAGAGGTACAATGTACCCCATTACCATTTCACACAGGGGGGGGGGGCAGGATCTGGGGGTCCCCTTTGTTAAAGGGGTCTTCCAGATTCTGATAAGCCCCCCGCCCGCATACCCCCACAACCACCGGGCAAGGGTTGTGGGGATGAGGCCCTTGTCCCCATCAACATGGGGACATCCTCCCCATGTTGAGGGCATGTGGCCTGGTGCGGTTCAGGAGAGGGGGGGGGGGCCGCACTCTGTCCCCCCCTCTTTTCTGCGGCCGGCCAGGTCAACGTGCTCGGATAAGGGTCTGGTGTGGATTTTTAGGGGGACTCCACGCCTTTTTTTTTTCAATTTGGGGTGGAGTTCCCCTTAAAATCCACACCAGACCTGAAGGGTCTGGTATGGATATTTGGGGGGACCCCACGCCATTTTTTGGGGGTTTTTTTACGGCGGGGTTCCCCTTAATATCCATTCCAGACCTGAAGGGCCTGGTAATTTAATTTGGAGGGACCCCCTTTTTTTTTTTTTTTTTTTTTTTTTTAATGAGCAATGACTCTATTCTTTATAGCCATGAGTACTTTAACCACTTGCCCACCGGGTTAATTCTGGCACTTCTCTCCTTCATGTGAAAATCAAAATTTTTTGGCTAGAAAATTAATCAGAACCCCCAAACATTATATATTTTTTTTTAGCAGACATCCTAGGGAATAAAATGGCAGTCATTGCAATACTTTTTGTCACACCGTATTTGCGCAGCGGTCTTACAAGCGCACTTTTTTTGGATAAAAATCACTTTTTTGAATTAAAAAATAAGACAACAATACATTTTGCCCAATTTTTTTATATATTGTGAAAGATAATGTTACGCCGAGTAAAATGATACCCAACATGTCACGCTTAAAAATTGCGCCCGCTCGTGGCATGGCGTCAAACTTTTACCCTTTAAAAATCTCGATAGGCGACGTTTAAAAAATTCTACAGGTTGCATTTTTTGAGTTGCAGAGTAGGTCTAGGGCTAGAATTATTGCTCTCACTCTAACGATCGCGGCGATACCTCACTTTTGTGGTTTGAATACCGTTTTCATATGCGGGCGCTACTCGCGTATGCGTTTGCTTCTGTGCGCGAGCTCGTCTGGACGGGGCGCTTTAAAACATTTTTTTGGGGTTTTCTTATTTATTTTTATTTAGTTTTATAATTTTTTACACTGAAATAAAAAAATAAAAAAAAAATGATCGGTTTTCTTCCTATTACAAGGAATGTAAACATCCCTTGTAATAGGACTAGTGTGTGACAGGTCCTCTTTATGGAGAGAGGCGGGGTCAATAAGGCTGGAAAGCATGGTATTGAAAAAAAAAATAAAAGATCTCATGCTTTCAGCTGCAATCATGTTCGTTCACCACAGTGGTGTAGTGTATAGCACTTTGACCTAGCAGCAAAAGAGTCGTTGGTTCGAATCCCGCCCGTGACAGCATCTGCATGGAGTTTGCATGTTCTCCCTGTGCCTGCGTGGGTTTCCTCCCACAATATAAAAACACGCTGTAAATCGGTTCCGGTCTAAATAAGCCCTAATATGCAGTAGTATATTTAGGTTTGGTTCTGCCCTAGGCCTGACTACATATCTGCACCTCCTAATAGAAAAATGACCCACCCCTTCCTGTCAAGGTCACACCCTGTTTTTGTATAACCCCGCCCAGTAATTTTCAGGGGACCCACACACTAGTTCTGGATTCCCTTAACCACTTCCATACCAGGCACTTACGCACCTTCCCGCCCAAGCCAATTTTCAGCTTTCAACACTGTCGCACTTTGAATGGCAATTGCGCGGTCATACAACACTGTACCCAAACAAAATTGGCGTCCTTTTTTCCCCACAAATAGAGCTTTCTTTTGTTGTTATTTGATCACCTCTGCGTTTTTTTTTTTTGCGCAACAACTAAAAAAAGACTGCAAATTTTGAAACAAAAAAAAGTTTTTATTTTTTTAGGTTAATTTTTTTGTAAATAAGTTTTTCTCTTTCAATTACGGGCACTGATATGGCGGCACTGATGGGCACCGATGAGATGGCACTGATGGACATCGATGAGGTAGTACTGACGGGCACAGATGAGGTGGCATTGATTGGCGGCGCTGCTATGCGGCACTGATGGGCACTCATAGGCGGCACTGATGGGCACTCATGGGCGGCACAGATGGGCGGCACTTATGGGTGGCACTGATGGATACTTATGGGTGGCACAGGTGGGCACTGATAGGTGGGCACTGTGCATGGATGGGCACTGTGGGGTGGCACTGATGGACACTGTGGGGTGGCACTGATTTTCCCAGTCAGTGCCCATTTGTGGGCACTGATTGGCATCTTTTTTCTTATTTTTTATTGCTTTTTGTTTTTTTGTTCTATATTTTTTTTGTTTTTGCACACCCTGGTGGTCCAGGGTGGGCATCCCTGGTGGTCCAGTGTGGTGATCCGAGGGGGGGCTGCGCTGATAAACAATCAGCGCGAACGCCCCCTGTCAGGAGAGCCGCCGATCGGCTCTCCTATACTCGCGTCTGTCAGACGCGAGTGAGGAAGAGCCATCGATGGCTCTTCCTGTTTACATCGTGATCAGCCGTGATTGGACACGGCTGATCACGTGGTAAAGAGTCTCCGTCTCCGTGAGAGACTCTTTACCGAGATCGGAGATGCAGGGTGTCAGACTGACACCCCGCATCACCGATCGCCGCGCTGCGTGCCCCCACAGGCGCGTGCGGCATGAAATCCTGCAGGACGTCCTGTCAGGATTGTGTAACCACTTCCCGGACGTAAATCGGCCATAGGCTGGGCGGGAAGTGGTTAATTTGCATAGTTTTTCTCTCACTTCCTGTTTGGCTATGGGGCAGGAAGTGAAGGCAAATCTCCCCAATTGGACACAGATAATACAAAATAAACTGACAGGGCCTATAACCCTCCCTCACTCTATCCAAAATTAAAGAAAATAAAACTTGTTGATTATAGTTCTTGTCAGGGGCGGACTGACCATTGAGTCACTCGGGCACTGCCCGAGGGCCCCATGCCACTAGGGGGCCCCATCCGGGTTGCCAGGCTCAGTAAAACCAGGGACAGTATGTAAAAATCTGTGTTTTTTTTAGATCTGTCCCTGATATGTCCGAAAATGACATGCTTTTAATGTGAATATCCCAAGATTTTAGCTGCCCGCCTCTGCACTACCTCCTGGCGTGGTGGTCATCTGTAAGCCAGAGGGGCCCCATAATCTTCTATTGCCCAGGGGCCCCATGAGTTGTCAGTCCGCCCCTGGTTCTAGTTTAAGCACAAATTTCATAGAGTTTTATTGAGAGCCCTAAGAAAATATAACCATGCCAATAGGCCAGGATAGAGCGTTGCTAATATGTAGGAATGTGTGTGTTAGAGCACCCCACCCAATGTTAACTAAAAAATTATTAATTTGCAAATAAGTATTATCTGCTCATTTTTTTGGGGATGTCTGCACCCCTGATAGTGACAACATTTGTGAGGTGTCTTCACCCTTTCTAATTCATTTACTTCCTGTCACATAGCCAAACAGGAAGTGAGGGTAAAACCTTACTAATATCTTTTCTTGGGGACACAGAGATCAATCTAAATAGTTTCCCATTATGTAAATTGCACTCAGGCATTTTGCTGTGTACACCCCAAATTATTAGGGATCTTGGACTTTGGGGTCCATTTACTAAAGGCAAATCCACTTTGCACTACAAGTGCAAAGCAAGGAAGAAAGAAAACAAAACAACTTTGCTTCTACAGGATTGGATGTTAAAACCATCAGTGCTTCCTCTCTGATTTTCAGCAACTATGCTTGTACTGCAGAGTGGCTTTGCCTTTACTAAACCCCAAACTAAATAATCATTTGGGGCAGGGATCCTCAAACTACGGCCCTCCAGCTGTTTTA
Organism: Rana temporaria; assembly: GCF_905171775.1. Classification (NCBI taxonomy): domain Eukaryota; kingdom Metazoa; phylum Chordata; class Amphibia; order Anura; family Ranidae; genus Rana; species Rana temporaria. The sequence goes on from NC_053489.1 coordinate 123,855,827, forward strand.
GAACTACACATCCCATGAGGCCTTGTAATGCACTGACATTCACAGACATGACTAGGCATGATGGGAATTGTAGTTCCTGAACAACTGGAGGGCCGTAGTTTGAAGACCCATGATTTGGGGTGTACACAGCAGTGCTGGAGTGCAATTTGCTTAATGGGGACACTAGTTAGATTGACCTGTGTCCCCAAGAAATGACACTGGTAGGGTTTTAACCTCACTTCCTGTTCAGCTGTGTGACAGGAAGTGAAGCCAATTTTAAGAAAAGGGACACAAAGCTCAACACAAAAATAAAAAAACACAAAGCAGGGGTTCTAACACTCACTTGGCTTCCCTCAAACACCCACAATTTGAATAGGATTGCCTTGCGCTAGATTTAAGCACAGTGCTGTAAATCAGCACGTCAAGCCTGTCCACCAATAGCAAACCCCCCCCACAGGCCATGTTTGCAGGTTTTCCTTCATCTTGCACATGTGCTTTAAAATACAGTCTGGACAGCAATTATTGATAAGAGAAATCCCCAAAACATGTCCTGTCGGGGGTACTTGAGGGCTGAGGACCACTGCAGAATAAATAAAATACTTACCAGTTTTTGTCTTTAAAGTCATGGAGAATAAACATGGCAAACATTTCATGATTACACACCAGGAAAGAAGCTTAGACAAAAATCACACATAATTTGTTAGGCCCAAACCTAGTTCAGCTGCAGCTGTCAACATATGTAGCATGAAAAAGTAACAAAAGACAAACTTAACCATTTTAAAGTAATTTTTATTGGTCAACAAAACAAGGAAAGCAAAAAAAGACAAACAAACAAAAATACATTTCAAAATTCTAAATAACCATAGCTTCACACATTTTTCATAAAATAAGGCCACATAGACAAATACATCAAAGTGAACATCATTTAAAAATAAACCAAAACCATTGGCAAAATAAAACAAAACCCATGCAACAAACCACATTTGTGTTTAGCAACAGCATTTCTGCCAGCCTGCCCCTTCTGAGGGCAGCTGAGGACTGATCGATCCAAGCTTTTTATAACAGTGCTAGTAATGAAGCAATTGAAATCACATGAACAAATTGCAGTCTCTAGTTTGGGTGAGCTTGTAATTGGGCACACCTGCAATTAATCCAAACCACGCTCTATGAGCATCCAATGAGTGTTTTTCACCTTTTAAAAAGAAAGGATATTTTTTTTCTAAGTGTTTGAGCATGCTCAGTTCATCACACATGTAGGAACCAAGCTGCAATGGAATGAGAGCTTTTTTTTTTTTGTTTCCCCTGATCTGATGCTTTCCAGCCTGAAGGGGAGGTGTTAAAGACAGAAGTAAACACGCACATTTAATAATCTATTTGTGTGAAAAAAAAGGTTGCCAATTTTGTTTGGGAGCCACGTCGCACGACTGCGCAATTGTCAGTTAAAGCGACGCCGCGCCGAATCACAAAAACTTGCCCGGTCATTGACCAGAAATATGGTCCGGGCTCAAGTGGTTAAAAATTAACAAAACACAAAAGTGAGCCCAATTTTTGGGGATAATGTGAAAGATGATGTTACACTGAGTAAATAGATACCTTACATGTCACGCTTTACTATTGGAAACACTCCTGCAATGGGGCCAAAATGAATTCCGTGAATATCCCCATAGGCGACCTTTTTCTTTTTTTTCCAGGTTACCAGTTTATAGTTACAAAGAAGGTCTAGTGGTAAAAGTATTGCTCTCGCTCTAACGCACGCGTCAATACCTCACATGTGTGGTTTAAACGATGTTTATATATGTGGGCGGGACTTGCGTAAGTCCCGCCCACATATGTAAAAATTATTTTTACTTTTTGCTATAATAAATATCCCCAAAAATATATATTCAAAAAACTAAAAAACCCCTCAGTTTAGGCCGATACGTATTCTACATCTTTTTGGTTCCAAAAAATCGCAAATAGCGTTTAGTGTTTGGTTTTGGCAAAAGTTATAGCGTCTACAAAATATTTTTTTGTTTGTTTTAACTAGTTATTGGGGCGATCAGCGATTTTTATCGGTACTGCGACATTATGGCGGACACATCGAACACTTTTTTGGAACCATTGGCATTTTTCTAGCGATCAGTGCTGTAAAAAATGCATTGCTTACTCAAAAAATGCCACTGGCAGGGAAGGGGTTAACACTAGGTGCGAGGGAGGGGTTAAATATGTTCCCTGGGTGTGTTCTAACTGTAGGGGGGGGGGACTGACATGTGTAAATGACAGATCGCTGTTCATGAAGGGGAACTCCAGACCCCCCAAAAAAAAATAAGGTGGGTTCCCTCCAGGTGCATACCAGGCTCTTAGGCTTGGTCTGGAACATAAGGGGTTAAACCCGCGCAAAAAAAAAATTGCGTGGGGTCCCCCCCAAGATCCAAACCAAGCCCTTATCCCAGGCACGCAGTCTGGTCAGACAGGAATGGGGGTGGGGACGAGCGAGCGCCCCCCTCCCTCCTGAGCCATACCAGACCACATGCCCTCAACATGGGGGAGTGTGTGCTGTGGGGGAGGGGGGCACTGCCCCCCCACCCCAAAGCACTCTTGCCCCCATGTCGATAGGGACAAGAGCCTCTTCCCGACAACCCTGGCCGTTGGTTGTCGGGGTATGCGGGCGGAGAGCTTATCAGAATCTGAGAGACCCCTTTAATAAAGGGGTCCCCAGATTCCGGCCCCCCACCCTATGTGAATGAGTATGGGGTACATCGTACCTCTACCCATTCACATGGGGGAAATGTAAAGTAAAAAAAACACACCACACAGAATAAAATATTTTATTAATCTGCTCCGGAGCCCCCCCTTTCTTCTTTAGCTCTCTTAGAAGGGGGGGTTTCTTCTCTCCCGATCTTCCGCCGGGACCCTGGGCTTCGGTGATTTCTGCCGGGGGAGGGCGCCATCCCTCGGTCCTCTTCGGAGCCTTCCGCCGGATGCCCCCACCCCATTTAAGCTCTTTTTCATTAGGGAGGGGCATCCGGACTTCGGGGTCTTCTGCCGGGGGATGGCGCCTATCCCCCGGTCTTTCCGGTGCCTTCCGCCAGGGTTCCGGTCTTCCGCCGGGGGTGCGCCAACTCCCAGGTCTTTTCTCTTCTGTCTTCTCTGCTCCCTCTTCTGCCTGGCTCCCCCGCGGAGCCAGGGCTTTCTTCCGTCTTCTTTCTTCTCTCTTCCTTCTTCTGCCTGTCTCCTCCGCGGAGCACAGGGCTTGTCTCCGCTGTCTTCTTCCTTCTCTTCTATTCGATGTTGACACGACGAGGTTCCGCGCTGACATGCCGTGTCAGCGGCGGGCATGGACTTATATAGGGTAATGCCACCATGTGACCTCAACCCATGTGACATCACATTCCCTGGGCATGATGGGAATGTGATGTCACATGGGTTGAGGTCACATGGTGGCATTACCCTATATAAGTCCATGCCCGCCGCTGACACGGCATGTCAGCGCGGAACCTCGTCGTGTCAACATCGAATGGAAGAGAAGGAAGAAGACAGCGGAGACAAGCCCTGTGCTCCGCGGAGGAGACAGGCAGAAGAAGGAAGAGAGAAGAAAGAAGACGGAAGAAAGCCCTGGCTCCGCGGGGGAGCCAGGCAGAAGAGGGAGCAGAGAAGACAGAAGAGAAAAGACCTGGGAGTTGGCGCACCCCCGGCAGAAGACCAGGAAGACCGGAACCCTGGCGGAAGGCACCGGAAAGACCGGGGGATAGGCGCCATCCCCCGGCAGAAGACCCCGAAGTCCGGATGCCCCTCCCTAATGAAAAAGAGCTTAAATGGGGTGGGGGCATCCGGCGGAGGGCTCCGGAGAGGACCGAGGGATGGCGCCCTCCCCCGGCAGAAATCACCGAAGCCCAGGGTCCCGGCGGAAGATCGGGAGAGAAGAAACCCCCCCTTCTAAGAGAGCTAAAGAAGAAAGGGGGGGCTCCGGAGCAGATTAATAAAATATTTTATTCTGTGTGGTGTGTTTTTTTTACTTTACATTTCCCCCATGTGAATGGGTAGAGGTACGATGTACCCCATACTCATTCACATAGGGTGGGGGGCCGGCATCTGGGGGCCCTCTTATTAAAGGGAGCTCGCAGATTCCGATTAGCCCCGCCCGCATACCCCGACAACCAATGGCAAGGGTTGTCGGGAAGAGGCTCTTGTCCCTATCGACATGGGGGCAAGAGTGCTGTGGGGTGGGGGGGCAGTGCCCCCCTCCCCCACAGCACACACTCCCCCATGTTGAGGGCATGCGGTCTGGTACGGCTCAGGAGGGGGGGGGCCGCTCGCTCGTCCCCTCCCCCATTCCTGTCCGGGCCAGACTGCATGCTTGGGATGAGGGCTTGGTTTGGATCTGGGGGGGACCCCCGCGCCGAATCGGCGCGGGTTTAACCCCTCACGTTCCGGACCAAGCCTAAGAGCCTAATGTAGCCCTGAAGGGGGACCCGCGCCGATTTCAAGTTTGAAATTTGGCGCCGAGTTCCCCTTCAGGGCTGAAAACAGCTCGGAGATTCCCGTGCGCCGCGTCACGCAGCGCAATCACGGGTACGCCGCTTGGTATTTACCAAGATTTTCACGGCGTACTGACAAGGCGCACGGGAATCCCTGACTTTTCTCTCTGCGCATGCCCAGTATGCGCAGAGAGAAACCTCCCGAGGTTCAGGCGCACTGTGCAAGCGTACGGGGATCTGTTTTCAAAAAACACTTTCACTTTCAATTCGGCCCGCCAAACACTTTCAAACACATGTCACTTCACTTCCCCTGCATCCCCCCACCTCCCCCCCTAATAAACTCCCGCCCAAACCCCCGCAATTTACAGTTTAATGTGCCGTGCGCCAGGTCTGTACTGGTGCACAATGCACCCTCTCCTGGGCGCACGGAGCACATTAGTAACTAGGGAAATACACTGCACTAGCAGCGTATTTCTTTAGTAAATGGCCAAACGGCTGCTACTCCTGCTTTTACTCCATGAGTCATGGAGTAAAGGCTTGGTAAATCAGGCCCCAAGTTTTGTAAAAAAGTATATAAATGTATTTACAGTATTTACAGAAACATATGAAACAATTTTTATTCCGACTGTGTTTAGGCTTCATCGGACATTTGCTGTCGGAATTTCCGACAACAAATGTTTGAAAGCTGGTTCTCAATTTTTCTGACAACAAAAGTCCTTGTCGGAAATTCTAAACGTCTGTATGCAATTCCGACGCACAAAAATCCTACGCATGCTCGGAATCATTGAACTTCATTTTTCTCTGCTCGTCGTAGTGTTGTACGTGACCGCGTTCTAGACGTTCGGAATTTCCGACAACATTTGTGTGACCGTGTGTATTCAAGACAAGTTTGAGCCAACATTCCGTCGGGAAAAAAAATACACGGTTTTGTTGTCGGAAATTCCGACCGCGTGTAGGCGGCATTAGTATTGAGAAACCCAAAGGTCACTCTCCAAGAATTTGATGTTGTAACGTTATTTAGAACCTGGTGCAGCTCTGCATAGTCGTCAATCAGCTTCTAACTTCTACTTGTTCATTAAGCTTTGGCAAAAAAAAATGGAAGCCGATTGGTTTCTGTCCAGAGTTGCAACAAATTTTGCAATCTGCAGTTTAAGTAAGTAACCCCCACTGTAGCCTGAATACAGTGTTGCCGCCTGCAGTAACAGTGAGTTTCTGTACTTGATTTGCCTGTGTCCTGGAACCTCAGATGAACTCTCTGCAAATATTTAGAAGGCCAGAGGTCCCCCAGCCAAAAAAGTAGATGGGACCACAAAAAGGATTATTGCAGCTCTATGTAGTCTCCCAGGGATGTCACAGCCCTCAGGCTGGGTCTGGTCTTACTCCCAAAGAAACAAGAGCCCTCTGTTCTGGGTCCCTGTCTATTTATACCCCCAGCCGCCTGCTGGTCACCCACTCCCCTGACCAGAGCAGAATCTAGGTTCTTCCATCCACTATATCCCATAACTCAGTGGGATGAAGGGGAAAGTAACTGAGCCTGCACCAGAAGAACCCAGAACAGAAAAAATTAAGCGATTGTTGCTCCTGCTGGCTACAGGGAGGCCAAAAAAAACGAAATTTAACACAGGCAGGGCTGTTATGTCACCTCCTTACCATCTGATTTAACCCTGTAAGTGCCATACTACTGTGCCAAGGTAAGACTCTGCAACAAAATTCTTGCACTGCTGTGCATGTTGTGTTGTAATAATTCAGATGGGATTGTTTTTTTCCTAACAAAAGTAAAATTAATCTTTAAGCTTCCGTTTATATTAGTTTTGTATTTAGAAGCATCCATATAATAGGGTTTAGTAGGACACAATTTATGTTATATAATTTTTCTATGTATATACTGTATATTCTGCTGGAGTTTCAAAGAATTTGAACTTGATGAGTATTTTGTTTAGAGTCATAAACTAGAGAACTATTTGCTATATGTGTGTAAATACACGTACAATATAGACATAGATTGATAATTATTTTTTCCATAAATCCCTTTTCTGAAATTCTCAACTATAGCACATGGTATCTTGGAATAGTACTTGTCACAATAGCCATAGTTAGATATGCGTACAGGAGTTGGATTACAGGCATTTTGCCTCATTATACAATATTTCTATGGCAAATCTTGTTGCTTATTTCCGTCCACCGCAGACAATGATATCTGAACTCCCTACTCCAGCCTCCTAAAACATGAAGTGTTGTAGATGCACACAAATTGTCTTTCACGTTATAATCATTTGTCTTCCCATTGCGTTTTGTTTAGGAAGCATCTTTGAAAAAGTGAAATGGTCCAGAGGCATTTCTCATTAGGAAAAGTAAGTTATCTTGAAAGGTCAATAATGCAGCTCAGTATAACTCGCAACTGGAAATGAGAGTCCTATCAGGAGGAAAACTAAAGCTTTTAACAGCGGAAATGTGCTTTCTCTTTGCTAAATGTATTTCTGTAACAATACAAGTGAGATCAGTCACCCATATAACCATTCCTCCACTGATCACAATTTCTTTTCAAACTTGGCTTTGCTCTAAGCCCTGCAAAAGCCAATAGCATGTACAAATGGAACTTGATTATGTTAGGAAAATAGCAACTTCAAGATCTTGACATAATCGCACAAAAGTTTGCAGTCTTATGATCCTGTGCATCCAAAAAATGATGCTGATCAATTAACCAAAGGAATGATTAAACAGTTGAGTTAATTCAGTAATAGTAACTGTTTTGTTTATGTTTTTTTACACTTTGCATGGACACTCCCTATTACGAGGGGTCTTCAAAAAGTTTCCACACTTTTTTATATTTCATCGAGTTAAAAAGTGTGGAAACTTTTTGAAGAACCCTGGTACTTCTTTCTAGGATTATTCAAAATACAGTACCTACCTTCTACCTGGAAGGTTACTATAAGCAGAGCCAGAAAAGACTGGTTTATATATGGCCCCTTTGTCCTAAGGAGGCCTGAGAACACAAAGAAAATCATGGTTCCATCATTCAGGTTTATTTTTATGTATAAAACATAATTGCGCTAATAGCACACATTAAAACCCTTTCCCGCCAAGTGCACGCATATATGCGGCCTCTGCTTTAGGGAGTTTTACTGGGATGATGCCCACAACTGCAGGCATCATCCCAATACTGTTGTTTAGAGCTGGCAATTGGCTATCCAGGCATAACAACCAATGCGGCTAAAAGCCGCTCGGTTGTTATGCCGGAGGAGACATCCCCCCTCCTGCCGCTCTGACCGGGCCTCCAGTCCCACCGGGAGACTCGATCCGCCACCTCCAGTGTCTCGCCCCAGACTGGAACGAAGCAAATGGCTTTGATTCAGTCTCTGCAATGTAAACACGGAAGCGGCGTCATGACGTCACTTTCGGGTTACTCGGCTGCCAATGGCGCCGGATTTAAAAAAATACACAGAATTCAGATCGCCATTTTCACCGATCTGAATACTTTGAAGTGCAAAGGAGGGATCGGGGGGTCTTTTAGACCCCCGATCCCTCCATAAATAGTACCTGTCACCACCTATTACTGTCACAAGTGATGTTTATTGTGACAGCAATAAAAGTGATCACATTTAAAAAAAACACAATTTAATATTATAAAAATAAATAAGAAACATATTCCTCCCTGTGATAAAAAATTCCATATATGAAGTCCATATAGAAGAGAGAAATCAATTGGAAAAATCCACCACCAAATAGTCGTGCAGAGCTTCAAGTACTACTTCACCTAGTGAGCAGGGACACTATCCAGATGGTGTGGACCACCTATTGCTAGAATGGTCAAACAAGCAGGCAGAATATCCCTCTGCAGTGTATAAGGCAAGAAATACTCTGGAAACAATCCAATATGGGGCCAGACCCTCTATAAAACTACACTCAAATGGACTACAGCAGGATCAATACGACCAATTGTGGATCATAAGGAGAGAGGAACACCAATAGTGTAATACCATACAGACAGTTTATTGAAAAAAGAAAAAGCCAAAGGACTACTTACAAGGTTTAAAATATAATCTTGCATAGGGAAAACAGTTTAGTCTGTCACATGGGTCGCGATGGCGTCAGCGTGTAGCACCGCCCGTCAGGTTTTGTCACACATGACGTCTTCCTGGGGGAGTTTGTGTTTTTTTTACACTTTGCATGAACATCCCCTAATACGGGGGTCTTCAAAAAGTTTCCACACCTTTTTATATTTAATAGGGATAGAATAGTGTGAAAACATTTTGAAGAACCTTGGTACTTTTTTCTAGGATTATTCAAAATACAGTACATCTACCAGGAATGTTACTAAGAGCAGAGCCAGAACAGACTGGTTTATATATGGCCTCTTTGGCCTGGGGAGGCTTGAGAACACAAAGAAAATCTTGGTTCAATCATTCAGGTTTATTTTTAGGATGTCTATATCTAAAATCCGGCAGCAAGGCAAAACTTTACCACTTAAAGTGGACTTTTCAGTAACTATACAAGTGAGCACAACTAAATTCCTGATGTCACAATATAAAGAAATAATATCATTATTTAAAAGAGTTCTAACTTTATTCCTTAAAGATTTGTCCTTGAGCTTCATTTAAGTGACACTTTCTAGGCTGAGATGATGATATCGATGTTCTGAAGGCAGGAAGAAGCCTTTACCCATTCTCTTTTCCATCAGTGATCAGACTAAACATTCTAACTTTGAAGAAAGTCACAAGGTGACATGCTTGGGCTTATACGTGTGACGACAACTAACAACTGCACAGGCACCAGGATTTGGACGAGCGAATGACATCACAATTGTTACCTCAGCCAATAAGAGGAAGCCTTGTATTCATTCATAAAATTCAAAACTTGTATCATACCGCTTCAACACAGCATTATATACTGTATATAGCTGATGCTAAATACAGTTCATATAGCACTGACAGCAGGCATATGTAATAGAGACCAGCCTGGTCCAAATGAACTATTTAAAGTTAAATTAAATCTGGAGTTAGGCTTTAAAGCTAACGTGTATTCTGTGTATATTTGGCCTTCCCTAGCTCCTCCTTCCCCACTCATCAACATGCTTATACATATTTTAATAAAACCTTTCTGTGGTCATTAAATACCTTATTTTAGACCCAATGACATAATCAATAGGTCCCTTTGCTTCTCTATGCAGGGCAGGCAGAAGAATGGTGGGAAGGTCAGCAGGGTGCTGTACATTGCTTCCTGGTGCTGAACCTCCATGATTGAAAAACTTAGGCCGCGTAAACACGATCGGTCCAAACTGATGAAAACGGACTGAAGGTCCGTTTTCATCGGTCCAAACCGATCGTGTGTGGGCCCCATCGGTCAGTTATCCTTCGGTCAAAAAACAGAGAACTTGCTTTAAAATTTAACCGATGGACGCCTAACCGATAGATCAAAACCGATCGTTAGTATGCAAAAGCATCGGTTAAAAACCTGAGCATGCTCAGAATCAAGTTGACGCATGCTTGGAAGCATTGAACTTCGTTTTTTTTTCAGCACGTCGTTGTGTTTTACATCACCGCGTTCTGACACGATCGGTTCATTAACCGATGGTGTGTAGGCACATCAGACCATCAGTCAGCTTCATCGGTTAACCGAGGACAACGTCCTTCGGACCGGTGTCATCGGATGGACTGATCGTGTGTACGCGCCCTTAACCCCCCTGACGGTAAACCCGAGCGTGACTCGGGGTTGGTTTTCAATGCTAAAATCGGTATCCCCGAGTCACGCTCGGGGTGGACGTGCAGCGGCGCGGCTTACCTTTCGCTGGATCCACAGGCAAATTACTCACCTTGTCCCTGGATCCAGCGATGCCACCCCGCTGTGTGATCAAGCGGGTCCTCCTTGCTTGGCGGGTCCTCCTCGCTTGGCGGGTCCTCCTCGCTCGGCGGGACCTCCTCGCTCGATTCACAGTCCCCGTGTGACGCCGATCTCCGTTCCCTGCGACGTTACGACGCACGGGAGCGGAGAACGGCGCCAAATTCAAAAAAGTAAACAAACACTTTACATACAGTATACTGTAATCTTATAGATTACAGTACTGTATGTAAAAAATACACACCCCCCTTGTCCCTAGTGGTCTGCCCAGTGTCCTGCATGTACTTTTATAAAAATAAAAAATGTAATTTCTGCCTAAAAACTGTAGATTGTCCAAAAGTGTCCCTTTATGTCAAAAATGGTTTTAGATCAGCTAGAAAACAGCGATAATAAATTATAATCACTTGCAGAAATGTGCGATAGCGATTTGTGGGGAAATTCGTCATAAAAAAAAAAATAATAATGACAGCGGCAATTCTGCAACTGAGCAAATTTCAGTGATTTTGAGTTGATTACATTATTGAATAATTTTTATTATAATTATATTATTATTTGTTATAATTATTTATAATTATTTATTATATTATAATTTATAATTTTGTTTTAAAAAAAAAATCATACCCGGGATGCCTACAAGACTCTTGCTTGGTCAGATTTAAGTGAGTTATTTCTAAAAATTACTGGCCTACAGTATAAAACGCCAAATTTCCTTGCAAAATAAATGTACCGCTTTTGGTACGTAATTCCAGACAGAATCATACCACCAGGGAGGTTAAAGTCCATTTAATGAAAGAGGCAGGAAAGGGACAATAAGGCTTGGGAGGAAGGAGATGGATGATAGTGAACCACCTCTAGCCAGGAAAGAGGTAAGCTCTATATATCTTGCTGCAGCTTCTAATGGACATTGTGAGAAGCTTAAAGTGTTACTAAACCCACAACAGTAAAAACAGTCTGTATATGCAATAAAGCATGCTTTTTGTACTCAGGGGTTAATCCTCTGCATTGTGTAAAAAGTCTGTTTGATCCTGTCTTCTCTGATCCTCCCCTTCTTCCACTGTCTCCAATATATCTTCTGATAGTACAGGGGCTAGGGGACAAGCTACACATGCTCAGTTTGGTGCGTATTGCTAGAGAGTTATTTTTTTTTCCTGGGAGGGTGCATGTAATCAGCACGGGGCCAATTAGCACTGTCCAGACAGAGGACCAGACAGAGGGTTCTGCATCCTCATAGGACAATCATGGGAGAATCAAAACTCCTCCTACAAGCTTTTACCAGACACTGATAGAAGTCACAAGACTGTTCGAACTGCTGATGAGAAAAGGTATTTAGCAGTTTATATTTACTAAAATGATTGCATTTACATGTGCTTTGTACTGTGGAAGAGCAGATATAGTGAATGCAGGGTCCTGGGTTTAGTAACACTTTAAAGTGTGCAGTAAAACCGAGTAAGACATTTTAGTACAGGAGAGAAGCCTGTATAACTGGGCAAGACTGCTTTAAATTTTACACATTAAATATGCAGAAAAATAATTATAACTGGGTGAAACTAACACACTGTGTACCATGACACAAACAACCACACCGTCTAACATACAAGACACCATACCCTCTTGCTTTTCATAATTCTTTCTGCAAAATGTCAAATCCCCTTTCAGCAAGAAAAGAATTGAGAAATATACTCTTTTCAAAGTGTTTATATAGCGCTGACATGCTGCATATAGTGCCTTCACTCCAATCACAGCATTTTGCCAGCTTTCAATAGTCGTACATATATTTTTAGAAAATGGTCTATATTTAAAGGATGTCATCTCTTTTATTGAGTCTTGGATTATTAAGTGTATAAATAACTTTTTATCCAAACGCATTAACTTTCAGAAATGATCATGTTCTCCCTTTCGCCTGCTATGGCAGGAAGATATATGGTTTCGGAATTATAACACATTTGTTACAGACATTTGCTGCAGCATACACCGGAGCTGAGCGGCAATTACTTTTTCACTGTCCAGAAGCCTGCTATTTATCCTTCTCATTTCAGCAGTAAATACTGTCTTATATTATGAGAGTGTCACCAGAAATAAGTTCTCAACAGACACAAGCCATTAGTGGCACTGATACATGGACAAAATGAGAAAGGACAAGACAGTCTCAGTTCTCTGCAGTGCATGCTAAAATTAACTCTTCTGTAGCAATATCATCCCATAATGACCACAACAAAATCATCCCGTTAAATTGTCCTTACATAACGGCACAATATCATTACCTGCAAAGGAATCATTTGGCTTTTTCTTTAAGGAGCTGTATGTCTCAATAGCATGGACATTTTTAGAATGAGAATTGGTAATGCAGCAGATCTCCTTCATATTAAGTAAAACACACAAATTCATTTCTGTAAAGGAACTACATAGTGACCAGTATATATGTGAAAATGGCCTTACTTCTACAAAAAATAGGCATGGCTGACTGATTTAAAAACACTTGAGGGCAACAACGCCACTTTTGTTTTCATCTTTTTTTCTCAGTTCTCATATACAAAAATTATGTACATCGCTGCCTACCAGTCAATAGATGTGGTGGCTGCATGAGATTTCTCTTTTCAGGCTTTTTTCTTTTTATTTTCACCTGGTGATCCTGCCAGCAATGCATTTCCCATCCTAAGGTGACAATGCATCCTCACATTGTATCTCTGAGGAAATAGCATTATCGCCCTGGCTGTTTACTCCTGATTAAGGATGACCCGAACACCCCCCGGTTCGGTTCTTACCAGAATTTGCGAACAGGCAAAAAATTAGTTTGAACACGCAAACACCGTTAAAGTCTATGGGACACGAACATGAAAAACCAAAAGTGCTAATTTTAAAGGCTTAAATGCATGGTATTGTCATAAAAAGTGTTTGGGGACCCGGGAACAGTGATTTTAATAATGCTTAAAGTAAAACAATAAAAGTGAAATATTTCTTTATTTCATACCTGGGGGGGGGGGGGGGGTGTCTATAGTATGCCTGTAAATTGGTGCATTTTTGATCGTGGCTGTAATGTATTGTCGAGTCTCGGCAATACAGATAAAAGTAATTGAAAAAAACTGCATGGATTTACCCATTACCAGGCCCTTTGGGCATGTGGCCTGGTACGGTTCAGGAGGGGGGCCCGCTCTCTCGTCCCCCTCTTTTCCTGCGGCCTACCAGGTTGCGTGCTCGGATAAGGGTCTGGTATGGATTTTGAGGGGGACCCCTACACCATTTTTTTTATCTTGGTGCAGGGTTCCCCTTAATATCCATACCAGACCTGAAGGCCCATGCCAGTTTTTTCAATTACTTGTATCTGTATTGCCAAGAACTGACAATTCATTACAGCCGCGATCAGTTTTAAATTACTTTTTTTCCTTTAGAAATGTAATTTTGCTGCAGGACTGTTCTAAACACAGGAAAAATGTGCCACTTTACAGACACACTATAGACACCCCCAGATAGTAAATTTGAAGGAATATTTCACTTTTATTGTTTCACTTTAAGCATGATTAAAATCACTGCTCCCAAAAAAACTAAATTTTTTAAAACTTTTTTTGCATTGATACATGTCCCCTGGGGCAGGACCCAGGTCCCCAAACAATGCCATGCATATAAGCCTTTAAAATTAGCACTTTTGATTTCTCCCATAGACTTTTAAAGGGTGTTACGCAGCATTTGAATTTGCAGCGAAAACACCGCAAAGTGTTCGCAATTCGGCAAAAATACGTCATTACGTTACAGTTTAATACTGGAGTAATAGCTGTAGCTAGATGCCATAACCCTGGTATTAAAATGTTTCTCAGTCGCTGCTCTTTCTGCTAAAAGTGATCCTAGCAAATTTTTCTGCTAAAGAAAAAAGGAGGGATGGGCAACCGCAGTGCATTGAAAGCCCTGATTGTCTGAAGCAATGAAAGCTTTGCCCAATCAGGGCACAGAGCACTGCCAGAACCATGACTGACCACTGTCATGATGACTCTATCCAATCATGCCAATCATTGTTGTTAGTCCTGCCTCACACTATAAAAGTATTCTTTCAATAGTATATTTCAGTGTGTTACTTGCCGTTTAATGCAGTCTGTTTGTGTGCATTAGTGTATGTTTAACACAGTATATTTCAGTGCATTTTACTGCAAGTTTAATGTCGTACAGTTCAGTGCATTACTGCAAGTTCAACGATATATACAGTATTTCAGTGCATTACCTTTCGTTTAAAGCAGTATAGTTCAGTGCATTACTTCAAGTTTAGCGCCATATATTTTTATGCGTTAGTGCATGCGTAACGCAATATATTTTTGTGTGTTACTGCAAATTTAATGCCGTACAGTTCAGTGCATTACTGCAAGTTTAACGCAGTATATTTCAGTGCGTTATCTTCTGTTTAACGCAGTACAGTTCAATGCGTTACTGCAAGTTTAACTCTGTATATTTCAGTTCATTATCTTCCTTTTACCGCAGTATAGTTCAGTGCATTTCTGCAAGTTTAATGCCATACATTTCAGTGCATTAGGTGCCGTTCAATGCAGTACAGCTCAGTGCATTACTGCAAGTTTAATGCCGTATATTTCAGTGTGGTATGTGTCTTTTAACCACTAGCCAAGCAGCCGCCGCAGTTAAACGGCGGCAGGTCGGCTCGGCTGCACGAGATCACGTAGCTATACGTCATCGCTATATGCGATCGCTTGTTACAGAGCGAGAACCGGGAGCTGTGTGTGTAAACACACAGCTCCCGGTCCTGTCAGGGGGAGAAATGACTGATCGTCTGTTCATACAATGTATGAACAGCGATCTGTCATTTCCCCTAGTCAGTCTCACCCCCCTTCAGTTAGAACACACGCAGGGAACATATTTAACCCCTTCCTCGCCCCCTAGTGTTAACCCCTTTCCTGACAGTGGCATTTTTATAGTAATCAATGCATTTTTATAGCACTGATCCCTATAAAATTGCCAATGGTCCCAAAAATGTGTCAAAAGTGTCCGATGTGTCCGCCATAAGGTTGCAGTACCAATAAAAATTGCTGATCGCCGCTATTACTAGTAAAAAAAATATATTATATTTCAGTGCATTATCTTCCGTTTAACGCAGTATAGTTCAGTGCATTACTGCAAGTTTAGCACTGTATATTTCTATGCATTAGTGCATGCTTAACACAGTATATTTCTGTGCGTTACTGCAAGTTTAATGACGTACAGTTCAGTGAATTACTGCAAGTTTAACGCAGTATATTTCAGTGCATTATATTCCATTTAAGGCAGTACAGTTCAATGCATTAATGCAAGTTTAACGCTGTATATTTTAGTTCATTATCTTCTGTTTACCGCAGTATAGTTTAGTGCAAGTTTAACACTGTATATTTCTATGTGTTATGTGCCGTTTAATGCAGTATATTTCTGTGCATTAGTGCACGCTTAACGCAGTATATTTAAGTGTGTTACTGCACGTTTAACGCTGTACAGTTCAGTGTGTTGCTGCAACTTTAACGCTGTATATTTCAATACGTTACGTGCCATTCAATGTAGTACAGTTCAGTGCGTTACTATAAGTGTAACGCTGAGTATTTCAGAATATGTGTGCACAGGCCAAGGTGGCCGTGGTCAGTCCTCAGGCAGGTCAGCTGAGTTATTTGAACACAGCCTCAGCCATTTGCCACTTGATGACGCACAGCCATTACTTGATTCAGATGTTGGTTCTGAGGTTGAGGTTGAGGAAGGCAGGAACATGAGCCTACAGAGAGGGGAGAACACTGGTACAAAAATTGGCAATCGTGTTCCTCCAGCCGCAGCATATTGCCAAGTTGTCTCCAGTGGTAATGAGGATGGAGGAGATGATGATGATGAGGTCATTCACGTGACTTGGGTGCCAGATAGAGAAGAGGAAGAAAGTGAGGGTGAGGCACAACCCCAATGGGGCAGCCATCATGGAAGAGCAGCCACTCTATTCCCTTACATTGTGGAGCTGTTATCTCCTGGCCCACTTCCCACAGCTCAGCTGCCTTGGCATTTTTTAGCACATGTACAGCTGATCACACTGTTGCAATTTGCAAACTTTGTCTCAGAACATCAAGCGTGGCAAAAACACCAGCCATTTAGGTACCACATGCCAATGACAAGGCATTTAACCCCCTACAACTAAGCCCGTTGGCAAGAACACCTGAAAGCCACACAAACGGGGCGCAAATCTGTTCCACCTCCTTATGCCCTGTACACACGATCGGTTCGTCTGATGAAAATGGTCCGATGAACCGTTTTCATCGAACGAACCGATCGTGTGTGGGCCCCATCGGTTTTATTCCCATCGGTGAAAAAACTTAGAACCTGTTTTAAAATTATCTGATGGTTAAAAAACCTATAGAAAAAAATGATCGTCTGTGGGCAAGTCCATCGGTTAAAAATCCACACATGCTCAGAATCAAGTCGACGCATGTTTGGAAGCATTGAACTTAATTTTTCTCAGCACGTCGTAGTGTTTTACGTCACATTGTACTGACACAAACTGATTTTTAACTGATGGTGTGTAGGCAAGACTGATGAAAGTCAGGTTCATCGGATATCTGATGAAAAAATTAATCGTTCCGTTTTCATCGGATGAACCAATCGTGTGTACGTGGCATGACTCACCTCATTCTGCCTCACCAGTGCCCATAAATGCAGCCTACCAGCATCCATCAATGCAGCCTCACCAGCGCCCATCAATTGCAGCCTCACCAGCAACCATTTAATGTAGCCTCACCAGCACCAATCAAATGCAGCATACCAGCGCCCATCAATGCAGTCTGCCAGTGCCCATCAATGAATGCTTGCTTGCTTCCATTCATTTGGGAGTCAGGGCACAGATACAGTCCTCTGCCACCGATGCGCCTCTGACACTATGTGCGAATGGAGCTGTGGATGCCTGCTGATGCCGAGACTTAGTTGCTTGCTGCAGAGGGAAGAAAGAAGGAACACCAGTGGCTGGTCACCCTAGGCAGCAGGGCGCCCTAGGTGGCTGCCTAGTTTGCCTAGTGGTATCACCGGCCCTGCTTGGCTGAAATTCAGAGGGAACTCCACCTGCCAGTAAACGGCCTGATTTGTGACATTCCCATCAAGTGGAACTCAACTTTGGCAATGCTGCAGCAGCTGCACATGCAGCAGAGGGCCGTCAACTAGTACCTCTGTGAGTATGGCACAACGACAGGCTCAGGAGGGCTTATATTTATTTCTCCACGCCAATGACTGGTCATAAAGAATGCATACACTGTACTATCACCATTTAACAAGGCCACAAGGATGGTTAGCAATGACAATGCATGCATTAGTGACACAATCCCTGTTGTGTTCCTGCTGGAGCAGACTCATGGCATTATGGACAGGGCACTCAAGGCAGAGCAGCGGAAGGAATAGGGGGCTTCCTTTCCTTTCAAGGCCCACTTTATGCAGACACTATTGTTTCTATGCCACAGAACACACAATAAGAGAGGGAGGAGGAGGATTCTGGCAGTTTTGGAGGCATTGAAGCAGAGGAAGATATACGTTGAACAGTAAGAGATGGTTTTCCATCCGCAGAACCCTTGGAAGTAGTACGTGGCTTGGAGGAGGCTGTTCCAGATACTATAAATATCCATGACCCCGAGGAGTCTGCTTCTCATGCCTTCGCAAATTTGCGGTGCATGGGCTCTCTCATGCTTCATAGTCTGCAAAAGGACCCAAGAATATGTGCCATAAAGGAGAAGGATCACTATTGGTTGGCAACCCTCCTCAACCACCGTTACAAGGGGAAAGTCTCAGAACTCATCCCGTCCCCACAGAGAGAGCGCAAGATGAAATCTCTTGTTGACACCTTGAAGAGGAGTTTATCTAATTCTTTTCCCATCTATGGAAGGTTACAGTGTCATGGAAAACTTAGATTTGAGGCTTCTGTTGGTCAAGAGAGAAGCGTTGGATAAGGCGGCCACCTAAGTCATGCATTTCACAATTTTTTTAGTCCTCTCCGCCCAGGGCTGTCAGCTTTTACATCCCATCGGAAGCATCTGCATCACACGGTGGACGATTATCTAGGGGAGAAAACAGGGATGGAGAGCTTTCCAGTCGACGATCCACTGGCTTACAAGGTCATGAGAATAGACCACTGGCCAGAGCTTGCTCAGTATGCAATTGAGCTGGCTGCCCTTTATCCAGCGTGCTTTCTCTACAGGCATTCAGTGCTGCTGGAGGCTTTGTTACTGATAATAGTACGCGTATGTAAGGTAAACCAGATCTCTACTACCAAACGGCCAGTGCGGATACATGCTTATGCTTGTGCACATTGCACACGTACTAATATTTACTGTATGAGCAAAAAAACAATGTCACATCTGCAGTACACATACATGAATATGTGCATTCACACTTGCACATACCAATGTATGTGCAAGTGTAGGTTTCATGGGTACAATTAACACCCAAAGAAATACCAATTTTTCTGCACCTGTTTGACAGGTACAGTCAGGTTCATAAATATTGGGACATTGACACAATTCTAGTCTTTTTGGCTCTATACACCACCACAATTGATTTGAAATGAAACAAACAAGATGTACTTCAGACATTCAGCTTTAATGTGATGGTATTTACATCCAAATCAGGTGAACGGTGTAGGAATTACAACAGTTTGTATATGTGCCTCCCACTTTTTAAGGGACCAAAAGTAATAGGACAGATAAACAATCATAAATCAAACTTTCACTTTTTAATACTTGGTTGCAAATCCTTTGCCGTCAATTACAGCCTGAAGTCTGGAACGCATAGACATCACCAGACACTGGGTTTCATCCCTGGTGATGCTCTGCCAGGCTTCTACTCCAACTGTCTTCAGTTCCTGCTTGTTCTTCTTCAGTTTTGTCTTCAGCAAGTGAAATGCATGCTCAATCGGATTCAGGTCAGGTGATTGACTTGGCCATTACATAACATTCCACTTCTTTCCCTTAAAAAAACTCTTTGGTTGCTTTCGCAGTATGCTTCGGGTCATTGTCCATCTGCACTGTGAAACGCCGTCCAATGAGTTGTGAGGCATTTGTCTGAATATGAGCAGATAATATTGCCCAAAACACTTCAGAATTCCTCCTGCTGCTTTTGTCAGCAGTCACATCATCAATGAATACAAGAGAGACAGTTCCATTGGCAGCCATACATGCCCAAGCCATGACACTACCACCACCATGCTTCACTGATAAGGTGGTATGCTTTGGATCATGAGCAGTTCCTTTCCTTCTTCATACACTTCTCTTCCCATCACTCTGGTACAAGTTGATCTTGGTCTCATCTGTCCATAGGATGTTGTTCCAGAACTGTGAAGGCTTTTTTAGATGTTGTTTGGCAAACTCTAATCTGGCCGTCCTGTTTTTGAGGCTCACCAATGGTTTACATCTTGTGGTGAACCCTCTGTATTCACTCTGGTGAAGTCTTCTCTTGATTGTTGACTTTAAAACACATACACTTACCTCCTGGAGAGTGTTCTTGATCTGGCCAACTGTTGTGAATGGTGTTTTCTTCACCAGGGAAAGAATTCTTCAGTCATCCACCACAGTTGTTTTCCGTATTTTTCCGGATATTTTGGTGTTGCTGAGCTCACCGGTGCGTTCTTTTTTTTAAGGATGTTCCAAACAGTTGATTTGGCCACACCTAATGTTTTTGCCATCTCTCTGATGGGTTTGTTTTGTTTTTTCAGCCTAATGATGGCTTGCTTCACTGATAGTGACAGCTCTTTGGATCTCATATTGTGAGTTGACAGCAACAGATTCCAAATGCAAAAAGCACACTTGAAATCAACTCTGGACCTTTTATCTGCTCCTTGTAAATGGGATAATGAGGGAATAACACACACCTGGCCATGGAACAGCTGAGCAGCCAATTGTCCCATTACTTTTGGTCCCTTAAAAAGTGGGAGGCACATATACAAACTGTTGTAATTCCTACACCGTTCACCTGATTTGGATGTACATACCCTCAAATTAAAGCTGAAAGTCTGCAGTTAAAGCACATCTTGTTTGTTTCATTTTAAATCCATTGTGGTGGTGTATAGAGTCAAAAAGACAAGAATTGTGTCGATGTCCCAATATTTATGGACCTGACTGTACATATCATTTACGTTTTTGACAGCAAGACCAATTCTTGCTTTCATCAAGAGCACCTCTATAGGGTTACGGTGTGAAGGTGCCAATGACACCCAAAGACCAATTTTTTCACACCTGGTTGACAGATGCATATCATTGCAGTTTTTGACAGCAAGGCCAATTCTTGCTTTCATCAAACGTACAATAGGGTTACGATGTGAAGGTGTCACCAACATCCTAAGACCAAGTTTTCTGCACCCGTTTGTGCATATCATATCAATGCAGTTTTTGACAACAAGGCCAATTCTTGCTTTAATCAAGAGTACAAGAAGTCCCAGAGGAAGTCACAAGATCTAAGACCGGTAGGAGGAGCATGATTGTCTGACCTGTGGGAAGCAAGAAGCAGTCTAGAGAGAAGGAATAGAATGCATTGTACACTGTGAAACCGGGGCTGTAGATCCAGGATTCAGGTGACACTACCCCCCCCCCCCCCCCACCTCAGTACTACAGCACTACAGCACTTTATAAGTGAATCTTTGACTGTAAATGTGACTTGAATGTATATAGAGCGTTTTTTTACATATTAAACATTTTTAAACAGTCTTACACTATTGTATGCCCCTATTGTTTTTCATATATGGTATATATGAGGAGGCTTGGTGGAAGTGACCAGGAGAAATTGGTGCCCTTTTAAAGCTGTGCTACTATCAGGAGCAGGAGGTGACCAATGTGGAGCATCAGCATACAGCAGCCAGTAAAAGGAGACATAAAGAAGATCCTGGCCAGCTGCTGTTAACTACTATAGGCTTATTTTTTAAGCCCTTAAGTTGAGGGTACACCCAGTGGGGGAGGACTGCACACTGTATGAAGACACCTTTGTTCATAATTTTTTTATGGACTTTTGCTAATCATTATTTTATATATTTTTATCATTAACTGCTTGCCGACCAGCGCACGACAGGCAGAAGGACGCATATATACGTCCCCCTTAAGAAGTCGGTATTGTGGGCACACGCACTCCATCCGCCAGCCAGGAGCTCCGTGACTCCGACCGCGGATCCCGCAGACTCGATGTCCGCGGGCGTACCCGTGATCGTGTCACGGTGAGGAAGAAGGGAGAAATGCTTATGTAAACAAGCATTTCCCCAGTCTTCCTAGTGACAGGACAGTGTACACAGCTTCCCGTAATAGGAAGCTGTGATCACTGTCATGTCACACATAGCCCATCCCCCCTACAGTTAGAATACATCCCTAGGACACACTTAACCCCTTCAGTGCCACCTAGTAGTTCACCCCTTTACTGCCAGTGTCATTTTCACAGTAATCAGTGCATTTTTATAGCACTGGTCGCTGTAAAAATGACAATGATCCCAAAAATGTGTCAAAAGTGTCCGATGTGTACGCCATAAATTCGCAGTCATGATACAAATCGCAGATCGCCGCCATTACTAGTAAAAAAAACAAATAATAAAAATGCCATAATTCTATCTCCTATTTTGTAGACGCTATGGGCCAAATCCTCAAAAGAGATACGACGGAGTAACTGCTGTTACTCCGTCGTATCCCTGGTCCTAACTATGGAACTGATCCACAGAATCAGTTTTCCATAGTTAGGGAGAAGATCCGGCATGTGTAATTGAATTACACTGCCGGATCTTAGGATGCAGTACCGCATCCGCCGCTGGGGGCATTTTGTGTCGAAATGCCGCCTCGGGTATGCAAATTAGCACTTACGGAGATCCACAAAGCTTTTCTGCTTCGTTTTTTCTCCGTAAGTATTAAGTTGCATACGCAAAATTAGGGCTGCTTTTACATGGTGTAAAGTTAGTACACCATGTAAAAGCAGACCCTTCTGTCTAGCGACGCGTTTTTTTTTTCGAATTTGAATTTTTTTTTTCGCGCCGTATCTTTTTTTTTTTTCGACGCAACTTTATTGACCCGTCGCAATCCACAAAGCCTGGCGTAACGTAATTTCGCGCTATGCACGTCGGGAAAATGACGTCACGAGCATGCGCAGTAAGGCCGGCAAAAAGTAAAACATATAGCATTTTTTTCAAAATTGCCGTTCTGTTTTTGTTCATAGCGCAAAAAATAAAAACCGCAGAGGTGATCAAATACCACCAAAAGAAAGCTCTATTTGTGGGGAAAAAAAGGATGTAAATTTTGTTTGGGAGCCACGTCGAACGACCGCACAATTTTCAGTTAAAGCGACGCAGTGCCGAATGGCAAAAAGTGGCCTGGTCTTTGACCAGCAAAATGGTCCGGGGCTTAAGTAGTTAATCATCATTTATAATATTAAGGAGTATGAGCACTTTCATATTGTCTATATTTAAATTTTTCGCAAGTCACGTCTTTATGCTATGCATGTGAACTTAAATTGTTTTATAGCATAGGTTTTATTTATTGATTAGTATTAGTAGCGCGGCACATGATATATATCTCTGACTTCGATTGACAGCAGCAGCCACACTTGGGGACATCGCTGGACAGAGGGGGGCCTTAGGTAAGTGTTAGGGGGGCTGCTGCACACCAAAGGGTTTTTTTTTTTAATGCAAAGAAAGCATTAACCACCCTGGCGGTATTCCCGAGTCTGGAATTTTAGGTCCAAAAGCAGTAACCCCGAGCCAGACTTGGGACCGCCTCGCAGAGTCCACAGGCACAAGTTACTTACCTTGTCCCTGGATCCTGCGATGCCTGCCCGCTGTGTGATCGAGCGGTGTCCTCCTCGCTCGATTCACAGTGCCGAATGCCGCCGAGCTCCGTTCCCTGCGACGTTACGATGCATGGGGGCGGAGATCGGCGCCAAATTCAAAAAAGTTAATAAACATAATACATACAGTATACTGTAATCTTATAGATTACAGTACTGTATGTAAAAAATACACACCCCCTTTGTCCCTAGTGGTCTCCCCAGTGTCCTACATGCACTTTTATAATATAATAAAAACTGTTCTTTCTGCCTGGAAACTGGAGATTGTGCATAGCAACCAAAAAGTGTCCCTTTACATCAAAAGTGCTTTTTAGACCAACTAGAAAACAGCGATAATAAATTAGAATCACTTGCAGAATTGAGCGATAGTGATTTGTGGGGAAATTCGTCATCAAAAAATTAAAAGTAATACGTTTTATTATTATTATTTTATTTGTTATAATTATTTATATATTTTTTATTTTATTATAATTTATGATTTTGTGTTTCAAATTTTATTATACCCGGGATGTCTACTAGACTCTGGTTTGGACAGATTTAAGTGAGTTATTTCTAAGAATTACAAGCCTACAATATAAAACGCCAAATTTTCATGCAAAATAATGATACCGCTTTCAGCACCTAAAATCTGAATTAATCATACCGCTAGGGAGGTTAAGATAAAAAAACTTTCAGACTTTACAATCCTTTTAATCCATAGAATGCATTAAGATAAAAAACCTTCTGCTTTTACAATCACTTCAAACTCTTTCCTTCACCCCTCTTCTCCCCCACACAGCTTAAATATAACTCCCTCACTTCTGTCCTCTCCTTATTACTGCACTCATCAACTCTTTCTAATTCTAAATCCACACAATAATAATTGCACCAGGACACTGGGGCATGTCCCTTTATGTAAATCGCACTCCCATATTACCTCCCTCACCCTTCTGCTTCTCCTAACCTCTGGAGATACATACCCTAAGCCTGGGCCTCCATCACTTAACTGTGCTCAATGCACCCATCACCCTGCACCCTCTGGCAGCAGCTGCATTCTATACAATTTATTTTTCATTCCTCTTCTTCCCAAGACCAGATTCCCCTTTGTTGCGCCCTTTGGAATGCCCACTCTGTCTGTAACAACTTCACCTCTTTCCACAACCTATTTATTGCTAACTCATTTAATCTACTCGCCATTACTGAAACCTGGCTTATGAATCCTGGTTTCTCCTGCTTCCCTTTCCCATGGTGGCCTTGCCTGGACTCATCCCCCCAGACCCAGTGGACAAAAGGGATGGGGAGTGAAATCCTCCTAGAACCCACAGATCACCTTTTAGGTTCTTCACCCACCTCCCTCTCTGTCACTCCACTCATTTGAGGCAGATTGCATTCATCTTTTCTCTCCAGTTTCTCTAAGGATAGCTGTGATCTACCGCCCCCCCTGGACCAGTAACAGCCTTTCTTGATGACTTCTCTGCCTGGCTACCCTACTTTCTCTCTTCTAAAATTCCCACAATTATACATGCTTCTACTCACTCTGACAGCAACACCCTCAACCTTGTTTTCTCCACCATATGCTATCAATGCAACCTGTGAAACAATCCTTTCCCTCTCTCTAATCACTACCTTATTACTTTCACTCTCTCCCTCCCTTCCACCCACCATCTCTCCTTCTAACTGCTTAACAATTATCCGTAGGAACATTAGCTACCTCAATCCTTCTCTACTCTGCTACTGACCACCTATATGACAAACTCTCGCCCCTGTCCTGCCCCGACCTAGCCACTTCTGCCTACAACAATTTACTGTTAACCTCAGGGGTGTATTTAGGTTTTGTGCACACCCCCTACTTTATATATGATGCACCCCTTCCTGTCAAGACTACACCCCTTCCTTTTTAAGACCCGCCCTGTCATTTTCATGGGATGAGGACAGAGGGACGCGGTGGGATGAGGACAGGGTGGGATGAGGACAGGGGGACAGGGTGGGATGAGGACAGGGGGACATGATGGGATTGAGGACAGGGGGACAGGATGGGATGAGGACAGGGGGAGAGGATGGGATGAGGACAGGGGGACAGGGTGGGATGAGGACAGCGGGACAGGGTGGGATGAGGACATGGGGACAGGGTGGGATGAGGACAGGGGGACAGGGTGGGATGAGGACAGGGGGACAGGATGGGATGAGGACAGGGGGACAGGGTGAGATGAGGACAGGGGGACAGGGTGGGATGAGGACAGGGTGGGATGAGGACAGAGGGACAGGATGGGATGACGACAGGGGGACAGGCTTTTTTGCCGCCCCCCGCAAAGTGCCGCCCTAGGCCTGGGCCTTGTCAGCCTAGGCCATAATACAGCACTGGTTAACCTCCCTAGATGCACTGGCCCCACCCACTCCACTCAGAATCAGGCCCCTACAACCTTGGCAAACAGATGACACGAGAAGTTTGAAAAAAATTTAACTGTGCTCTTGACTGTGGAAAAAGACTAAATCTCAGAATGATTTTAACCAATATAAATCTGCACTCCAAAATAAACTTGCTGCGTCCTCACAGCCAAGCTGACATAATTTTATCATTCTCATTACCAACCTATCGTCCCGTTCCCGTGAACTCTTCTCTACCTTTAACTCTCTTTGTCCTCCACTACCTCTACCCACTAACTCACTAACTGCCTAGAAGATCACCAATCACTTCAAAAATAAGATTGATACAATTTGTGAAGCGATCTCTGCAGTACAGATACCTTCCCCAGTTAACACTCCATGTCCCTTATTCTACCTCACCACTATAGACACGAGGTTGCTAAACTTTTTTGAAACTTCCACCTAACCACCTGTTCCCTCGCAAATGCTACAGTCACTTACTGGCTCTATCCTACACTCTCTAACTCACATCTTCAATCTCTCCCTCTCTTCTGGCATGTTCCCCAACTCTCTGAAACATGCACTAGTTGACCCCATACTTAAAAAGCCCTCACTGGATCCCACAAATCTGAGAACACCCAAATTTATCTCTCTACCCCTCAGCTCACACCTTTAGTCTACTCACATATCACT
Organism: Rana temporaria; assembly: GCF_905171775.1. Taxonomy (NCBI): domain Eukaryota; kingdom Metazoa; phylum Chordata; class Amphibia; order Anura; family Ranidae; genus Rana; species Rana temporaria. Next base: position 123,881,914 of record NC_053489.1, read on the forward strand.
AAATTACTAAGAGACATCAGCCTGGATATCACACCACTTTCTCAAACTCAATCTATCAAAAACTGAGCTCATAATATTTCCTCCCCCACGTGCCTCTTCCTCTGATTTCTCTGGATTAATGCACATGGTTTTAGGTGTAATTCTGGACTCTTAATTCTCCTTTCGACCCCACATGCAATTACTGTCAAAATCTTGCTGCCTCAAATACGCCCTTTCCTAACCAATGTTACCACTTAGGTCCTAGTTCATTTTCTAGTCATCTCCCGCCTCGACTACTGCAACTCCCTCTTCCATTGGCTTACCTATACATAGGCTATCCTCCCTTCAGTCATAAATGCTGCTGCAAGGTTTATCCACCTTACCAAGCGTTCAGTGTCTGCTACTCCTCTTTGTCAATCCCTCCACTGGCTTCAGCTCACACAACCAAAAAAAAGTAAGTACCAGCAACAACTTACAAAACGATCCACAACTCGGCCCCCAGCTACTTCATTAACCTAGTCTCAATATATCTATATAATCGTTCTCTTCATTTTTCCCAAGACCTTCTGCTCTCTAGCTCTCTTGTCACCTCCTGTGTCTGTGTCAAATTTGTCTGTGCCAATGGATGCAGCAGTGGGACTCGGGAGCAAGCCTACACAGGTACCCTATGGAAAGCGGCTTTCCGTGGGGGGATCCGTGAAGGCTAGGAGCCAAGAGTGCTGGTGGGGCACAATAGAAGAAGAGGATTGGGCTGCTCTGTACAAAATCCTTGCACGGAGCAGGTAAGTATAACATGTTTGTTATTTTTATAAAAAAAATTAAAAAAACAAGGGTTTACAACCCCTTAAATTGCAGGTATGTTGTACCTTAAGCCTAGGTTCACACTGATTGCGACAATGAAATCGTTCAGCTGAGCTCGCACTATTTAATTCCTGCATTTCACTCCCAACCACGGGGGCAATTTCAGAGACATCTGTGTGGGTTTCTGCACAGATGTCAATGGAAATCACACTCCAAAATCACCAAAAGTAGTACAGGAACTACTTTTGGAAATCGGTGTCGTGCCGCATCGGTTCGGACGCTGCCATTGTCGGCAATGGCATGCCAAATTGCATCAATGTGAATCAGGGCTTAGAAGTTTAAAAAGGTAGTGCAGGTTTAATATGTTTTTTTTTATACATACCGTATTTATCGGCGTATAACACGCACAGGCATATAACACGCACCCTAACTTTAAGAGGGAAGTTTCAGGAAAAAAACGTTCCACCGCCCCCTGCGTATAACACGCAGGCACAGTTTACCCTCTATTTTCAGGGTAAAAAAGTGAGTGTTATAAGCCAAAAAATACAGTATTTAATGGCCTTCAGTTCTTGTTAAAATCTTCAGTTTTTTCAGAGCAAAATTTGAGTTGGATTTCTAGCTATGCAGAAATCATTACAGCTTTTTACTGACAAAACAGTTTAGTACTGTCTATACTCAAAGTCTTACACGAGGTGTAGATTATTGCGAACCCTTTACATTTATATGAAGACATCTTCATGTGCATCATATTTTGAAACAGACTGCATAAGAAAACAAGTGATAATGGAGTTTTTACAGTGTGCTTGTAATATTGTTTTCTAACAGGCATCAATACATCACATCTTCTTCACCAAGAAAACACATCCCATGTGAATGAACCTTAAAAGAATAGTATGGAGTTTTAAAAAAACAAACCTACTGTAATGCTCACCTAGGTGGATGCAGTATCGGTCAGAGTATCGGTCAGAGGCTGAACTAGCTGCTGGTCCATGCTTATCCCAACGCGCTCTAAACACATTAACCGAATTGTCACCAATATCTCTTGGTCAAAGCTTCTGAATGAGAGCCAGTAGGGTGGATTCCCAACCATGTAACTGCTGTGAGAGCCAATTACAGCAGTCACATGATATAGAAGAAGCCATGCCACCTCCCGGGCATTAAAGCCCACCTAAAAAGCTGCCAGGAGGTGGCGTTAAAACCCAAGTGAGCTTTTTGTTTAAATTGGCTAAATACAGTACATTTTAGGTGCATCAAAATAGTATGTCTTCTATAAAAAGCAGTGAGTAGAAAAGCCAAAAGTAAAAAAGCCTACGTCTTAACAGCATGCTGCAGAGTGGGTACCTTGATCTTTGTGGAGAAGCAGTAATCTCCCTCCAGAGGTCCAGTACACACCCTGATAATTTAGAGCCCGAGCTCTCCAATCAGTGGGGAGCGTGCACTTGGCTAATTGCAGAGCTATAGGTTTGAATCAGTAGAGGGCGTGTCATACCTCTGCAACAAGACCACTGCTTCTCCACAGAAAACAAGGGTCCCAAACTGCAGCTGGTGACAGGTAGTGGGCATTTCTACTCAAGCTGTGACTGCTTTGGAAAGATAATTAATCTAACACCTTTGTATTGATGCCCCCTGTAATCTATTACGCTGAATAAAATGAGGATTCAATTAGGCTTTAAGGTAACTATCATCAGCGTCATTCAGCCTAGAAGATTGAGGACATGTTGTGAGTGCAGGGGATCACAACAGCGACCTGCGCTTACATATAATGATCCAGACAGTGGTGTGGACATTTCAGCATTGCGTCAGAGACACTATCTGCATTACTGCCAAAGAAAATCAGAGGAGGATTCTGAATGGCATCTTACCTGCCTGAAAGCACCAGAAAAAAGAGAAGTACAATAAAACCACCCAGAGTTGAGCCTCATAATGACAAAATCACTTTAGACATTGAATAAAGAATGCATTGACCCATGTTCTCATCTTATAGGCAGTATAATAAAAGCTTTTTTAGGAAGCAATATGAGCAGCTGTTATTTACAGGCAAACAAGCTAGTGCACAAAACATGTTACAGATAAACAGTTTGCTGGGAAGCCATGAAAGGTCAGATTCTTCTTCAACACTCAAATATCAAACATATTGTAGGAGAATACCATGACTACAGCAGCCATTGTCAGGTGAATCGATCGAATACCATACAACCAGCCTTTCAGACTTTTTTATGCTATCATTGCTGGTGGCTGTAGCCGCCAACAGTGATCATTGTGTTCTGTTGGCAGGGAAGGCTCCCCACCAGCAGAAAACAATGGCGCTGCAGGGATTCCACCATCAGTACTGACTGTGATGGAGGAATCAAGCAATTTTCTTTTCTTTCACTCGTGCTGGAAGGAAAGAAAATTGCTCAATCAACAGTCTGCTTTAGAATTCTTTTTTCATGTGCCACCAATTACCTTACTTGATCTTTTCCAATTCTTCTTAATTACAGTTGTCTGCAAACAAAATAAAGTGTAATTTTATTTTAATTTCAACATACGGCAGAGCTGCCAGAGGGACCATCCTTCAATGGAAAGGCCTACTCAGTGGTCTGTATTCAGGGCAATTAAATGTATCATCAAATATGAATACCAGAAGGTTCATCTTTCTATACTGAGGTCACGTTCCTGTGTCTATTAGTATACATTTTGGACTGTATATATCAGTATAATCTTGATTTATTCATCTAGATGAATATTAAAAAAAGTTTTATAAAATGTCAGCAATTGGATACAAATACATATTTTGAAGGAAAGCATTGATTTTTATTTTATTTACCGTAACGTAAAATATTTACATATAAGAAAATTTAAATAGTATTTAAAATGTAAATGTATTTTCAGCACATTGTCAAACAAAATGCAAGGTAAAACCTAACTGCAACCAAAACAGTAAGAGTCAGAACTTTTGTCAAGTTTATATTTCTTTCAGTGTCCTCATTGGGGAGATATCCCCTTATTTTCTGTCCTTATCACGCCATGGGGTTGATTTACTAAAACTGGAGAGTGCAAAATCTGGTGCAGCTGTGCATGCTAGCCAATCAGCTTCTAACTTCAGTTTGTTTAATTAAAGTGTTACTAAACCCAGGATCCTACAATCACAATATCTGGTGTCCCTCAGTACACAGAACATGGAAATGCAATTATTTTAGAAAAGATAAACTCATCAGCAGTATACAGCATAGCAGAGTTTTCATTCTCCGCTGACAATCCTATAAGGCTGCATGACCCCTGCTCTCTGGCTGGATAGTACTGATTGGCCCTGTGTTGATCACATGCACCCTCTCCCCCAAAAAAACAACTCTCCAGCAATACACACCAAACTGAGCATGTGCAGAGTGCCCTCAAGGCTCTATTTTATCAGGAGATGAATTGTAAACAGTGGGAGAAGGGTAGGATCAGAGAGAACCGGATTAAACAGCCTTTTTACACAATGTGCAGAATTAACCCCTTAGGTTTCACAGTGCGTATAACAAGCATGCTTTACTGCATATAGCTACTTTACTTTACTTTACATATTTTATTGTTGTGGGTTTAGTAACATTTTATATGTACCTCCTCTGCTGCAGTGTATTTGCAGAGTTGCCCAGATCCTCCTCTTCTCGGGTCCCTCTTCTGTTATTTTGTCCCCTCTTTCTTGTTGAGTGCCCCCCAGCAAGCTGCTTGCTATGGGGGCAACCAAGCTGAGTTACAGCTCCCTTTGTTTATTCAGACACAAAGTCCTGAACAAGCCCTGCCAATAGCACCACTGCTGTGTCTCAGCCAATCGGGAAGGAGCATCTTGGAGAGGGACCTCAGGTAAGTATTAGGGGGGCTGAGGACACAGAATGTTTTTTTTATCTTAATGCATAGAATGCATTACAATAAAAAAAACTTCTGCCTTTATAAGCACTTTAAGCTTTGTTTTTTGTTTTGTTTTTCTCTTGAACCACGTCAGACTCCACCATAGCAAGAGACTTGCTCATGATTTCATTTATTCATAAATATTGTCTCTACTTCAGTTTCGCATCATTTGTGGTTATATATTATTTTATATATTTATCTTTTACTTCGTTCTTTTCCCTTTTTATTTTTTCTTTATTTTTTTCTCCTTTTTTTTCCTTCCTTCCCCCCCCTCCCCCCCCCCCCAACTGCTTTGTTCCTATCTCTCTATTCCTCTATTATTTTCCCCAAATATTCCTCCAATGTTTTGAAGTCTTTCCACTATTCTGTTATTTTTGTTGAGTTGGCCCGCCTCACAACTACAAAAATATTCCATTTTGCTATAGTTTTCCACTCTTTCAAACCAATCTTTTATGTCTGGCTTATTTTTATTTAGCCAGTTTTTTGGTATTAGTCCTTTTGCGGCATTTATTAATGGTGGGATTAATGTTTTCCTGTATTTTATGGTTGATTCTTTTGATTCATGGAACAGACAGGCTTGTATGTTGTTAACTATCTTTTCTCCGGTTATTACTTCCACTAATTCCCGAATTTCCTGCCAATATTCCTTTATCTTTGGACAGTCCCACCATATATGTATGGTTGTTCCAATTTGTCCGCATTCTCTCCAGCACAGTGGGGATTTATCTTTGTTAAATGTATTAATCGCTTCGGGTGTCCTATGCCATCTTGAGAGACATTTATAGTTCATTTCGATTGTATTCATGTCCGTTGCGGTGTTATGTACGGATGCTATTATTCTTTCAACTTGTTGTTCCTCAAATTTCTTGCTTATTTCTGTTTCCCATTTTACTATAAAATAAGGATTTCCTTGTAGCTCTAGTTCTGTCAGGATTTGATATACTCTTGATATCACATATCACGTGTTTTATTGGGATTTGTGTAGAGCACAATTTTTCTAGTGGGGTTAATTTATTTTCATCTCTTAATGGTGTAGGTATTGAATTTATCAGATGTTTTAGTTGTAGATATTTCCAGTAGTTGATATGCCATCTGTTTTTCTCTTTTATCTCCAGGAGTGTTTTTATCTTTCCCTGTTCTGTAATGTCCTTTATTTGTGCAGCCCCCATTTTATTTCCCAACCGTGTCTCTTTCCCCGGTATGAAAAAATATGTTTCCGTGAGTAAAATTAGAGGTGAATTGTAGATCCATTTATTCTGTTTGTGTATCAAGTCCCAAACTTTGAAAACATTCTTTGTTAATCTGTGCGTGTCTACGTCCAACACTCTATACTTTCGTGGTATCCATGCATTTTTGTGAAGTGTTTTACTTAAAATATTTTCCATTCAAATCCATTTTTTATCATTCTCTTTGTGTTTGTTTCCCCATTCTACCATTCGTGCAATAATCGTGGCCTTATAATATCTCTTTATATCCGGTGCTGCTAATCCTCCGTGTTTTTTTCCTCTCGTTAGTGTTCCAAAATTTACTCTTCCAAAAGTAGTTCCTGTACTACTTTTGGTGATTTTGGAGTGTGATTTCCATTGACATCTGTGCAGAAACCCACACAGATGTCTCTGAAATTGCCCCCGTGGTTGGGAGTGAAATGCAGGAATTAAATAGTGCGAGCTCAGCTGAACGATTTCATTGTCGCAATCAGTGTGAACCTAGGCTTAAGGTACAACATACCTGCAATTTAAGGGGTTGTAAACCCTTGTTTTTTTTATTTTTTTTATAAAAATAACAAACATGTTATACTTACCTGCTCCGTGCAAGGATTTTGTACAGAGCAGCCCAATCCTCTTCTTCTATTGTGCCCCACCAGCACTCTTGGCTCCTAGCCTTCACGGATCCCCCCACGGAAAGCCGCTTTCCATAGGGTACCTGTGTAGGCTTGCTCCCGAGTCCCACTGCTGCATCCATTGGCACAGACAAATTTGACACAGACACAGGAGGTGACAAGAGAGCTAGAGAGCAGAAGGTCTTGGGAAAAATGAAGAGAACGATTATATAGATATATTGAGACTAGGTTAATGAAGTAGCTGGGGGCCGAGTTGTGGATCGTTTTGTAAGTTGTTGCTGGTACTTACTTTTTTTTGGTTGTGTGAGCTGAAGCCAGTGGAGGGATTGACAAAGAGGAGTAGCAGACACTGAACGCTTGGTAAGGTGGATAAACCTTGCAGCAGCATTTATGACTGAAGGGAGGATAGCCTATGTATAGGTAAGCCAATGGAAGAGGGAGTTGCAGTAGTCGAGGCGGGAGATGACTAGAAAATGAACTAGGACCTAAGTGGTAACATTGGTTAGGAAAGGGCGTATTTGAGGCAGCAAGATTTTGACAGTAATTGCATGTGGGGTCGAAAGGAGAATTAAGAGTCCAGAATTACACCTAAAACCATGTGCATTAATCCAGAGAAATCAGAGGAAGAGGCACATGGGGGAGGAAATATTATGAGCTCAGTTTTTGATAGATTGAGTTTGAGAAAGTGGTGTGATATCCAGGCTGATGTCTCTTAGTAATTTAGTGATATGTGAGTAGACTAAAGGTGTGAGCTGAGGGGTAGAGAGATAAATTTGGGTGTTCTCAGATTTGTGGGATCCAGTGAGGGCTTTTTAAGTATGGGGTCAACTAGTGCATGTTTCAGAGAGTTGGGGAACATGCCAGAAGAGAGGGAGAGATTGAAGATGTGAGTTAGAGAGTGTAGGATAGAGCCAGTAAGTGACTGTAGCATTTGCGAGGGAACAGGGTCCAGGGGAAGGTGGTTAGGTGGAAGTTTCAAAAAAGTTTAGCAACCTCGTGTCTATAGTGGTGAGGTAGAATAAGGGACATGGAGTGTTAACTGGGGAAGGTATCTGTACTGCAGAGATCGCTTCACAAATTGTATCAATCTTATTTTTGAAGTGATTGGTGATCTTCTAGGCAGTTAGTGAGTTAGTGGGTAGAGGTAGTGGAGGACAAAGAGAGTTAAAGGTAGAGAAGAGTTCACGGGAACGGGACGATAGGTTGGTAATGAGAATGATAAAATTATGTCAGCTTGGCTGTGAGGACGCAGCAAGTTTATTTTGGAGTGCAGATTTATATTGGTTAAAATCATTCTGAGATTTAGTCTTTTTCCACAGTCAAGAGCACAGTTAAATTTTTTTCAAACTTCTCGTGTCATCTGTTTGCCAAGGTTGTAGGGGCCTGATTCTGAGTGGAGTGGGTGGGGCCAGTGCATCTAGGGAGGTTAACCAGTGCTGTATTATGGCCTAGGCTGACAAGGCCCAGGCCTAGGGCGGCACTTTGCGGGGGGCGGCAAAAAAGCCTGTCCCCCTGTCGTCATCCCATCCTGTCCCTCTGTCCTCATCCCACCCTGTCCTCATCCCACCCTGTCCCCCTGTCCTCATCTCACCCTGTCCCCCTGTCCTCATCCCATCCTGTCCCCCTGTCCTCATCCCACCCTGTCCCCCTGTCCTCATCCCACCCTGTCCCCATGTCCTCATCCCACCCTGTCCCGCTGTCCTCATCCCACCCTGTCCCCCTGTCCTCATCCCATCCTCTCCCCCTGTCCTCATCCCATCCTGTCCCCCTGTCCTCAATCCCATCATGTCCCCCTGTCCTCATCCCACCCTGTCCCCCTGTCCTCATCCCACCCTGTCCCCCTGTCCTCATCCCACCCTGTCCTCATCCCACCGCGTCCCTCTGTCCTCATCCCATGAAAATGACAGGGCGGGTCTTAAAAAGGAAGGGGTGTAGTCTTGACAGGAAGGGGTGCATCATATATAAAGTAGGGGGTGTGCACAAAACCTAAATACACCCCTGAGGTTAACAGTGAAATGTTGTAGGCAGAAGTGGCTAGGTCGGGGCAGGACAGGGGCGAGAGTTTGTCATATAGGTGGTCAGTAGCAGAGTAGAGAAGGATTGAGGTAGCTAATGTTCCTACGGATAATTGTTAAGCAGTTAGAAGGAGAGATGGTGGGTGGAAGGGAGGGAGAGAGTGAAAGTAATAAGGTAGTGATTAGAGAGAGGGAAAGGATTGTTTCACAGGTTGCATTGATAGCATATGGTGGAGAAAACAAGGTTGAGGGTGTTGCTGTCAGAGTGAGTAGAAGCATGTATAATTGTGGGAATTTTAGAAGAGAGAAAGTAGGGTAGCCAGGCAGAGAAGTCATCAAGAAAGGCTGTTACTGGTCCAGGGGGGGCGGTCTCCAGGAGTGTTTTTATCTTTCCCTGTTCTGTAATGTCCTTTATTTGTGCAGCCCCCATTTTATTTCCCAACCGTGTCTCTTTCCCCGGTATGAAAAAATATGTTTCCATGAGTAAAATTAGAGGTGAATTGTAGATCCATTTATTCTGTTTGTGTATCAAGTCCCAAACTTTGAAAACATTCTTTGTTAATCTGTGCGTGTCTACGTCCAACACTCTATACTTTCGTGGTATCCATGCATTTTTGTGAAGTGTTTTACTTAAAATATTTTTGGATTTTTGTTTTTCCATATATATTTTATCAGCATTGTTTTAATGGTCTTGAAAAAATTCTGAGGGATATCTATGGGAAACATCTGGAATTTATATGTTATTTTTGGGAGGATAGCCATCTTAAAGGTGTTTATCCTTCCTAACCATGAAAGTGCTCTTGTTGTGTTCTTTTTTAAATCTGTTTTTATCTCGTTTAACAGAGGGATAAAATTGGCAAGGTACAGACTGTCTACTGTAGATGTCAATTTAACCCCCAGATAGGTTAACTCTCCTCTCACCCACGTGTATGAGTATTGTTTTTGCAAAGCAAGTTCTTCTTTTTTCTCCACTCCTATATTTAGAATTTCTGTTTTTATAGGATTTATTTTGAAGTTCGAAAGTTCTCTGTACTTTTTTATTTCCTTAGCTATGTTCGGCAAAGTCACCCTTGGGTTTGTTATATACATTAAAATAGCATCGGCATATGCCGCTATCTTGTGTTCTTCTTCGCCTACTCTCGCCCCCTCTATTTTGGGATTATTCCGCAGAGTTGCCAAAAAAGGTTCCAGTGTCAGTATATACAGAAGTGGCGAGAGCGGGCACCCTTGTCTGGTCCCATTGTGCATTTCAAAGGGAGATGACAGTTTACCATTGACCATTGCTGTTGGTCTACTGTACAGATTTTGTATCCAGTGCCTAATTTTAGGTTCCAACCCCAAATATTGGAGCGTTTCCATCATAAATCCCCAGTCTACCCTGTCAAATGCTTTCTCGTCATCTATTGACAGGAGTAGAACTAGGGATTTTACACTCTTATTTTCCTGCAATAGTAATATAGTTTTTAAACTGTTATCTCTGCCTTCTCTTCCGGGTATAAACCCAGTCTGGTCTGGGTCTACCCAATCGGGCATTAGGTCCTTTATTGGGGTGGCTAGAATTTTTGCATATAGTTTTGTGTCGGTATTTGGTAATGCTATGGGCCTATAACTAGAACATAATGTTTTATCTTTCCCGGGTTTTGGTAATATAGTGATGTGGGCCAGTAAAGATTAATGTCGCATTTCCTCTTCTTCTCCTATTTGGTTAAAGTAATCACATAGTTTCGGGATCAGTTGGTTCTGAAATTTTTTATAATATTTGATGGTAAACCCATCTGGTCCGGGGCTTTTCCCAGTGGGTGTTTCTTTTAATGCTCTTATAATTTCTTCCTGTGTAATCCCTGCTTCCAAAGCTGTCAGAACGTCTTCTTGTATTTTTGGCAGTTTCGCCTTCTTTAAATATTCTTGTATTTTTTCCTTCAGCTTCTCTTTCCCCTTATGTGTATCTTCCTTACTAATTGTGTATAATGTACTGTAGTATGTTTGAAATGCAGTTGCAATATCAGATGTTTTATTCACCATTTCACCTCTTCCATTCTTTATCTTCTCTATATAATTTAGTGACTTATTGCGCTTTAGCATTTTTGCAAGGTATTTTCCAGGCGTGTTTCCTCCTTTGTATCTGTCCTTTCTAATTCTATTGAACTCCCTTCTTGTTTCTTGTTCCATTAGATCTTTCAATGATTCCCTTTTTAGTATTAAGGCTTGTTGGGTTTCCTTTTCAACATTTCTCTTATGTCTTTGTTCCAAGTCATATATTTCTTTTAAGATTTTTCGCATTTTGGTGTCTTTTTCTTTTTTTTTTCTCGCTCCAATGGCTATCAATTGACCCCTTATAATGGCCTCGTGCGCTTCCCAGATAATTGCTTTACTCAGGTCTGGTGTATCGTTAGTCAGGAAATACTGATCGATTTCTGTTTCTATTATCTTCTCTACTTCTTGATCTTCGATTATGTCTTTGTTTATTCTCCAAGCTCCTCTCCCCATCATTTCCCTTTTTATTTTTAGCTTCATTGTCACTTGGGGCGTGGTCTGATATTGTGGCTATTTCTATTGTTGTTTCCATTACTACCTCCAATGCGCTATGTTCGATCAGTATGTAGTCCAATCTTGAGTACATTCCATGTATCATTGAATGGTATGTGAAGTCTTTTATACTTGGGTGTTGAATCCTCCAGACGTCTACTAATTGATGTTCAAATAGTTTTCCTTTTACTCTTCTTAATACTTTTTTTTCTTTATCTACAGCCCCAGAAGTAAAGTCTAATTTACTGTCCATAGTAAAATTTAAATCTCCAGCCAATATTAAGTAGCCTTTTTTGAATTCACCTAGTTCCTTTAAGATCTCTAGCTAATATTTTTTAGGATGCTTATTGGGACAGTATACGTTTGCCAAAGTGTATTTTATGCCAGATATGGTTCCTATCAGGAACTGAAATCTGCCTTCAGGGTCAACCTTCCTGTCCTCTATCTTGAAGCCAATGTTATTCCCAAAGCCAATTGCTACCCCTTTTGCTCTTTTTGTGGGTGAATCTCCGTAATACCATGTAGGGATCTTCTTGGAATATGCGTTTCTTGTAGAAATATTATTTCAGCACCCTTTCTTTCTAATTCCCGTAGCACCATATGTCGCTTCTGTGGAGAGTTTAGCCCTCTAACATTATATGTTATAAATGTTATTGAGTCCATTTTTCTTTTTTCTTTTCAAATTTTTCTTCCCTTCTTCCATTCTTCCGTTTGTACAGGGATGGAGAGACTCCAGGCCCCGTTCTGCACCAGGGTCCCTCCCGCCCCACCACTCAGGAGACAGTGGATCGACCAAAGATTCTCTGTTTTTCTTCTCTTTTGAACAAACCATTTTTCTTCCCCCCCCATTGCTCCCCCCCGTATCCTCCCCCCTCCCTATTACCCTTGCACTCTTCAGATGGTCTAGACTCATGGTCTTTCGGCAGGTTTCCATGACCTTCCTGGCCTACCTGCTCACTGTACCAAGCTGGTGTACTGTCTGGCGCTAAGCCTACCTCCTTTGTACTTAAGGAGAGGACTCTAGAGCTCTCCCAAAGTCCAAGTCTCCCGCCCCCTTTATCTATTTCTATTCTTTTTTCCTTGCCTTCTGCCCCCGTTACTCCTCAAAAAAAACACTCTTACTTTCCCCTATTATGTCTTCCTCCTAGAGACCAAGTGCCATGGTTCCTCATCCTGTGTCTCCTCTTCTTGTCTCATATCACTTCCCCTTAAAGCCTCTGGGACTGGAATTTCTAATTTTCCACAAAACTCATGTACTTCTTCCATGAACCTGAGCTTTACTGCATGTCCATTTTTCTTGCCAATCAGACATGCAGGAAGCCCCCAGTTATATTGAATCTTGTGTTCTTGTAAGGTTTTCAACAGAGGTTTTAGCGTCCACCTTCTTCTTAAAGTGTCTTGCGATAGATCTGGGAAGATTTGTAATCATTTTTCTTCATATTTTAATGGGGGCTTCCCCTTCATATTTCTCCAGACTTTATCCTCTGGTTTCTCAAACCTTACAATTATGTCCCGTGGTCTTTCTGCTGGGGTTCCCATGGGTCTCCTTAGTCTATAGACTCCTTCTACTTTTATAGCCTTTATTTCTTTGTTTCCCAGTAGTGGGTTAAATATTTTTCCCATTATTTCTACCAGATCTTCTTTCTGGGGATTTTCAGGGAGTCCTCTTATTCACGGGTTCTTTCTCCTGTTCTTATTTTCCTGTTGTTCCATCTTATATGCTTGGCCTCGCTGTTCTATTCTTAGAGATCTTATTTCTCCTTTTAGCTCCTTTATTGTAGTTGTATGCAGGGCTTTTTTTCTCAGGGAATAGGTTCAGGAACTCCGCCCTTCTAAATCACCTCTTCTCCGCCCCAACCCACCTCCGAGCACTGTTCCTTGGCTCCACCCCTTACACACCTTCCAGTACCACCCCTTTTAGAGAATACAGAACCAATTTGTAGTGCCAAGTATTTTGTATGAAACTTGTTAATGATAACAAAAATAGATCTAGCAACAATGGACACCTCAGTGACAATAGATCCACTGCAGCAACAAAGGACTCCCAGCAGCCAGCATCAATAGACCCTCCAGCAGCCAGCAACAATAGACCCCACTCTCAACAGTAGATCCCTCCCAGCAACAACTGACCCCCTTGCAACATAATACATACCCCAGCAACAATAGATCCCCTGCCAGCAACAATAGACCTCCCCAAAAACAATAGACACCCCCCCTGCAAGAATAGATCTTCTCCAGCAACAGATTCTCCAGTAGCCAACATCAATAGACCCTTCAGCAGCCAACAACAAAGACCCCTCCCTCAACAGTAAATCCCTCCTAGAAACAACTGACCCCGAGCAACATAAGGCCTGACCCAGCAACAATAGATCCCATATGCCCAACAAAAGACCTCCCCAGCAACAACAGACCCCCTTCCTCTGCAAAAATAGATCCACTCTACCAACAATAGATTCCCAAGCAGCCAGCATCAATAGACCCTCCAGTAAACCCCCAGCACCCCTTCCCATTACATACATTCAGTTCTGAAGGTGCAGGAACTGCGTTCCCCCGCGTTCCTGCTGAAAAAAAGCCCTGGTTGTATGTATGTCTACTTTGTTTTCAACTTTTTCCACTCTCGTAAGTAAGTGTCCCACATCATTATGGATTATAGCTATTTCCTTTTTTAACAAGCTTTCTAGGCTCTTCAATGATTTCTCCAGAACTGCAAACATCTTTTCCATATCACATTTTGTTGGGAGCTGGTCATTTCTGTGTTGTTCCTCTTCTTTTTCCGTCTCTATTTCTTCTGGAAAATCTATATTTGGACTTATTTCTAGGACTGTTTTATTCTGGGCCTTACTCCCTTTTTTCTCCTTTACTTCATTTTGCCAACCCTTAATGTTTTGTTTATGTTGTTTTTCGAAAGCCTGGTTATTTCCACTTGCTATCACATATTTAGTCATGGGGCCAGGACTTACGCTTGAGGGGGGGGACTTTGCCACAGCTCCTCCCCTTCCTGATCTCCCCCTCAAACTGCCTATCATTACAAAAAAAAAAACAAGCACTGAGGGGGGGGGGGGTCTTTTGTTGTAATAACCCGACCGTCTCTATCCGTACTTTGAGCTTTGACAAAAAAAAAAACTAAAAGCTGATTGGCTTCTATGCAGAGCTACACCAGATTTTGCACACTCCAGATTTAGTAAACCCCCTATGAGGCAGTGCTGATATCACAGGGACACAATGACAGAGGGTAATAAAACAGATATTACAACTAGGGCTGGGTGAATTTCCCCCCAAAAAATCTGCGATTTTTTTATAAAAAACTTGATTTACGATTAAAATCAAGTTTTTTTTTATGGACACCGCGCCGGTCCTGAGGAACCTGCGGGCAGGAGTTTTTAGGCGAGGCCGCGGCTTCGGCCTAGTCCGTGAGGTGGGATGCCGCGGACTAGGCCGAATGCCGCGGCCTCGCCTAAAAACTCCTGCCCGCAGCTCCTCAGGACCGGCGCGGTGTCGGCACCGGTCCTGGTGGAAAAAAAGATTTTTGGAAAACCTGAATCGATTTGACCTTGCAACTCGATTCAGGATTTAGGATTTTTTTCCCCAGCCCTAGCTACAACACATCCCCCTCCCCAATATAAATGTGTCTCTGTTGCTGGCCCTTTACCCATCAGCAAGTTATCCTGTCACTTTCAGTCCCAGACAGCGAGTAACTGTAAACCTGCCCCAGGGGAACATCATAAAAACCTGGCAAAGATTCTAACTCTTCCCGCAGTACAAAATTAAGTTCTGGATGGATCTGGGATTTTCATCACACTAATGATATTTTATATCTGGAGCTTAACACCGCTCTCTACAGCGCTGTACATTCACCCTGAATATATCTTTATAGGCCAGTACTTGGTGAGACCCTCTGGCTGAATATAAATCATAGGCATGCAATAAAACTGAAAAGAACAAAAAACAAGAAAAAACACATCACGTTTGTGATAAGTTCAGCAAGCAGGTGTACAAAGTAAACCATTCCTTCATGCACTCACATCACAGGAATCCACAAATGACGTGCAGCCATATTTATCATATATAGTGAGGTAGAAAGGTGGACAAGCAGAATGTTTTTTTGTGTTATATAGTATAATCTGATCTCAGCCACCCCTCACTGGGGCTCTTTCATAAAAAGAAGGAAATAGTTTGTGTTGCTCATATTTTCTAAACTGACTTCGTAGAATAACAAATGGTATCTGTGGAGTTGTTGGTTTATGTAACATTTACTGCATTCTGTTCTCTGCAGACCCTGTGAGAATAAAGCAGAGTACACACGGATGGAAAATTGGCCAGTTCAGCAGGAACCAATCAATTCTTGGTCCATGTGTACTGATGTCTGCCCAACAGAGGCCAGTCCAAAACAACTGGCTTCTGCCAAACGGTCATGCTGAAAAGCCAGCACTTGCAACAAAAAAAACTGACCGCGTATACCCAGCTATAGGGCTTGTGGTTTGCGTGGGAGTTGGTGGTTAAAAATTTCACATTTTTAGAACCTACCAACATCCTTCCCCCTTGATACATATTACATCGTTACATAGTTGATGAGGTTGAAAAAATACACCAGTCCACCCAGTTAAAACTATGATGTGTGTGTGTGTATGTGTTTATGTCAGTAGTACATCATATACCCCTGTGTGTTGTGGTCGTTAAGGAGCCCATCTAATAGTTTTTTTTAAACTATTGACGCTCCCTACTGATAACACTGCTTGTGGAAGAGAATTCCACATCCTTACCGCACTAACTGAAAAGAACCCTCTACACAGTTTAAGGTTTAAACGCATCTCTTCCAGTATTAGTTAATGGGTGCATGTCTTTTTAAATTCCCTTTCACTGAATCGTTTTTTTTCCCCCTATGCTAGGGTCACAATTACGGTATTTGTACTTTGATATCATATACCCTCTCAAGAGAGAATAAGTTCAATGCTTGTAGTCTTTCCCCAAAGCTGAGGTCCTCCAGTCCCTTAATTAGCTTTGTTGCTCTTCTCTGGACTCTCTTTAGTTCCAGCACATCTTTTCTGAGGACAGGTGCCCAGAACTGGATGGCATACTCAAGATGCGGCCAACCCAATAGAAAACCTTTGGGATTAATTAGAGCAGAGACTGCAACGCAGGCCTTCACGTCCACATCAGTGCCTGTCCTCATAAATGCGCTTCTGACAGAATCGTCAATAATTTAGAAAATATTTGAATATATCTTTTCATGTGACAATACTGAAGAAATTACACTTTGCTACAATGTAAAGTAGTGAGTGCACAGCTTGTATAACAGTGTAAATTTGCTGTCCCCTCAAAATAACTCAACACACAGCCATTAATGTCTAAACCGCTGGCAACAAAAGTGAGTACACCCCTAAGTGAAAATGTCCAAATTGGGCCCAAAGTGTCAATATTTTGTGTGGCCACCATTATTTTCCAGCACTGCCTTAACCCTCTTGGGCATGGAGTTCACCAGCGCTTCACAGGTTGCCACTGGAGTTCTCTTCCACTCCTCCATGACGACATCACGGAACTGGTGAATGTTAGAGACCTTGCACTCCTCCACCTTCCATTTGGGGATGCCCCACAGATGCTCAATAGGGTTTAGGTCTGGAGACATGCTTGACCAGTCCATCACCTGTACCCTCAGCTTCTTTAGCAAGGCAGACACTGTTATACAAGCTGTACACTCACTACTTTACATTGTAGCAAAGTGTAATTTGTTCAGTGTTGTCACATTAAAAGATATAATAAAATATTTACAAAAATGTGAGGGATGTACTTACTTTCGTGAGATACTGTATATATATTGCGGCAGCGATCTGAGTGTAAGTTCAGCCCCACCTACTCATCCCTCCCTGTAGGCTCTTGGGACACGTCACAGGTCCCAGGAGACTGCAGGGCCATTTACGGGGGAAGGCTCGCGCATGTGCAGTGGGCAGCCAGCTGTGGAGTCACAAGGAGTCACAGTTGGCTGCCCACAGTTGGGATTCAGATGCCTGCACCTGAAGACTGTCAAAGAACCGTGCCAGGTAAGGACATTGCTGGATCCTGGGACAGGTTTTTTAAAAGTTAGCAGCTACAGTATCTGTAGCTGCTGACTTTTACAATTTTGTTTACAGGGTGAAGAACCTATTTAAAGTTGTATTTTAAATTTAATACCATAAAACTTTTTATTAAAATCCTTACCCCAGCAGTTTACAACTTCCAATGCTGCTGGCTCCTGATCTTTTAGTGCTGCGTCTCTGAACTTCTGGTCTTCATATGAAAACAGTTAATACTGGACAGTGTAGTCTCCAGACAATCTGTTAGCTTGGAGGAGGGAAGAGTAGGTGAGTGCCTTGCCATCTTAGGCCACAGGGTTGTGTTATTCTATTGATGCACATAGTCCTATGAGGACTATGGGAATAACATACTCAACTTTAAAGGTATATGGCTGCACTTTGCAGGCTTTGTTATTTTTTACATTTTGATAAAAGTAACAGGTCACTTTAAAACCCTTTACAAAAGACTTAAAGGGATTGAGCTTTCTAGTATAAAAAACAAGTTCCATCAGACTGGATGTTATAGAAATAGTAAAAAAAAATCTTCACTTTTAAAGCCAAGGTGAGCTGCATGAGTTAAAAGTGCACTGCTGCTTCTGTTATTTCAGCGAAATAATACTTCTGATGAAGACAGGAAAGACATTTCATTTCAATGATTGCTTTTTCAAGTTGTGTATCACTATGTCAGAATTGTTTGCATACTGTATTTTTTTTAAATAATTCATAGTGCTAGCTAATTCCAAAACAGATCTACCCAGAATTATTAATTGTGGTTGAATGGCAAAGTTTGCCTCCCTGATATAAAGAAGAATTACGACAAAAAAAAGATCACACGAAAACAAATTTCAATTGATTCTTGGGATTTGCAAATATTGTAGAACCCACTTAAAGCGGGGGTTCCGCGGGTTTAATTTTTATTTTTTTTTAGTTTTCTGGCGCTCTTACCTTGTGTAGGTAAAAGCTCATCTGTCCCAGTCCTTCAGCCCGCTGCAGTGGTAATCGCGATAAAACGATCTTTTATAAAATCCTAAGATGGACGTTACCATCTTTACTGTGGGCACTGTGAAGCCCTGCTCGTTCTTCTTCCGGGATGCGGCGAATCCTGACACGCTGGCGAAGTCACATGACCCGCCAGACGTCACGTGACCCGCGAGATTTCGACACAGCGCGTCTCCTGGAATTCTCAGGAGACGCTCCCAGGAGGGAGCGCTGATGGGGGATATTTGAAAACCACGCCCACTCCCGCGGAGAATAACGAGTGACAGCTCACAAAAGGGCCTTGTTTAAGGTAAGGAGGCCGATTAAAAAAATTAAATAAACAAACACATTGTGTACCATGGCAGACGTTTTTAACAAGCAGAACTTGTAAATTGGGGTGAACCACCGCTTTAAGTTTACTATTTTGTAGCTTTTGTTTTCCATTACTTGTAAAACAATATAAAAAATAACCCCACACCCCTATGCCCACCAGCCTGGTACCCTGAGACCACAGGCTGGTGCCTTCATAGCCATGCAACTATTGATTGTGTTACAACCTGCTTTATACCCACTATATCACCAGACTACGACACTGCCAGGCTACGCAGCATCTTGAATGTAACAACATTAAAGTAGATGAATGACCAGTCACAAAATTCTTGTCTAATCTTTAACATTTTAATGTAATGTCATGTTCAGTTTTTTGAACTGTGTATCTTTCAATAAAATAACACCTGCCAACCTGCCATGCAGGTCCGTGTTTGGTTCTTCTTATTACGTAACTGTCCTTGTCTCCCAAATGCTTTCCTAGATCGTCACCCAGTCACATGCACAAAAAAATGCAGATGGGTACAATTCCCTGACAAAAGTCATCCAGTTATATCTGCCCTATATATAGAAGTTTTTTTGAAGATCTTTGAGGATAAGTACACAAGGACAAGTGTTCTAAACTTTGGACATCAGTATGAAATATACAGACTTTCCAAATTAAAATCACAGAAGCCATAAGGAATCAGACAATGTTGGCTTTAATTGTATATAGTGGAAGTTCTTTGCTGCCAGTGAAGTGTCATTTAGGTGTATGCTCATCCTTGTGGAGTGTGATGTTTAATTAAAACTGCTTACTGTCAAATGAGGTCAGTGCGTCTCGTGCAGCTTGACATCTGAGATGGGACAAGATAAACCTGACATTCTATCCTACCTAAAACTGTAATGTGATGTTACAATCCAATGGCATTATTTTGCCAGAAGCTGAATTGTGTAATGTATTCTTATACGTATGTTGGCCATACACGCTTCAATTTTATTATCCAGTCTATGAGGGCTTTATTTAAATCTGCAATCACTTCCCTTCCAATCAAATTAGACTTAAAGCGGAGCTCCACGCTCACCCCCCCCCAAAAAAAATCCAAATTAAGAAACTACAAATACTGTAGCTGCTGACTTTTAATATAAGTACACTTACCTGTCGAGGAAGCCCACGATTTCCCAACCCAAATCCAATTCTTCAATCGGCTTCAGATATCTTAAAGTGATGGTAAAGTCTTGTTTTTTTTTTTCTATTAAAATAGCAAACATGTTAAACTTACCTCCTCTATGCAGTGGTTTTGCACAGAGCCGTCACTTCTCGGGTCCCTGGCTGGAGCTCCTGGCCCCTCCCTCCTGTTGAGTGGCCTCCCCAGCAAGCACCTTGCTATGGAGGCACCCGAGTCGAGCCGCAGCTTTGTTTGTCCATTCAGACACAGAGCCACGGCCCAGCCCCACCCCCCTTTCTCTCATCATTGGCTCACTGAGTTTGATTGAAAACAGCGAGATAATGATGCCACTGCTGTATCCCAGCCAATCAGAAGGGTGAGTCCTGGACAACTGAGGCATTCGTGGACATCCCTGGATAGAGATGGGGCTCAGGTAAGTATAAGGAGGCTAAGGGGAGCTGCTGCAAACAGAAGGCATTTTATCTTAATGCATATAATGCATTAAGATGAAAAACCTTCTGACTACAACTCCTTTGAGTAAGAGAAACTGGCAGTGAAGCCTTGCGAGCCTCACAGCACTTTGTGAATGGTCCCTATGATGATTTCCAGAAGGCTATGGAGAAAGAGGAAAAGAAGGGAGGCCAAACTCCCGGCTCAGAGGGCTGCGGAGCATCTGACCAGAAGTGGGAGTGGGTACCTGTCAAAACCAGGCACCCCCACCAAAAAAAGTGACAAAATGACAAATGTGACAGTAGGGGGGGGGATGCAAACAAGCAGAACTTCCCCTTTTGGGTAAAGTTTCACTTTAATTTAGATAGGATTTGATCAATTTGAGTCGATTGGCTAGGGCAGAATATTTTTTTACTTTTTGCATCGATCAACAGCAACTCTGTACATTAACAGAATTGTACATCGATCAGATTATGAGATTACATAGTGGAAACAAAGGTCTGATCGATAATTTACTGTAAGTTATGATCATATCTTAACCATTGACTGAAATCTACTTTCCAATTTGTGTCATACTGATCGAATGGGTTGTTGACAATAGATCTATCATTCATATTGGAAGAGATAGAATATAAAATAAATTGTGTATGGCCATCATTATTTCTTGGGGATTGGCAATGGTAATATTTTTCTGTTGCTCTGAGGCAAATAAGAAACTTGCTCACATGTACCTACCCAAAACTAAAGCGTCGGCTTTTGGTACACCTTTAAATAATTGGGACAGGTCTGGATTCAAGCTGAACCTTAGGAACCTATGTACCTGGAGTACTATCATTTTAAAATTATTTATTTTAAATCTTTTCAAGGACATGGATAGGATCACAGGATGCATAGTTACAATAATTGACATAGTGTGTGGTACAAAAATATAAAACAATCAGCCATTGCTCTTAGTAGGAGATTTTGAGAGTAACACATTTTAATGCTGTTTTTAGTACTTTTAATATGAACCATGTTTTCGGAAAAGTAACCAAGCAGTGTATATAGACAACCTCTTTTAATTGCTATACAGCCTACATTAGTGATTTCACGGAGTGATAAAGGGAGAAAACTATGCATAACACACTGATCAAATAATGACCGTAACTTATTTTTAAAGCCATGCCATTAATGCTCGGTAGGTTAAGATGTGTGAATATGCTTGTAGTAATGCTATAAATTGTTGTGGATATACAGTATGTACATGCAATAGTAATGGCTGGCAATCGGGAAGAACAATCATGCAATGACACTAACACAAGTGCAAGCATGCTTTATTAGGTTGCAACCAAGAACATCACAACATAGTACAACATAACACTTTCCACAACTGATAGAGACAGCGGTCCCATTCTTACCGACTCAGATGATTTGAGCATAGATAAAGGCTGTGAAAAATGTTAACGTGTTACTTAGGCTTGTTACAATGTTACTGTCAGATACAAATCTCACAACATGTTTCCTGTGTCATGATACAAGCAAGATGTGCTGTTTTCAATGATGTTTTTTTTAGCAAGAATCAGTTTAGTGCTGGTTAAATGGAAAGGTCATTTTCTCCTCTAAGGTTTCCCAGGGCCTTGTCTTAGTGTTATAAATCAACTATGAACGTAGGGCTAGTTTAACACTTAATTCTATGAATCAGCTATAACTGTCTGGCTAAAAAAAAAAAAAAAAGGCTGACTGTAAAGAAGAGAGCACATTTAGACCTACAGTGCCTTGAAAAAGTATTAATACACCTTGAAATTTTCCACATTCTGTCATGTTACAACCAAAAACGTAAATGTATTTTATTGGGATTTTATGTGATAGACCAACACAAAGTGACACATAATTGTGAAGTCAAAGGAAAATGATAAACGGTTTTTAATTGTTTTTACAAATAAATATCTGAAAATTGTGGCGTGCATTTGTATTCAGCCCCCTTTACTCTGATACCCCTAACTAAAATCTAGTGGAACCAATTTCCTTCAGAAGTATCCCAATTAGTAAATAGAGTCCACCTGTGTGTATTTAATCTCAGTATAAATACAGCTGTTCTGTGAAGTCCTCAGAGGTTTGTTAGAGAACATTAGAGAACAAACAGCATAATGAAGGCCAAGGAGCACACCAGACAAGTCAGGGATAAAGTTGTGGAAAAGTTTAAAGCAGGGGTTAGGTTATAAAAAAATATCCCAAGCTTTGAACATCTCAGGGAGCACTGTTCAATCTATCATCCAAAAATGGAAAGAGTATGGCACAACTGCAAACCTACCAAGACATGCCCGTCCACCTAAACTGACAAGCCGAGCAAGCAGAGCATTCATCAGAGAAGCAGCCAAGAGGCCCATGGTAACTCCGGAGGAGCTGCAGGGATCCACAGCTCAGGTGGGAGAATCTATCCACAGGACAACTATTAGTCATAAATTTGGCTTTTATGGAGGAGTGGCAAGAAGAAAGTAATTGTTGAAGGAAAGCCATAAGAAGTCCCATTTGCAGTTTGCGAGAAGCAATGGGGGGGGGGGGGGGGGGCACACCGCAAACAGGTAGAAGAAAGTGCTCTGGTCAGCTGAGACCAAAATTGAACTTTTTGGCCTAAAAGCAAAACAGTATGGCCCAGATTCTCAAAGAAGCGCCTATCTTTAGGCGGGCGTAGCGTATCTCAGATACACTACGCCGCCGTAACTTAGAGCGGCAGGTCCCGTATTCAGAAAGAACTTGCGCTCTAAATTACGGCGGCGTAGTGTAAATGGGCCGGCGTAAGCCCGCCTAATTCAAACTAGGCTGGTAGGGGGTGTGTTGTACGTAAATGATTGGTGACCCCACGTAAATGACGCGCTTTACGAACGTATCAAGTTGAATTTTCAAAGTAAATTACGCCCGCTCAATGCTTAGTCAACATGAACGTAACCTACGCCCAGCCCCATTCACGGACTACTTACGCAAACAACGTAAAATACGATGCTGTTTGTACGTTTCCGACGTCCATACCTAACATGACTTACCCCCATGGCTTTATGAGGGGTAACTTTACGCCGGTCCGACGCCTTATGTAAAACGACGTATCTCGATACGCCAGGCGCACGTACGTTCGTGAATCGGCGTATCTAGCTCATTTGCATATTCAACGCGGAAATATATGGAAGCGCCCCTAGCGGGCAGCGTAAATATGCACCCCAAGATACGACGGCGTAAGAGACTTACGCCGCTCATATCTAGGCAACAGTGAGGCGTATCTGATTCTATGAATCAGGCGCAGAGATGCGATGCCTCACACTCAGAGTTACAACGGCGTATCTGGAGATACGCCGTCGGAACTCCTTTGTGAATCCGGGCCTATGTGTGGGGCAGAAAACTAACACTGTACATCACGATGAACACACCATCCTTAAGCAGGGACAGGGAAGCTGGTCCGAGTTGATGGGAAGATGGATGGAGCCAAATATAGGGCGATCTTAGAAAAAAACCTGTTAGAGAGTGCAAAAGACTGAGACTGGGGCGGAAGTTCACCTTCCAGCAGGACAACGACCTTAAACATTCAGCCAGAGCTACGATGGAATGGTTTAGATTAAAGCATATTCATGTTTTAGAATGGCCCAATTAAAATCCAGACCTAAATCAAATTGAGAATCTGTGGCAAGACTTGAAAATTGCTGTTCACAAATGCTCTCCATCCAATTTGACAGAGCTTGAGCTATTTTTCAAAGAAGAATGGGCAAAAATGTTCACTCTCTAGATGTGTAAAGCTGGTAGAGACATACCCAAAAGACATACCCAAAAGGTGGTTCTACAAAGTATTGAATACAAATGCACATCACACTTTCACATATTTATTTGTAAAACATTTGGAGAACCATTTATCATTTTCCTTCCACTTCACAATTATGTGGCACTTTGTGTTGGTCTATCACTTAAAATCCCAATAAAATAGATTTATATTATTTGGTTGTAACATGACAAAATGTGAAAAATTTCAAGGGGTATTAATACTTTTTCAAGGCACTGTATCTGATCTGACGTTGTGATTTAACACATATTAATGTGTCTTACATTCATTTTAGTGGACCACCAACTTACTACAAAGGACCCAAAATGTATTTTCTAACACAGTGCACTACCTTGTGCTGGAGGTGGGTTGATGTAGAGCATTCAAAATTATCAGCACCGTAACACTTTGTACCATGGGCCCTTAGTACTTACCCATTGTGCCCAATCGGAGGAAGAGGGATGATGGCCCAACAATCTTCAGCATTCAACATTCCTGAATATGCTTGGTAACTGATCCACTACTGAGCATGGAGCTATTTTTAAAAACCTCATTAGTCTAGACACCATTTTGAATTGTTAAGAGTTGTTTTACTGGTATGAATTAATTTTACTGTCTGTCTGTCTCTCTGTCTGCTATCTATCTATTTATCTATCAATCTATCTACAGGTGGTCCCCAGGTTACAAACAAGACAGGGTCTGTAGGTTTGTTCTTAAGTTTAATCTGTTTGTAATTTGGAACAGGTACATTTTTTAAGTGTAGCTCCAGCCAAAAAATCTATTTTTAAGTTTTTTGGATAGCATAGGGAAGGGTTATCACCCCTGTAATGTTTATTTTGCTGTCTGTGTCCCTGTTTAGAAGATTTCACCTCACTTTCTGTCCCAATGACAATTGGATTTAAAAAATGGTGGGTTGTTGTGGAAACAAGTCTTGGTGATAAAGACTCAGTGGAGGTACATTTTTCCCATAATAACTCTTAGGCCTCGTACACACGACCGAGGAACCGAGGACACATCGTTTTCCTCGACAAATTCCTTGTTAGGCTTGTCGAGAAACTCGACAAGCTTGCTTTGCGTACACACGCTCAAGACAAAATATCCTCAATCTCAAACGCGGTAACGTACAACACATACAATGGCAGGGGAAGTTCGATTCCACTGGCACAACCCTTGGGGCTGCTTTTGCTAATCTCATGTTACTGCGTGTTAAGTAAAAGTTTGGTAAGAGACGATTTGCATTTTTCAGTCTGTTACAGCGTGAAAAATGTGTTATCTCCATTACAAATGCTACTTTTACTCTCGTCTCATACTTTATTCTGAGCGGGGGTTTCTTAGCATACACACGCTCGAGTTTCTCATCGAAAACCAGCCCGACGAGGAACACGACGAGGAAATTAAGACTCCCGTCGAGGAAAAAGAGAACTTGTTCTCTTTTTTTCTCGTCAAGTTACTCAACAGTTTCCTCAATGGAAAACGTACACACGACCGTTTTCCTCAGCAAAAAAGCTCCTCCACCAAGTTTCTTGATGGATTCTGTCGAGTTTCTCGGTCGTGTGTACGAGGCCTTACAGGAGAAAATTTCCCTTCCTAGGGGTAGATTTCCTTTCACTTCCTGTTATCTCCCTCCGTTTCTAAGGAGGAGTCGTTTGTAAGTTAAATGTTTGTAACTAGGGGACTGCCTGTATCTGTCAAAAAAATATCCACAAAGCTAAGCAAAGTTAAAGCGGTAGTAAATTCCGCTTTTAAACTTGTACTTACAGGTAAGCCTATAATAAGTGTAGCATTACCCCCAGTGGAGCTGCTGGATGTTTGGGCGGCATATTACCTTATGGCTCCTCCGAACTCCTAGGGGTGAATGATGTGTATTGCAAATAGTATAAGTAAAGGAATGTCCACGACAGGTGCTCTTTGCTGTGCTCTTTTTTACCCAGCCGGGTAAAAACAATAAACTTGTGGTGAGGAAAGTAAAGTTGAAGAAGAAGGAAGAACTGCAGATTCAGGTGTAATGATAGGGAAACAGTCCTGCTCCCAAACGTAACACTTCTCTGCGCCACTCCGTCCGGAGTGGGTTTAGTGTACCCGGACAGGCCTCTCTCACTGACCTGCCAGCCAGAGTATCACTCGGACAATTGTAGGATAAAGTCTCTGCCACAGACCCTCCTTGGTGAACTTGAACTTGAGGAAAAGTCTCTGCCACAGGCCCTCTCTAGATTGAATTCTTGGAGATATCTCTCCTTAGATGAGTTACGCCTGGGTCTCCTTCAACTTGTCGCCCAGGTACCGACTGATAGGTGATCAATCCCTCAGTGTCCGGCTACCTCGACCCCCGGTGGTTTGTCCAGGCCCTTTTGGACATCCAGTCTCTCAATGGTGCTCCTCAGACTGACTCCCCACCGAACAGCGTTACAGCTTGGGATCCTCAAAGGTGGGAACCCAGTCACTCACTGGGTCCCCGTCGCTGTTCAAATGCTCCGGGCCAGCATGGCCTCGGAACCAGGAACACTGCGTGGCACGCATGCCCCGGCCAGGTAGGCCATAACGCCGGGGCTCCGTGATGTGACCACCCTAAAGGTGGGTGTCACACTGGACGAAGAAGACCCAGAACCAATGGCGTCTTCCCCATAAATACCCCTCCCCAGCATACACAGCGAGGTTAAACCCTCCTGATTGGCTGCTGGGAAAGAGCACCCAAACCTCGACTCCACTGCTGCCACCTGCAGCACAGGGGCTGGAAGAACACCCCAGTACAGCAGAATAAGCCCACAGTACAGCCAAGCTGAGACTGAGACCATGTTTTGCGCTTAACAATCTGGATCAGAGTCCAACTACACTCTGATCGACCCTTAAATCTAACTAGCACCGGTACCATAAGTACACAGGCACTACATAAGGCTTAACTGTATGTACACATACTAACTCCTAAACTTGTGGTGTTTAGGAGATATTCACACTGCATACAGCCAGTGCCATCACTGGCACCCAGAAGGAAGACAGGGGAAGATAGAAGCCCTTTTAGCAATGACAGCCCACGCTGGAGGGCTTCCTTCTAAGGTATTTCATAGTGTGCTAAGATGCAATGCATCTTAGCACATTATGCCATTGCCTTGCAGGAGATTTTTTTTTTTTTAAAGACCGCAGTTTACTACTGCTTTGAGACAAACACGCTGCCAATGTGTGAGGCTCTGATTAGACACTAAAATATTAATTTAAAAAAAACACTGTGAAACTGTATCAGCATATACAGAACATTTGCAAATATTACCCTTGCAAATGCTTTTAATGTTTTTTTCTGATATTTAAAGTGGTTCTAAACACTAATAGTTGTTTAGTCATTTTCTGCATTAAGGTGAAAAACCTTGCACGTCCTGTTACCACCCCCTCAACACTCTTGGCCCTTTACTGAACCAGCACTGTACCCAGTTGCAGGTATCCTCCCCCCTCTTCCTGGTCTCACAGACTTGCTGATAGCAGCAGGGGCCAACCCGCACTATGAGGGGGAGGGGCCAACCCACACTATGATGGCGATTTACTAAAGGCAAATATACTGTGCACTGCAAGTGCATCTAAAGTGTATTTATCTGAGGGGAAGCTCTGAAATGAGTGGAAGCTTTGCTGATTTCTATCATCCAATCATGTACAAGCAAAAATGCATTTTTTTTATTTTCCTCGCATGTGATTTAGTATTCTTTGCAAAGTGAAACTTTACCTCATTTACTAAGCTTTGGCGCAAGTGCACTCGCAGTGCGCAGTATATTTGCCTTTAGTAAATCAAC
This sequence comes from Rana temporaria, assembly GCF_905171775.1. Classification (NCBI taxonomy): domain Eukaryota; kingdom Metazoa; phylum Chordata; class Amphibia; order Anura; family Ranidae; genus Rana; species Rana temporaria. The sequence goes on from NC_053489.1 coordinate 123,909,449, forward strand.
TCCACTGTGTCTATGGGCGCACACAGCCCGGCTCAAGAGCGAGCAAGCTTGTTATGGGGGCATACACAGAAGAGGTGGAGTAGAAAGCGCTGGCGTGAAACTTCAGAAGAGGAGATAAATGTCCGCCCTGTGTAAAATCATTGCACAGAGCAGGTAAGTATAAACCTCTTTATTATTAAAATTTTAAAAATGTGACTTTACAATCACTTTAAGTTGTTTTTCACAAGTCAAGTGAAAATATTAATTCTATTGTTGCCAAATTGAATGTAATTAGAATGTGTAGCTATATATACAGTGGGCAAAATATTTATCTTATTCCCTGCAGATTTTGTAAGTTTGCCAACTTACAAAGAAATAAGGGTCTATAATTGTTATCATAGGTGTATTTCAAATGATAGAGACAGAATATCAACCAACAATCCAAACAAAAACACATGATACAAATGTTAAAAATAAAGAGTTGCAGTTCAGTGAGTAAAATACGTTTTTGATCCCCTACCTACACCAATCCACAGAATCTTTCTTCCATTCAAACCTTGCTGTCATCGGCAAGACCAAAGAGCTGTCAAAGGACGTCAGGGACAAGACAGGATTGTAGACCTGCACAAGGCTGGAATGGGCTACAAGACTATCAGCAAGACAAGAAGCTTGGTGAGAAGGAGACAAATGTTGGAGCGATTATTCGCAAATGGAAGAAATGCAAAAAAAAAACATGAATTGCCCTCAGTCCGGATCTTCATACAAGATTTTGCCTCATGGGTTAAGGATGATCATGAGAAAAGTGAGAGATCAGCCCAGAACTACAAGGGAGGAGTTTGTGAATGATCGCAAAGCAGTTGGTACCACAGTCACCAAACAAACTATTGGTAACACAATATGCCGCCATGGAATGAAATCCTGCAAGGAGGCACATGTACAGTCCCATCTGAAGTTTGCAGATGAACATCTAAATGACGGAGAGAAAGTACTGTGGTCAGATGAGACCAAAATTGTGCTCTTTGGCATTAACTTAGAGAAGGAAAAATACTGACTATGACCCTAAAAACACCCTCCCTACAGTCAAGCACAAAGGTGGAAACATTATGTTTTGGGGCTGTTTCTCTGCTAAAGGTACAGGCTGACTTTGAGGGGCCAATGGATGGGGCCATGTATTGTAAAATCTTGGATGAGAACCTTCCTCCCTCAGCCAGAACACTGAAGATGGGTTGTGGATGGGTCTTCCAGCATGACAATGACCCAAAACACACCGCCAAGGCAACAAAAGAGTTGAACAAGAAGAAGCACATTAAGGTCAGGGGGTCACTCTCCAGACCCTAATCCTATAGAAAATGTATGGTGTGTGTTGCGTTTGTGATGTATATATATATATATATATATATGATATTATTTCCATCAGACTTATATTAGAAATAATGGGCCAGATTCACAAAGCAGATACGACGGCGTATCTCCTGATACGCCGTCGTATCTGTTGTTCTATCTATGCGACTGATTCATAGAATCAGTTACGCATAGATAGCCATAAGATCCGACATGTGTAATAGTTTTACACTGTCGGATCTTAGGATGCAGTACCACGGCCGCCGCTGGGGGGAGTTTGCGTCGTAATCCAGCGTCAGGTATGCAAATTAGGAGTTCCGGCGATCCACTAAGCTTTTTCCCGTCGTTACGTCGCCGCGAGTGTTAGTTTTCCGTCGCAAAGATAGGGCACCTTTAACAAAGTGGAAAATGACTCCACCATGTTAAAGTATGCCCGTCTTTCCCGCGTTGCTTTTGAATTATTTTTAAATTTTTTAATTTTCCCGGGGGTAACTCTTTTTTCACGTTGCGATTCACAAAACGTTGGCGCGTCGTAATTTCGCGCAAAGCACGTCGGGAAATTTGCGACGGGAGCATGCGCAGTACGTCCGACGCGGGAGCGCGCCTAATTTAAATGGTACCCGCCCCATTTGAATTGGCCCGCCTTGCGCCGGACGGATTTACGATACACCGCCGCAAATTTCCAGGTAAGTGCTTTGTGGATCGGGCACTTAGGGCGGTGTAACGTAAATCGGTTACGTTACGCTGCGCCCGCTGTACGTGAATCTGGCCCAATCTGTTTAGATAGGAACAGAAATCAGAAACAGAGTTTGTTTGAGGATACTTGGCAAACAAGTACCTTCTTATCAATTACACAAGCTGTCCTCAAACAATCGGAACTTCGATACTATTGTTGCATTTCAGATGATTGTTGTTCTGTAACAATGGAAAACAATAGCTTGGCTTTTCTGACATATATAGCCTATGGCATGTATGATAACATAGTGCCATCTTGAGGTAGAATTTGAGAATATCTCTCTAATTAAAACACACATATTGGGAAAGGGGCCACACCCATGTGGGGATGGTACATTTTCCTGATAAAAGGTTGTGAGGCATAAGCTGATGGAGGACTCCATAATTACTTAAATTGGTTGTAAAGACAGAAGGTTTTTTATCTTAATACATTCTATGTATTAAGATAAAAAGCCTTCTGTGTGTAGCAGCCGCCCCAGCACCCCCTAATACTTACCTAAACCCCATCTCTGTCTAGCGATGTCCACTAGGCCCTAAGTCATCCCTCCTGATTGGCTGAGACACAGCAGCAATGCCATTTTCTTCCGCTGCTGTCAATCAAAGAAGAGAGAGGGGTTGGGCCGAACTGCAGCTCTGTGTTTGAATGGACACATGGAGCTGCAGCTCGGCCTGTAAGCTGCTCGCTGTGGGGGAACTCTACAGGAGGAAGGGGCCAGGAACAGCAAAGTGAGACCCGAGCAGAGGAGGATCCGGGCTGACCTGTGCAAATCCACTGCATTTCTGCTGTTTACAGACCATAGGCTGCTTACCTGCTAGGAAGTAGGTAGCATGTTATAGGTTCAGTGGAACCTCAGATTGCCAGTAACCTGGTTAACAAGCGTTTGCAAAACGAGCACTGTATTTTAAAAAACCTGACTCGGTTTGCGAGTGTTGTCTTGCACAACTATCAGGATTCAAGCCAAAGTGGTGTGCAATACCGTGTTTGGCCTGAGGTGGGGGGGCGCCGGAGCTGAGCAGAGCTGAACGGCGACGTTCATAAATGCTTGGAAATCGCGGAAATACTCAATTTCCAAGGTCTTCCGAGTTCAGCCAAGGTGTCCTCGGTCCTTTCCGAGTGTTTTTTACGAGGCTTTCCGGCGCCCCCCGTCTCTAGCCACATGTGGTATTGCATGCCATTGAAGTCAATGCGGAACAAATTATTTTCGTTTCCATTGACTTTAATTGGGAAAATCGCTTTGATATGCAAGTACTTGTGATTACGAGCATTCTCCTGGAACAGATATGCTCATAATCCAAGGTTCCACTGTATATCTTTCAGTCTTGTATTGTATTCCTATAATTGCGCATGTAAAGCATTTTGTATAGTAAAAGAACATTTATACACTGCGGAGGTCTGGACTTCCTTGCTTATACCACAAAGTAACCTTACTAGATAGACTGAAGCAAAACGTGGAGGGAGATGAAACTTTGAGTTGCCAAGCGACAGCCAAGAAACCTTAAAGCGGTTGTAAACCCCATTCATGAAATTTAACCCAGGCACATATATCTGTAGTGTTTACTTATATCTCTCCAAAGCTCTAAGTGCCTTTTCTTTCTGCTGCTCCATTCCTCTGTTATCAGCAGAGTCACTTCTGACAAGTTCTCTGACACACGAGATAACAGCAGCTGGAAATTTTTGTCCAGGAGGGAGCTTAGAGATAGGTAAGCAGCGTGTTTGTCTATTCAGAGTACAGCTCTGCATGTTCCTTCGTTCTTCTGCCTATGTGGAGAGGGTGTGTCCCTTTCCTCCAATTAGCTCTCACACAGTGTAAGCCCAGACTCCACACCCACTGCTGGAAGAAGATATAAGATTTCTAACATGATCTGTACTTTGCAAAGAGTGTAGAAAGGGAAAGACAGCAGATATACATGTAAGACTTACAGTATGTAGGGAGGTTTGTTTCATCTTTGTGTATCATCTGAGGCTGTTTACTTCACTGAGTATAGAAGAGGGTTTACATCCTCTAAGGATTTAGAGAAGATCTGTAAAGAGTGGACCAAAATCCCTCCTAAGATGTGTGCAAACCTGGTAAACAACTACAAGAAACGTCTTACCTCTGTGCTTGCCAAGGTGCTTGCCAGGGTTTCTCCACCAAGCAGTGAGCCATGCTTTGCCTGGAGATCAAATACTTGTTTTACTCACTGAACTGCAGCAAAATGTATAAAAAAAATCTAGGTCTTTGATCGATATGCGGTCTCTATCATTTAAAGTACACCTATGATAAACAGTTTAACCCTTCATTTCTTTGTACGTGGGCAAACTTACAAAATCTGCAGGGGATCAAATAATAATTTTAGCCATTGTACATGTAATTGTATGTATTATTTGGGGAAATATAAGCAGTATTGGGTGCAACATATTTTAGAAAAATGTATTCCTAACAGAAAACAGGACATCTGTGCAGCACACCACCACCTACACTGTGTGCAATGGTGCACTGAGGTGTGTTGTAGCACTGGTGTGTTATGTATGTGCATAAGGTGGCATTCAAAATGAATAGCAAAGCACATTGAGTTGCAGAAAAGCATGTGGTACTCTATGTTAGAGAAAGGGACCTCTGTGCACAGACCCTCACACTGTGATAACTCTCAGAAATGTATAACAGGTGACGCCAGTCAAAGCTGAAAACTAAGTATGAAGATGCACACAGTGAACACACCAGTCCACCAGCACATTATTTCCATTTTGTGAAAAATGTAATAGTAACTGCAACTTAAATTCATGCATGCCAGGCCAGCATTAAATGGTCTTTAAAATTTGAGTTGTATGGATTACTAAAAAAATCAGATAATGATAAACTGAATGGACTTTATGATGTTAGTACAAAGCTGTGTTTACTTTATATAACTAGTAGATCACCTGCTAACCAGAGTTGCTCTTTAATCTTTGGACATTTTTTAACAGATACATTTTCATACCACAACTGATGCAGAACAGTATACAATATAACAATATAATACACAGTGTGTGGCAGGGACACTTTTTATTGTGATTATTGTATAACCACATCAATACCGGTGACTTGTCCTCAATGTTCCCCTATGGGGGAAGTTCCTCCACTGACTGCGCAGGCGCAAACTTCCCGACGGAAATCCCCGAACCTCGCCCGGCATCCAGGCTCATTCTTTAACATCCCCGTGGATTGGATGTTAAAAAAAGAGCCAGGAGGCCGAGCGAGCGAAGCGAGCCGTCCGAGCGCAGCGAGGACGTGAGGCCGACTGGCCACTTTCCTCTAAGTCCACGTCGCCCTGGATGCCGGCCGCCGTTCGGGGATTTCCGTCAGCAAGTTTGCACCTGCGCAGTGCTTGAAGGAACTTTCCCGATGGCTGGAACCATCTCTGCGCATCAGTTCGCGCATGCGCTGGAACTTCCGTGATACATGGAACCAGCACGGCAGATCACCGGCACCCTTCCTTCCCAGACCAATTTTCAGCTTTAAGCGTTCTCGCAATTTCAATGACAATTGCGCAGTCATGCAACGCTGTACCCAAATTAAATTCTTATCATTTTAATCACACAAATAGAGCTCTCTTTTGGTGGTATTTATTCACGACTCTGTTTATTTATCTTTTGTGATATAAGCGGAAAAAGAGCAGAATTTTGGAAAAAAAACAATATTTTCTTCTTTCTATTTTAAAAGAAATCCAATACAATCGAATTTTGTCATAAATTTAAGCCAAAATAAATTCTCCTATATGTTTTTGGTAAAAAAATCTCTTTAAGTGTATAATAATTGGTTTGTGTGATCACGGACAGATGTACGCAGATGATCATGTACAGATGTGAGCAGGTAATTACGGACAGATGTGTGCAGATGATCATTGGGACATGTGATTTTACTGTTACATATGTGGGGGACATGTGTGGGGACATGTGTTTTGGGGACACTATTTAGGGACATTGTGTGTTAACATTGTGTGGGGACACTGGGCCGGTGATCAGTGTGTAAAAAGCTGTAAAAAACAGCTCATACTCACTGATCACCGGCTGGCTGCAGCGATCTACTCTCTTCTCCTCACTGATAACTTCTGTGTGAGGAGAGGAGAGCTGATCGCCTAGCAACCGGCTCTCTATTTACATCACATGATGGCTGTGATTGGACACAGCCATCATGTGGTCAGGTGGGACAATCACAGAGTCTTCCTGCTGATTGGATATGCGCCATGTCCAGGTGACATGAGCACATCGGGATAGCGCTGCTGCACGGGCAAGCGCGATCCCCCTCCTTCTGAGGGGCGTTCCTGAACGTCCACTCAAAAGGAGAGAGCGCCCACCTGTTCGTATATGTACAGTGGCCGGATGGGAAGTAGTTAAACATACAGTAGTTTGCTCTTATGAACCAACTTGGTTCATAACAGTGGATTTTGCTATTTAATCTTTATTATACATACATTTACATTCCTGTGTTATGTATAGTATTACAGGACTGCAAAAGTGTGATGACAACTCAAATCCAGGTACCTATGCTGCTAGCATTTAGCAAATACAGAACTTTGTTAATTTTACATCTGTCTGGAGTTTAGCTTTAACTATTCATTTCTAGTTGTACAATGACAGCATATTGGTGTACTTGAAAAAGTATTCATACCCCTTGAAATCTTCCGCAATTTGTCATGATACAACCAAAAACATAAATGGGCCACATAATTGTGAAGTGGAAGGAAAATTATATTTGGTTTTAATTTTTTTTTTACAAATAAATATGTGAAACCTGTGGCGTGCATTTGTATTCAGCCCCCTTTACTCTGATACCCCTAACTAAAATCTAGTGGAATCAATTGCCTTCAGAAATCCACATGTGTGTCATTTAATCTCAGTATAAATACAGCTGTTCTGTAAAGCCCTCAGAGGTTTTCTAGCAAACCTTAGTGAACAAACAGCATCATAAAGGCCAAGGAACACACCAGACAGGTCAGGGATAAAGTTGTAGAGAAGTTTAAAGCAGGATTAGGTTATAAAAAAATATCCCAAGCTTTGAACATCTCACGGAGCACTGTTCAATCCATCATCCAAAAATGGAAAGAGTATGGCACAACTGCAAACCTACCAAGACATGGCCGTCCACCTAAACTGACAGGCCAGGCAAGGAAAGCATTAATCAGAGACGCAGCCAAGAGGCCCATGGTAACTCTGGAGGAGCTGCAGAGATCCAAAGCTCAGGTGGAAGAATCTGTTCACAGGACAACTATTAGTCGTGCATTCCACAAATCTGGCCTTTATGGAAGAGTGGCAAGAAGAAAGCCATTGTTAAAAAGTAAGCCATAAGAAGTCCAATTTGTGGTTTGTGAGAAGCCATGTGGGGGACACAACAAACATATGGAAGAAGGTGCTCTGGTCAGATGAGACCAAAACTGAATTTTCTGGCCTAAAAGCAAAAACACTATTAGGTAGATTCAGAGAGAGTTAGGCCGGCGTATAAGTAGATACGCCGACCTAACTCAGAATCTGCGCAGACCTATGTTTAAGTGTATTCTCAAACAGAGAATCCCCATTGGTCAGAATCCGGCTTCCCTGAAGTCTCAAAAACAGTAAACTGGCCCTTTGCTTGAAAAGTATGGAGACCCCTGGTTTAGATCAAAGCATATTCATGTGTTAGAATGGCCCAGTCAAAGTCCAGGCCTAAAGCCAATTAAGAATCTGTGGCAAGACTTGAAAATTTCTGTTCACAGACGCTCTCCATCCAATCTGACAAAGCTTGAGCTTTTTGCGAAGAAGAATAGGGAAAAATGTCACTCTCTAGATGGAAAGCTGGTAGAGACATCCCCAAAAAGACTTGCAGCTGTAATTGGAGCGAAAGGTGGTTCTACAAAGTATTGACTCAGGGGGGCTGAGTACAAATGCACACCACACTTTTCCCATATTTATTTGTAAAAAAAAAATGAAAAACATTTATTATTTTCCCTCCACTTCACATGTGCCACTTTGTGTTGGTCTATCACATAAAATCCCAATAAAATACAATTACGTTTTTGGTTGTAACATGACAAAAAATTTGAAAATGTCAAGGGGTATGAATACTTTTTCAAGGCACTGTAAGTTAATAGAAGAGTTTACCAATAACTGACTACCATCCACACTTACTACTTATTCAGACAGGTGGATGAAATTCTTATTTTTTAAATAACAAACATGTCTCTACGTATCTGCTCTGTGCAATGGAATTTCACAGAGTGCCTACAAATCGCCTCTTCTTAGGTCTCCCACCAGCGCTCCTGGCCCCTCCTCTCTATTCAGTGCCCTCGGCCCTGCCTCCCGCTCCCTCGTCAATAGAGTTGATTGACAGGAGCCAATGGCTCCTGCTGTTGTCATTCTGCCCAATGAGGAGGGAGACAGCGGTGAATAAGGGGGAGCTGGGGAGATCCTGGAGCAGAGAATGTTTTTTAAACAACCCTGAGGCTTTAGAACCACTTTAAGTAGGATCCTGCTAGCAGTAAGATCCTGCATATAAAGTTGCTTGTAAGCTGTATGCATGTAAAATTTGTGGAATACACATATAGGGCCAGATTGAGGTAGAGCGGCGTATGTTTAAGCGGGCGTAGCGCAGCTCATATGCGCTACGCTGACGTAAAATAGAGAGGCAAGTACAGTATTCACAAAGCACTTGCTCCCTAAGTTACGTCGGCGTAGCATAAATGGGCCTAATTCAAAGTAGCAAGGCAGTGGGCGTGTAGTATTATAATGAAGCGTGACCCTTCGGCTCAATGCTTTCGACGTGAACGTAACCTACGCCCAGCCCCATTCACGTACGACTTACGTAAAATCCGACGGCAGTTCCGACGTCTATACCCTACACGACTTAGACCAACTATTTGGTGGTTTATCTTTACGCCGGACGTACGCCTTACGTAAACAGCGTAGCTTACTGCGACGGGCGCAAGTACGTTCGTGAATCGGCGTATCTAGCTCATTTACATATTCGATGTGTAAATCAACGGAAAAGCACCCCTAGCGGCCAGCGTAAATATGCACCCAAGATACGACGGCGTAGAAGACTTACGTCGGTCGTATCTTGCCAAAATTCAGGCGTATCTCATTTAAAGAATCAGCGCATAGATACGACGGCGCTCATTTTGACTTATGACGGCGTATCGGTAGATACGTCGGCGTAAGTCTTTGTGAATCCGGGCCATAGTGGATACAATTGGCCGCCTCTGCTGTTCAAGGCCAACATGTAAATATCAACCCTGTGTAGGCGCCAACTCCCCCGATTAGACATTATTGATATTTACATGTTGGCCCTGAATGATCATTCATGAAGTGGCAGCGCATTTGCAGAATGCCCTGGGCTGAGTATGAATGACTGAAGGCACTGTAATTTTGTAACTTTGGGAAATGCCAGCAAAAATTTGGATATGCCAGTAAATTTCAATCTGGTGGGTTGGCAACACTGCTGGCATTGGACATTTACATGCACATGTGTATGCACATTTTTTTCTATATACAGTAAAACCTTGGATTGCGAATAAGACGGTTTACGAGAGTTTCGCAATAACAGCGTTTTTTTTTAACCTCCCTGGCGGTATTCCCGAGTCTGGCTCGGGGTGAATTTTTCATACCAAAAGCGGTTAACCCCGAGCCAGACTCGGGATCGCATTGCAGGATACAGGGAAAGTTACTTACCTTGTCCCTGGATCCTGCGATGTGTCCCCGCTGTGTGTGCGAGCTGTCATCTCGCTCGATTCACAATGGTGACTGCAGAATGCGAGCTCCGTTCCCTGCGAGCGGCGCGACGCATGACTGCACAGTTCGGCAGCAAATAAAAAAAAAAAAAATACAGTATAGTGTAATCTTACAGATTACAGTACTGTATCAAATAATTACACATCCCCTTTGTCCCTAGTGGTCTGTCCAGTGTCCTGCATGTAGTTTTATATTAAAAAAAATGTTCTTTCTGCCTGGAAACTGGAGATTGTCCATAGCAACCAAAAAGTGTCAGTTTTTGTCAAAAGTGGTTTTAGACCAGCTAGAAAAATTAGAATCACTTGCAGAATTGAGCGATAGCGATTTGTGAGAAAATTTGTCATCAAACACTGAAAGTAATGACAGTGACAATTCTGCAACTGAGCAAATTTCAGTGTTTTTGATTTACTAACATTATTTAATTTTTTTTTTTATTATTATTATTATTATTATATTATTAGTTATTTATTATATTATTATTTATGATTTGGTGTTTTAAACTTTATCATACCCGGGGTGTCTACTAGACTCTTGTTTGGACAGATTTAAGTGAGTTATTCCTAAGAATTACAGGCCTACAATATAAAACGCCAAATTTCCATGCAAAATAATGGTGACTCGTTTTGCGAGTGTTGTCTCACAAGACACGCAGGATTCACACCTCTGGGATGTGCAGTACCGCATGTGGCCAGAGGTACGGGGGCACCAGTGACGCTCAGAGACAGTGCTTTCAAACCAAATGTTTGAGCGCCTCAGAGCGTCACTGACACTGGACTAAATTATCTGAGTTTCCATTGATGGGGAAGCTCGCTTTGATATATGAGTGCTTTGGATTACAAGCATGCTTCTGGAACAGATTATGCTCGTAATCCAAGGTACTACTGCATACATAAGCACAAACAAGCACAAATTATGGCCCTGGATTCAGTTGTGTCATTTTATTTTACATTGCTGAACACAGCACAACATTACACTACAGGGTTCAGCTGTGTGAATTGGCACTATACAGTGGGGATTGAAAGCTTGGGCACCCCAGGTAAAAAATTGTATTAGTGTGCATAATGAAGCCAAGGAAAGATGGAAAAATCTCCAAAAGGCATCAAATTACAGATTAGACATTCTTATAATATGTCAAAAAAAGTAAAATTTTATTTCCATCATTTACACTTTCAAAATTACAGAAAACAAAAAAATGGCGTCTGCAAAAGTTTAAGCACCCTGCAGAATTTATAGCATGCACTGCCCCCTTTGCAAAGCTGAGACCTGCCAGTGTCATGGATTGTTCTCAATCATTGTCTGGGAAGCCAAGGTGATGTCAATCTCAAAGGTTTTAAATGCCCAGACTCATCTGACCTTGCCCCAACAATCAGCACCCTGGGTTCTTCTAAGCAGTTGTCTAGAAAACTGAAACTGAAAATAGTTGACGCTCACAAAGCTGGAGAAGGCTATAAGAAGATAGCAAAGCGTTTTCAGATGTCAATATCCTCTGTTCGGAATGTAATTAACCACTTGCCGTCGCCGCACCGTCATATTACGTCCACAAGGTGGCTCTCCTAGGCGAGACCACGTAAATGGACGTCCTGCCTTTTAGCCGCCACTAGGGGCGCACGCGCGCCGCCGGAGGGGCGCGCGCGCGCCCCCCGCTCGCCCCCGACTCCCGTGCGTGTGCCCGGCGGGCGCGATCGCCGCCGGGCACACGCGATCGCTCGGTACAGAGCGGGGAACGGGAGCTGTGTGTGTAAACACACAGCTCTCGTTCCTGTCAGCAGGGGAAATGCTGATTTTCTGTTCATACAATGTATGAACAGAAGATCAGTGTTTCCCCTAGTGAGGCCACCCCCCCCCCCACAGTAAGAACACACCCAGGCATACTTAACCCCTTCCCCGCCCCCTAGTGTTAACCCCTTCACTGCCAGTGGCATTTTTATAGTAATCTAATGCATTTTTATAGCACTGATCGCTATAAAAATGCCAATGGTCCCAAAAATGTGTCAAAAATGTCCGAAGTGTCCGCCATAATGTCGCAATACCGGAAAAAAAATCGCTGATCGCCGCCATTACTAGTAAAAAAAAATATTAATAAAAATGCCATAAAAATACCCCCTATTTTGTAAACGCTATAACTTTTGCGCAAACCAATCAATAAACGCTTATTGCGATTTTTTTTTACGAAAAATATGTAGAAGAATACGTATCGGCCTAAACTGAGGAAAAAAAATGTTTTTTTATATATTTTTGGGGGATATTTATTACAGCAAAAAGTAAAGAATATTCATTTTTTTCAAAATTGTCGTTCTATTTTTGTTTATAGCGCAAAAAATAAAAAACGCAGAGGTGATCAAATACCACCAAAAGAAAGCTCTATTTGTGGGAAGAAAAGGACGCCAATTTTGTTTGGGAGCCACGTCGCACGACCGCGCAATTGTCTGTTAAAGCGACGCAGTCCCGAATCGCAAAAAGTACTCTGGTCTTTGGGCAGCAATATGGTCCGGGGGGTAAGTGGTTAAGAAATGGCAGTCATCAGGAACAGTGGAAGTTAAAGCAAGATCTGTAAGACCAAGAAAAATATCAGACAGAACAGCTCGCAGGATTGTGAGAAAAGCAATTCAAAACCCGCGTTTGACTGCACGATCCCTCCAGAAAGATCTGGCAGACACTGGAGTTGTGGTACACTATTCCACTATAAAGAAATACTTGTACAAATATGGTCTTCATGGAAGAGTCATCAGAAGAAAACAAAAATCAGCGTTTGAACTTTGCAAATGAACATATGGACAAGCCTGATGCATTTTGGAAACAAGTTCTGTGGACCGGTGAAGTTAAAATAGAACTTTTTGGCCGGATTGAGCAAAGGTATGTTTGGAGAAGAAAGGGCACAGAATTTAATGAAAATAACTTCTGTCCAACTGTTAAGCATGGGGTGGATCAATCATGCTTTGCGGTTGTATTGCAAAGACTCTTGGCTGTATACAAAAATTGATTACAAGCTGTGATACTTGCCAAAGGGGGCAGTACAAGATATTAACTCTGCAGGGTGCTCAAACTTTTGCACACGCCATTTTTTTGTTTTCTGTAATTTTGAAAGTGTAAATGATGGAAATAAAATCTAACTTTTTTTGACATATTATAAGAATGTCTAATCTGTAATTTGATGCCTTTTGGAGATTTTTCCATCTTTCCTTGGCTTCGTTATGCACATTAATACAAATTTTTACCTGGGGTGCCCAAACTTTCGATCCCCACTCTAGGTTTCAATACTGCTGTGTACCAATGCATATATCCCAACTGTCCCTGATTTCGAGGGATTATCCCTGATTTGGGACATCCCTCGTACCTCCTAATTTGTGCCTCATTTTGGTCTGATCCTAACAGTTATATATAAAATGCACTATTTATCTTTCAAAAAGTGTTTCCCAGTGCTAAACCTTTCATCCAATTTCTTGTGGGTTTAAATACGGTAATCTTTTTATATATATATATATATATATATATATATATATATATATATAATTTTACTTTTAACCACTTGTCTACTTGCCACTTTTACCTCCTTCCTGCCCAGGCCATTTTTCAGCTTTCATTGCTGTCGCATTTTAAATGACAATTGCGTGGTCATGCAACACTGTACCCATATGACATTTTTCGTAATTTTTTTCCTCACAAATAGAGCTTTCTTTTGGTGCTATTTAATCACCACAGTTTTTAAATTTGTTTGCTAAATAAATGAAAAAAGCCTGAAAATGTAAAAAAAAACTTTTTTCATGGTTTGTTACAAAATTTGCAAACAGGTAATTTTTCTGATGAGGCTGCACTGATTTGCACTGATGTGGCAGCACCAATGGGCACTGTTGGGACTGTACTGATAATCCAGACACTGATATTCAGTGCTCTGATTATTAGTGTAAATGTCCCTTTCACACAAGCCAGTTATCGGCTCTCTTCTCCTCTCCTCATGCTGTCAGTGTGAGGAAAGGAATGCTGATAACTGGCTTGTGTTTACATCGTGATCAGCCGTGATTGGACACAGCTGATCATGTGCTACAGAGCCACAGCTGAACACAGAGCACACCGCTTGTGCGTCGACCGCGCTATAGCCAAATGACGACTACTCAGCGATCGGCAAGTGTTTAAAGGGGTTGTAAAGGTTCATGTTTTTTTCACCTCAATGCATCCTATGCTTACCTGAGCCCGTTCACCTGCTGTACGTGTCCCCTGGTGTCCTCTTCTCCACAAAGTCTGGTCGTTGATTGGATAGATTGATAGCAGCGCAGCCATTAGCTCCCGCTGCTGTCAATCACATCCAATGACACGGCCGCCGGGGGGTGGGACCGAGTCATACACTCTGCGTCTATGGACGCCAACTGTATGACACAGGAGCGCACCCGCAAGCTAACCCCCTTGGGAAAGAGCTTCCCAGAGGGGGTTAGCTATTGCAGGGAGGAGCCAAGACAGCCGCCATGGGACCCCAGAAGACAAGGATCGGGGCCACTCTGTGCAAAACGAACTGCACAGTGGAGGTAAGTATGACATGTTTGTTATTTAAAAAAATAAAATCAAACCTATACAACCATTTTAACCACTTCAGCCCCGGACCATATTGCTGGCAAATGACCGGGCCACTTTTTGCGATTCGGCACTGCGTCGCCTTAACTGACAATTGCGCGGTTGTGCGACGTGGCTCCCAAACAAAATTGGCGTCCTTTTTTTCCCACAAATAGAGCTTTCTTTTAGTGGTATTTGATCACCTCTGCGTTTTTTTAGTTTTTGCGCTATAAACAGAAATAGAGCGACAATTTAAAAAAGAAATTATATTTTTTACTTTTTGCTGTAATAAATATCCCCCAAAAATATATTAAAAAAAATGTTTTTCCTCAGTTTAGGCCGATACGTATTCTTCTACATATTTTTCGTTAAAATAAATTGCAATAGGCGTTTATTGATTGGTTGGCGCAAAAGTTATAGCGTTTACAAAATAGGGGATAGTTTTATGGCATTTTTATTAATATTTTTTTTTACTAGTAATGGCGGCGATCAGCGATTTTTATCGGTACTGCGACATTATGGCGGACACTTCGGACACTTTTGACACATTTTTGGGACCATTGGCATTTTCATAGCGATCAGTGCTATACAAATGCATTGATTACTATAAAAATGCCACTGGCAGTAAAGGGATTAACACTAGGGGCGAGGAAGGGGTTAATCGTGTTCCCTGGGTGTGTTCTAACTGAAGGGGGGGTGGGACTGACATGAGGAAATGACAAATCGCTGTTCATACATTATATGAACAGACGATAGGTCATTTCCCCCCCTGACAGGACCGGGAGCTGTGTGTTTACACACACAGCTCCCGGTTCTCGCTCTGTAACGAGCGATCGCGGGTGCCCGGCGGTGATCGGGCACGCGCGTCGGGATCGGGGGGCGCGCGCGGCCTAGTGCCCCATTCGCGAGGTGACGTATACCTACGTGACCTCGCGCAGGGGAGCCGACCTGCTCCCGTATAACTGCGGCGGCTGGTCGGCAAGTAGTTAAGGGGGTGTGGCAGGGGGTGTGTCCTATGCCTACAATAGGTAATAGGTGTCCCTCATTCCCATCTCAAAAAGTTGGGAAGTATGCCAATGTGCACAAAACTATACCCTGTGTGCATCAGCAGTGTTTTAACGTTGTCGTGACTAAGTCCTTACCCACACATATCTTCAGCAAACGTTGCATGTAAGCAAAATGTTGTTTTCATTACTAATTACACATTTGAACTACTCACCGACTCCATGCTGACACTGTCTTTCTGAGACAAGAAAACTGACAAATATATGGTTCCCAGTACATGATCAGGGTGCTGTGGATCTTTCAGGTTTAATGCCACGTCTTTTGCACTAGAAATGTAAAACAAATAAATTAAAGATGTGACAGCTGTCACTAATAAATATGTAATTATTAATATTATTGTAGAATAATGATAGAATTTTTTTTAGAAATAGAGTCTTGCTCGCAAATGCGACATGCCATGTTATTATGACTCGTCCCACGCTCAGGAATATGCTGTTTTGATATAAACATATTATTCTGATTTTCAACATGCAATGTCAGTGCTCTGCAACAGCAACATAAACTAATGTTATTTGTCTTGACACATATCATCCTGTATCTCATAATTGATAGGAGTACTATGCTGTTACCAAGCACATACACATTTATATTTAGACTGAGCTTTGTAACCAAGTATATTCATAGGCTTTTTTGATACCTGTATTAATATTCTGAGAAAATAAGCTGCCTCTTACCTTTTCCTTAATATTATTTATCTATCTATCTATCTATCTATCTATCTATCTATCTATCTATCTATCTATCTATCTATCTATCTATCCATCTATCGGAATAATAATTAATATTTCCATGCCTTTTTAGGGCTACAAAAGAGTTCATACACAAGAGAGCAGGGAAGATAAAAATTGATGATTTAAAATGTAAATAAAAAAATATAGATTTTTTAATTTCTATCATATTTTTTAGATTTTTTTAATAAAATGCTTTTGGAGTAAAAATCTATCAAACGATAGTTTTCTATTTAAGATACATTAACAGATTAGTTTATTCAGCATGAAATGGAGCTTAGTTATGTAGCATGAGGCTGTATATTCTGCAATATTTAAATTTTTGGTAAACTCATTCAATGAATCAAAGCTCTGCAAGCTGAGATAACATGCACTGGCAATGTTATTGTTTTAATAAAATAAAATAATTTGAGTAGTTCTCTAACTATGTGTAATTAACCTATTAACCTAAAATTGGTTCTGATATCGCTTTTTACTAACCTGACAGCTTATTATTCTAAATAGGAAACCTTCATTTTGTTTGCAAATATTAACGATTTTAACTATCAGCAAGAATAAGGCCTTACATTTAAAGAGCCCCTGTCATTTCAGATCCATCATGGCAGCACCTATATGCAGGCATCCACTCACCTGCTGCCGCCACATCCCTCACCTTGTTGTGTCACCAGTCTTCTCTTTAAAGGGAATGGGACTGTCGGTGAGTCAACAGCGGGTCAAAGGAGGAGCCACTGCGGGACAGAGATGCCAGTTGCTCTTTAAAAATTATGATTTAAATTGAGTTGATTTAACCACTTAAGCCCCGGACCAAAATGCTGCCTAAAGACCCAAGGGGTTTTTACAGTTCGGGACTGCGTCGCTTTAACAGACAATTGCGCGGTCGTGCGACGTGGCTCCCAAACAAAATTGGCGTCTTTTTTTCCCCACAAATAGAGCTTTCTTTTGGTGGTATTTGATCACCTCTGCGGTTTTAATTTTTTGCGCTATAAACAAAAATAGAGCGACAATTTTGAAAAAAATGCTATATTTTTTACTTTTTGCTATAATAAATATCCCCCAAAAACATATATAACATTTTTTTTTCCTCAGTTTAGGCCGATACGTATTCTTCTACCTATTTTTGGTTTATCGGTTGGTTTGCGCAAAATTTATAGTGTTTACAAAATAGGGGATAGTTTTTTTGCATTTTTATTTATTTATTTATTTTTACTACTAATGGCGGCGATCAGCGATTTTTTTCATGACTGCAACATTATGGCGGACACTTCGGACAATTTTGACACATTTTTGGGACAATTGTCATTTTCACAGCAAAAAATGCATTTAAATTGCATTCTTTATTGTGAAAATGACAGTTTGCAGTTTGGGAGTTAACCACAGGGGGCGCTGTAGGAGTTAGGGTTTACTTTGTGTGTGTTTACTAGTGTAGCTGTAGGAATGACTAGTGTGGCTGTAGGAATGACGTCATCGATCGTGTCTTCCCTATAAAGGGAATGACGTGATCGATGCGCCGACACAGTGAAGCACGGGGAAGCCGTGTTTACACACGGCTCTCCCCGTTCTTCAGCTCCGGGGAGCGATCGCGACGGAGCGGCTATAAACGAATAGCCGCGCCGTCGTCCCGGATCGCTCCTGAAGCCACGGGGACCGCCGCATGAACGGGGGGGGGTCCCGATCGGACCCCCGACCCACGTCAAGCAGAGGACGTATATATACGTACATGTGCCTGCCTGTGCCATTCTGCTGACGTATATGTACATGAGGCGGTCCTTAAGTGGTTAAATCAAGCCTTTTATTAGCTTGATTTAAATTAAATCCACCCTGGAAGAGAGAGAGCAAGAGAGCTTGATGTGCAGACACCATTATTGTCTGATAATTAAGCACCTGTTTATTTATACAGCCATAAATCGGAGATTTACCAAAAATTTGTGTAATATACTTAAAGGGTATGTAAAGGTAATTTTTTTAAAATAACAAACATGTTATACTTACCTCCACTGTGCAGCTCATTTCGCACAGAGTGGCCCCAAACCTGGTCTTCTGGGGTCCCTCGGCGGCTGTCTCGGCTCCTCCTCGCAAGAACTCATCACCCTTATGCGAGCTCGCATGGTGATGAGTTATTGCGGGTGCTCTCCTGTGATACAGCCGGCGGCCATAGCACTGTATCACTCGGCCCCACCCACCATTACGCTGTGTCATTGGATATGATTGACAGCAGCGTGAGCCAATGGCTGCGGTGCTTTCAATCAACCAATGAATGACCCAAGAAGCCAACCGAGAAGCCTGCTCGTTCACGGTGCTGGACTGTAGAAGGTTCAGGTAAGTAAACGGGGGCTCGGGGGGCGCTATTCCTCGAATGTTTTTTCACCTTTACAAGACCTTTAATTCACCTGCAGTAAATGTTTAAAGGATATCAGATCAAAGGTTTAGATGAGTAACTCATGAGTCAAGGGCTATCATGTCTCTTAACCATTGAACAAAGTGAATAAAAAAAACAAAAAAGGGCCGCAGGGCCACAGGTGAACTTGGATCCCCCACCCTGCATAGCCAGGCACACCAAATTTCCACATGCACTCTTGAGTAAGAGAACACTCTGTGACTTTGTTTTTTTGTTATTTATTGAGGGATAATAACTTGGATAGGGATTGGAGATCCAGATCTACCAACTTCCAGACCAGGGGGAAGTGCCAGAGAGAGCTGCCAGGTGAGTCATCTCGCACCCTGAGTCACTAAACCCTGACCCAGATTCACAACCCAGGCCTGGCTCTCAGCCAAGTCGATTTGCCTACTCTAATAACCAACCTATTTACATTTAACACACCAGTGGGTGCTACAATAATAATAATATTTATAAATAAAATGTGGCTTTTATATAGTAGTATACCTTTTGGCTGTGTTAAAGTTCCATGGGAGGCATTATTTTTTCTCTTTGTTCAATGGATGTCAAGTTTACAGGTTTATAAATATGCCCCTTACTGTACAAAGTATATACACACACAATTTTTTGTTCTAAAAATAAGTCTCCTAGAGAACTATAGATTAGTTAGGAGCACAGCAGAAGCTACCTGGTTTGCCTCCCTTTGTGTAACTGAAATTTAAAGTCACCCAATAAGTGATGAATCACTGTTGAGTCAATCATTTGTGTGTGTCTGTGAGAGAGAATTTCAGTTTGAGCTATGGAGTCCTGTTAACAGACTTTACAACAAGCCATCTTGAAAATACAAAAGAAGAATACTTGCTAATTTTATATGTGAAGTTTAAAAGTGGATATTTGTGAACACTGAGACTGTTGATCTTTCTTGTTGTGAATTTTGTTCCTTTTTGTAGTAATTTATGAATATGCATGAGTATTCACTTACTTTGTACTTTTACTCTAAAATTTAAAATAATCATAACTATTGAAAATAAAATAGAAATAATGGGCCAGATTCACAGAAGAGATACGACAGCGTATCTCCTGATACACCGTTGTATCTCTTGTCGTATATATGCGGCTGATTCATAGAATCAGTTCCGCATAGATAGCCCTAAGATCCGACAGGTGTAATTGACTTACACCGTCGGATCTTAGGATGCAATACTTCGGCCGCTGCTGGGTGGATTTTGCGTCGTTTTCCTGCGTCGGGTATGCTAATGAGCATTTACGGCGATCCACGACGGTTTTCGCATTCGTTACGTCGTCGCTAGTAATTTTTTCCCGTCGCAAAGTTAAGCCTCGTTTTATGGCTGTCGTTCCCGCTTCGAATTTCAATTTTTTTTTTTTTGGCGTAAGACGTCCGGGAATACGAAAGTACGTTACGCACGTCGCCGTTCAAAAAAATTATGTCACTTCGTGCAAAGCACGGCGGGAATTTCCTAACGGAGCATGCGCAGTACGTCCGGCGCGGGAGCGCGCCTAATTTAAATGGTACCCGTCCCATTTGAATTGGGCGGGCTTGCGCCGGACGTGTTTACGATACACCGCCGCAAGTTTACAGGTAAGTGCTTTGTGAATCAGGCACTTACGCTGAAAACTTGCGTCGGTGTAACGTAAACGGGATATGTTACGCCGCCGCTAGTGTACGTGAATCTGGCCCAATGAGCCTAGTGCTCCGCTAGATCAAAAGAAGGCAAAATCTTAATAAAAAATTTTCCATATTGGCCTAACGCTATTTGGTTTCTTTGTTAGGCCTCTATCACATGGGTACACAGACCTGTAAACTTAAAGCGAGAGTTCACCCGAAAAAAAAATTTTAACATTAGATTCATGCTCATTTTGTCAAGGGGAATCGGAATAGTTTTTTTAAAAACAAAGCAGTACTTACCGTTTTAGAGAGCGATCTTCTCTGCCGCTTCCGGGTATGGTCTTTGGGACTGGGCGTTCCTATTTGATTGACAGTCTTCCGAAAGGCTTCCGTCGGTCGCATACATCGCGTCACGAGTAGCCGAAAAAAGGCCGAACGTCGGTGCGGCTCTATACGGCGCCTGCGCACCGACGTTCGGCTACTTTCGGAAAATCGTGACGCGATAGATGCGACCGTCGGAAGCCTGTCGGAAGACTGTCAATCAAATAGGAACGCCCAGTCCCGCAGCCCATACCCGGAAGCGGCGGAGAAGATCGCTCTCTCTAAAACGGTAAGTACTGCTTCATTTTTAAAAAAAATTGCCGATTACCCTAGACAAAATGAGCATGAATCTAAGGTTACAAATTTACATTTCCGGGTGAACCTCTACTTTAAGCAGAGTTTTTGGCACATAAGATATTGGGGACACCCGAGATTTGCCGAGGTCAGCCGAAGTGTCCTCTGGCCTTTTCGGCAGTTTCCGAGGCTCTCCGGCGCCCCCGCCTCTGGCCGCATGTGGTATTGCATGCCAGTGAAGTCAATGTGGAACAAATTATTTTCGACTTCAATGGGGAAACTTGCTTTGATATGCGAGTACTTTGGATTATGAGCATTCTCCTGGAATGGATTATGCTCGAAATCCGAGGTTCCACTGTATATGATTTTGTGAAATAACGTCAGTATGCACGTATGAAGTTATCCTTTAACACCCAGAAAATACAGCACATCTGTCACCCTCTCATCGTAGGTCAGCAAAACTCAATCTCAGCCGCAGTGGAATGTTCAGCACTCCACTGATCAGAAGAAAATAGGAGGAAGAGACATCTTTGTGTAGTAGTACTTTTATTCAGATATACAATAAAAACAAATATCTTGCACCATTTGAATGACAGTGATCCAATAGCACCATACACAGATTTTGTCATAGGGACATCGTTACAGGGTTCAGAAGAATGGCGTTGTGTAAAATGAACAGGTTAATTTTATTGGTGCAAGAATTTTGTAAAGAGGGACCTACTACTATAATTATTAATATTAATAAAAAGAAGAGTGTTTTTTTTTGCACTAATTTAAAAAAGAAATCCTAATTCGATCCACCAATCTATGATTGCTTCCTATCAATATTACCTTGGTGGAAGAAGAGTTTAAAGTTCTCGCTCGTTGTACGTGGTGTCAACCCAACTGGCTCATCTACATCCTTCCCACTGAGGCCTTGTACACACGGTCGGTCCAAACCGATGAAAACGGCCTTAAGTCCAGTTTCATCGGTCAAATCCGACCGTGTGTATGGCCTATCGGTCCTTTGTCCTTCGGTCCAAAATTTTAAAACATGCTTTAAAAATCGAACCGATGGACCGCTGCCCGATCGGTCCAAACCGATGGTTAGTACGGAAAGCATCGGTTCAAAACACATGCATGCTCAGAATCAAGTCGACGCATGCTTGGAAGCATTGAACTTCATTTTATTCAGCACGTCGTGTGTTTGACGTCACCGCGTTCTGACCCGATCGGTTTTTGGAACGATGGTGTGTACGCACATCAGACCATCAGGCCACTTTAACGGTGAACCGATGGAAATGGCCCGTCGGACCATTCTCATCAGTTTGGAACGACCGTGTGTACGCGGCCTCAGAGTTTCAGAGGTTGTAATCTAGCTGGAGATGTATCACCACTAGGGATGAGCTTCGAGTTCGACGAACAACGAACAATTAGGGGTGTTCGCGGCAAATTCGAAAAGCCACGGAACACCTGTTAAAGTCTATGGGAGAAATCTAAAGTGTTGATTTTAAAGGCTAATATGCAATTTATTGTCCTAAAAAGTGTTTGGGGACCTGGGTCCTGTGTCAGGAAACATGTATCAATGCAAATTTTTTTTTAAAAACGGCCGTTTTTTCAGGAGCAGTGAATTTAATAATGCTAAAAGTGAAACAATAAAAGTGTAATATTACTTTAAATTTCGTACCTAGGGGGGGTGTAAAGTCAGCATGTGAAAAAGCGCATGTTTCCCGTACATAGAACTGTCCCTGCACAAAGTGTCATTTCTGAATGAAAAAAAGCCATTTAAAAACGGCTTTGCGGCTCTAATGAATTGTCGGCTCTTTCAATTACAGAGATGATTCATTCATAAAGAAAAAAAAATGTGTGGGGGTCCCCCAAATAAAATTACCAGGCCCTTCAGGTCTGGAATGGATATTAAGGGGAACCCCGCCGTAAAAAAAAAAAAAAATTACGTGCGGTTCCCCGCAAATATCCATACCAGGCCCTTCAGGTCTGGTGTGGATTTTAAGGGGAACTCCACCCCAAATAAAAAAAAAATGGCGTGGAGTCCCCCTAAAAATCCACAACAGACCCTTATCCGAACACGTTAACCTGGCCGGCCGCAGAAAAGAGGGGGGGACAAAGTGCGCCCCCCCCTCTCCTGAACCGCACCAGGCCACATGCCCTCAACATGGGGAGGATGTCCCCATGTTGATGGGGACAAGGACCTCATCCCCACAACCCTTGCCCGGTGGTTGTGGGGATCTGCAGGCGGGGGGCTTATCAGAATCTGGAAGACCCCTTTAACAAAGGGGACCCCCAGATCCTGGCCCCCCCCTATGTGAATTGGTAATGGGGTACACTGTACCTCTACCATTTCACGAAGGAAGCGTAAATAGTAAAAAAAAAAAACACAGACACCGTACAAAAAAATCCTTTATTAATAATAAAAAAAAAAAATCCAGCGATGTGAATCCACTGTCTCCTATCCAGCGATGGATGATCTCTCCAGCGACGGATGATCAGCGGTCCGGTCCAGCGATGCAGAAGATCCATCCGTCCAGAGCGCAGCAGGGGAGCTCCACTCTCCGCTGGACACAGCCCCCCGCCCGCAGACCCCCACAACCACCGGGCAAGGGTTGTGGGGATGAGGTCCTTGTCCCCATCAACATGGGGACATCTTCCCCATGTTGAGGGCATGTGGCCTGGTGCGGTTCAGGAGAGGGGGGGAGCCGCACTCTGTCCCCCCCTCTTTTCTGCGGCCGGCCAGGTTAACGTGCTCGGATAAGGGTCTGATGTGGATTTTTAGGGGGACTCCACGCCATTTTTTTTTTATTTGGGGTGGAGTTCCCCTTAAAATCCACACCAGACCTGAAGGGCCTGGTATGGATATTTGCAGGGAACCACACGTCATTTTTTTTTTTTTTACGGCGGGGTTCCCCTTAATATCCATTTCAGACCTGAAGGGCCTGGTCATTTTATTTGGGGGACCCCCACACATTTTTTTTTCTTTATGAATGAATCATCTCTGTAATTGAAAGAGCCGACAATTCATTAGAGCCGCAAAGCCGGTTTTAAATGGCTTTTTTTCTTTCAGAAATGACACTTTGTGCAGGGACAGTTCTATGTACGGGAAACATGCGCTTTTTCACATGCTGACTTTACACCCCCCCCCCCAGGTACGAAATTTAAAGTAATATTACACTTTTATTGTTTCACTTTTAGCATTATTAAATTCACTGCTCCTGAAAAAACGTCCGTTTTTAAAAAAAAAAATTGCATTGATACTGTACATGTTTCCTGGGACAGGACCCAGGTCCCCAAACACTTTTTAGGACAATAACTTGCATATTAGCCTTTAAAATTAACACTTTAGATTTCAAATGTTCGAGTCCCATAGACTTTAACGGGGTTCTAAAGTTCACACGAACATTTGGTGTGTTCGCAAGTTCTGATGCAAACCGAACAGGGGGGTGTTCGGCTCATCCTTAATCACCACTAGAAGATATTACACAAGGATCTCTCTTACTCTTCTTTCCTTCTTCTGATCAGTGGAGTGCTCTGTTATGCCAGGAATAAATGTTTTCACTTTGTTGAAGGGTGACTTCTGAACATTTTACTGCTGCTGAGATTCAGGCTCACTGAACAGCATTGAGAGGGTGATGGATGTGCTGTATTATCTGGATATTGAAGGACAACTTCAAACTGCGTACTGACCTTACTTTATAGATCGGTCACATTGTTCTAGTAAGTGTACTACCTTCTGGGAGGTGGAAGAGAAAACTGTGTGGCGTGACTGCAAGAGGATATTTTTTTATTTGATGTATTGCCTGGAGTTCACCATTACCTGGTCACCAAACAAATGATTATACAGTACTTATTTTTACAGAAGAGTTAAGCCCTGTACACACGATTGGTTTGTCTGATGAAAAAGGACCGATAGACTGTTTTCATCGAACAAACCGATCGTGTGTGGGCCCCATCGGTTTGTTTTTCATCGGTGAAAAAAAATAGAACATGTTTTAAAATTTTCCTATGGATAAAAAACCGATAGAAAAAAACGATCGTCTGTGTGAAACTCCATCGGAGAAAAATCCACGCATGCTCAGAATCAAGTCGAAGCATGCTCGGAAGCATTGAACTTAATTTTTCTCAGCACGTCGTAGTGTTGTACGTCACCGCGTTGGACACGCGTTTTGACTGGTGGTGTGTAGGCAAGACTGATGAAAGTCCATCGGATTAGATTCCATCAGATATCCGATCATGTATACAGGGCATTAGGCCTCTTTTACACTATATTATTATTTGAAAATGTTGACTTGTCACGTGTATTTTTAACACTCTTTATGATGCATTTGAGCAAGCTTTTTCACGTGGAAGCAGCAAATGGTATAACAAACACACAGAAAAACACCTGGAAATGTACCAACTGCAAAATAAAAACTCATGCCCTGTACACACGACCGTTTTTTCCGTCGGAATAAACTCAGACGGTTTTTCCGATGGAGTTCCGCCAGAATTGCGCTCAAGCTGTCTTGCAGACACACGGTCACACCAAAATCCGACCGCCAAGAACGATGTGACGTACAACACTTCGACGAGTCGAGAAAAATGAAGTTCAATGCTTCCGAGCATGCGTCGACTTGATTCTGAGCGTGCATTTAGTCCGTCGGAATTGCATCCAGACGAACGGAAATTCATTTTTTTCATCTGAAAAATTTAGAACATATTCTCTATCTAATTCCGTCGGAATTTCTGACGGAAAAAGTCTGAAGGGGCATACACATGGACGGAATATCCGATGAAAAGCTTTTTCCGTCGAAAATTCCGCTCGTGTGTACAAGGCATTAGAAAAGCTAGTGATATGCAAGACTACAAGTGATTTTAAAGTGCAAAAGCAATAATGGGAGCTATAAGTAAGCCTGTAAGTCAGTCTAAGCAGTTTAAAAGTAAAGCCAAACTCTGAAAAATAAGTGTCAGAATACATTTCTATAATACATGCACATTTCTCTGTGTTTTATCACTTTAAAAGGACTGCAAGTACAGAGACATATCTGCTGACCTCCACCCACTATAGTAATGTAAGTCTGAAGTCTCTTTTTGAACCCTGCAAAACATCAGCATTCACTAACCATCTTCTTCACAGAGTGCAACCATGGGCAGACTGACCATTCAGGCACTCGGGCACTGCCCCAGGGCCCCATGCCACTAGGGGGCCCCATCAGGGTTGCCAGCCTCAGTAAAACCAGGGACAGTATGTAAAAATGTGTGCTTTTTTTACATCTGTCCCTGAAATGTCCCATACCGACATCCTTTTGGTCTAAAAATCCCAAGATTATAGCCGCCCCGCCTCTCCAGTACCTTTTCAGTGTATGTATGTGTATTCTGTGTGTATGTATATTGTGTGTGTATGTATATTGTGTGTGTATACTGTGTGGCCCCATAATCTATTGCCTAGGGGCCCCATATTCTCCTATTGCCTGGGGGCACCATAATCTCCCATTGCCCGGGGGGCCCCATGAGTTGTCAGTCCGCCCCTGAGTGCAACATTTCTCACAAAGCGCACCCACAATCCCAGATTGTGCAATGTAATTAAATTGTCTCTTTGTGTTAGGTATGAGCAATCAAGTACTGTGTGGAGAAACATGACCATGTAAATAAATAGAAACTTAAGTCTTACGTTTGCAGCTCTAATGTGGTCAGATCAAGAAACGCTGAGCCCATAAAATCATCCTGCAGTCCGAAATCATAATCAAACACCTGGGGGGGAAAAAACACAAGCAGCACAGGTTTAGTAAAATTCTGATATAGTTATATCCCTGTCTGATTCCACTTGGGGAGATATCCCTACCTGTGACACCAAGACAAGAAATAAGGGAAATGTGGTCACCAGAACAGAAAAAATAAAGGAAAAAACAATTGCAATTTGCTCGACATCAATGTACTAATCGGCATAAGCAGGGCTTTTTTTTCTCAGGGAATAGGTTCAGGAACTCCCCCCCTCTAAATCACCTCTTCTCCACCCCCAACCCACCTCCGAGCACTGTTCCTTGGCTCCACCCCTTACCCACCTCCCAGTACCACCCCTTTTAGAGAATACAGAACCAATTTGTAGTGCCAAGTATTTTGTATGGAACTTGATAACAAAAATAGATCTAGCAACAATGGACACCCCAGTGACAATAGATTCACTGCAGCAACAAAGGACTCCCAACAGCCAGCATCAATAGACCCTCCAGCAGCCAGCAACAATAGACCCCACTCTCAACAGTAGATCCCTCCCAGCAACAACTGACCCCCTTGCAACATAACACATACCCCAGCAACAATAGATCCCCTGCCAGCAACAATAGACCTCCCCAAAAACAATAGACACCCCCTTGCAAGAATAGATCTTCTCCAGCAACAGATTCTCCAGTAGCCAACATCAATAGACCCTTCAGCAGCCAACAACAAAGACCCCTCCCTCAACAGTAAATCCCTCCTAGAAACAACTGACCCCGAGCAACATAAGGCCTGACCCAGCAACAATAGATCCCCCATGCCCAACAAAAGACCTCCCCAGCAACAACAGACCCCCTTCCTCTGCAAAAATAGATCCACTCTACCAACAATAGATTCCCAAGCAGCCAGCATCAATAGACCCTCCAGTACACCCCCAGCACCCCTTCCCATTACATACATTCAGTTCTGAAGGTGCAGGAACTGCGTTCCCCCGCGTTCCTGCTGGAAAAAAGCCCTGAGCATAAGTGAGGAGAAATCTGACCAATGGGAACACTAAAAAAAATATCTCAGGGGTTTGAATTTTATCCAGTGGTTATTCTATAAATTGTGGGCACGCAACAATGCACCAGCTTAAAGGAACCTATTTAGAAAATAAAAAAAGAAGCTTTACAACCCCTTTAACATTTTTGCTTCATGTTTTATCATTGGCACACCATATGTACAGTATATTTCTCAAAAAATTTCCCCTGGATACTCTTATAACATAACACCTGTGCTTTGATATATAATAATGTTTTTTAAACGTAGATACTATTCTGCTGAACAATTAGTTGCTTTGTAAAAAAAAAAATTAAATAGTTTACCACAGATAAGTATTATATCCAATATACAGACAAGCAGTGAAAAAAGTGATATCAAAGAAAACAGTGCCTAAGCGTTGGGACCTAATGCCGGTAAAAAAATTATAGTATAGCATTAAAACACCTTGATAACTATGCTGGTATATCCAACGTTTTTCCAGGAAACCTGTATACAGTGTACTTTGTGTATTTAAGTAGAAAGCCACTAGAGGGAGACATTGCATCAATTTTCAACAAAGCAAGGTATGAATACAGTACATGCTTATAAATGCAACATGATAAAAACTCTACATATTGGGGCAGATCCACAAAGAAATTACGCCGGCGTATCTATTGATACGCCGGCGTCATTTCCAAATTCCCACGTCGTATCTTTGTTTTGAATCCTCAAAACAAGATACGACGGCATCTCGGCTTGATCCGACAGGCGTACGTCTTCGTACGCCTTCGGATCTTAGATGCAATTTTTCAGCGGCCGCTAGGTGGCGTTTCCGTCAAAATCTGCGTCGAGTATGCAAATTAGCTATTTACGGCGATCCATGAACGTACGTCGGCCCGGCGCATTTTTTTCCGTCGTTTGCGTTCGGCTTTTTCCGGCATATAGTTAAAGCTGCTGTTCTGAGGCGTACTCAATGTTAAGATGGCCGTCCTTCCCGCGTACAATTTTTAATTTTTTGCGTTGTTTGCGTAAGTCGTTCGCGAATACACAGATCCTTTGTAGAGTTCCTTCAGCCCTGCTGCTGGTCACGGGGGACTAGTTTCTGTCATCATCTCATTTGCTTACTCTGAGTCCTTCCACTTCTGATTGCATGTGGCTGCAACATTGTTCTTTCTCAAATAAATATCATTTTTGTAGAGGAGGGAGGCATGGGAGAGAAGGATGGAGCTGGGATGGTATGGGGGGGGGTGGATGGAGCTGGGATGGGATGGGGGGAGAAGGATGGAGCAGGGACGGAATGGGGGGCATGAAGGATGGAGCTGGGATGGGGACAAGAAAGATGGAGTTGGGATGGGGGACAATAAAGATGGAGCTGGGGGGGGGGCAATAAGGATGGAGCTGGGGTGGGGGGGAGAAGGATGGAGCTGAGGTGGGGGGATGGATGGAGCTGGGATGGATTTAGGGGGAAAGATGGACCCAGGATGGGATCAGAGTGGTCAATGGAGTCAAGATGGGATCAGGAGGATGAATTGAGACAGGATGGGATCAAGGGGATGGATGGAACTGGAATGAGAATAGGGGGAAGGATGAAGCAGGGATGGGATCAGGGGGAGGATGGAGCCGGGATGGGATCAGGGGTATAGATGGAGCCAGAATGGGATCAGGGGAAAAAGAGGGATCAGGGGGATGGATGGAGTTGTGATGTGATAGAGGCAAGGATGGAGCCGGGATGGAATCAGGGGATGGATGGAGCTAGTATGGGATCAGGGGGAAGGATGGAATCAGGGGATGGATGGAGCTGGGATGGGATCAGGGGGAAGAATGGAGCTGGGGTGGAATTGGGGGATAGATGGAGCCAGGATGCGATTGGGGGAATGGATAAAGTTGGGATGGGATCAGAATGGTCGATGAAGCTGGGATGGGATCAGGGGATAGATGGAGCAGTGATGGGATCGAGGAATGGATAGAGTTGGGATGGGATTGGAGGATGGATAGATGAACGTTGCCTGGCCTGATGAGTCTCGATTTCAGCTGCAACATTTAGTTGGTAGGATCAGAATTTGGCGTAAACAACATAAACGCATGGATCCATCCTGCCCTGTATCAATGGTTCAGGCTGGTGGTGGTGTACTGGTGTGGGGGATATTTTTTGGGCACACTTTGGGCCCCTTAGTACCAAGTGAGCATCGTTTAAATGCCTCGGCCTACCTGAGTGTTGCTGCTGACCATTTTCATCCCTTTATGACTACAGTGTACCCATCTTCTGATGCCTACTTCCAACAGGATAATGCACCATGTCACAAAGTTCAGATCATCTCACCACTGGTTTATTGAACATGACAATGAGGTCACTGTACTCCAATGGCCTCCACCGTCACCAGATCTCAATCTAATAGAGCACATTTGGGATTTGGTGGAACGGGAGATTTGCATCATGGATTTGCAGCCAACAAATCTGCTATGACTGTGAAATGCTATCATGTCAATATGGACCAAAATGTCAGGAATGTTACCAATTCCTTGTTGAATCTATGTCATGAAGAATTAAGGCAGTTCTGAAGGCAAAAGGGGGTCCAACCAGATACTAGCAAGGTGTATCTAACGAAAAAGCTTTTGAGTATATACTCTATGCTGCTTCCACCCGCCAAGGCTATTTCTCCAGGACCAGAGAATGCTCTGATGTGTACTGGATGGGAGCAATAATATCAAATGATCTGACAGCCTTCAGTTGTACAGTTGTGCTCAAAAGTTTGCATACCCTGCACTGTACATAGTATTGCTGGGACCTTGAAGAAAGGGACATACCTTGAAATCTCGTCCTGAAAAATTGTATGTTGGTGCAAATAAAAAAGTATTACGGACAGTACTCAATTGTTTCTGGCGCAAGTTCACTAATACGGCTACAATCACCTTTAAAAATGGCACATATTTTACCAATTCTCCAAGGGTAGGCAAACTTTCAAGCACAATTATATGTTATACAGTCAGTGTAAGAAACACCGATAAACATGGGAAGGGGCGTTCTGGAGAGGAGTGCAGAGGCATAACATAAATAAAGATTAAAGGGGTTGTAAAATAAAAATAAAAAATCCCTAAATAGCTTCCTTTACCTTAGTGCAGTCCTCCTTCACTTACCTCATCCTTCAATTTTGCTTTTAAATGTCCTTATTTCTTCTGAGAAATGCTCACTTCCTGTTCTTCTGTCTGTAACTCTACATCGTAATGCGAGGCTTTCTCCCTGGTGTGGAGAAAGCCTCTTGAGGGGGGAGGGGCGAGCAGGCAAGTCAGGACACTCTCTACTTTGCAGATAGAGAAAGGAGCTGTGTGTTAGTGGGCGTCCTGACCCTCCTGTTCGCCCCCTCCCCCCTCAAGAGGCTTTCTCCACACCAGGGAGAAAGCCTTGCATTACTGTGTGGAGTTACAGACAGAAGAACAGGAAGTGAGGATTTCTCAGAAGAAATAAGGACATTTAAAAGCAAAATGGAAGGATGAGGTAAGTGAAGGAGG
This sequence comes from Rana temporaria, assembly GCF_905171775.1. Lineage (NCBI taxonomy): Eukaryota > Metazoa > Chordata > Amphibia > Anura > Ranidae > Rana > Rana temporaria. The sequence continues at coordinate 123,940,387 of NC_053489.1, forward strand.
ACTGCACTAAGGTAAAGGAAGCCATTTAGGGATTTTTTTTTTTACCTTTACAACCCCTTTAAACAACACTTTACATTCATAGGATAAAATGTTGTCACTGAAAATACAGTGTTGGATAGCAGTTAGTAATTAGAGAGATGTGACCATACAGGGACATTATCTGCTGAGAAAGTTTACAGATATGTGTTTGAGGTTTACAGATATGTGTATCTGCTTGGATATCAAACAGTCAAATTCAAATGTCCAATCATCCTGACTTGTGTGTGTGTGTGGCTTTTGGCGTTTTTTCTTTTCACCGAACAATAGGGCTTGGCTGACACTGGTGACTAAACGTCTACACATCTAAAGGCATCTTTCACACTAATGGTGGACTTTACCACTCTCTCAGAAGGGATCCGCAGTGGCTTGCTTTTAAAGCCGTGGTTGATAGCCAGTTTACAGGCGTGCGGGTGGCAATACTCTGTTTATCGAGCCCTAGGGGGATCTTTTCTATCCCAATTGGGAGTTTACATTGAACTACCATGCAGCAACAGCTGCACTTGGCATGCAGTTGCAGCCTGGTCCCATTGACTTCAATTGGTAAGTTTAACAGGCGGTGTCACTTGCTGAAACTCAACTTGCTGAGTTACAATTGCTGCACCGCAATGCTTTGCTTCGGCAATCTGAACTCACCACTTCATGTGCCATGTATATATGGAAGTGGGTGGTCGGGGGCCATAAAAATGCAAATCAACCACCTGTTTTTTCCGCCCCCCTGCAGCCAGTGTGATCTAAGCCAAAGAAAGATGCTAAATATATTAACGGTCTTCGGGTCCCTGGCACTGCCGTGTCAAGTGTGGAGATGCCTGTTGTGACTCCTTGCAGCGTCACACTGCACTGCTCTTTATAAATGTTCCAACAGCCTTCTGGGACCTGTGACGTGTCCCAGAAAGTTGTGGGCAAAGGGGGGGGGGGGCAACTTCCACTTGAATGGACTGGAGATATGAGCATAAATGGGAGTGGGTACCTGTCAAAACCAGGTGCCTGCTCAGTCTCAAAAATAAAAACTTTATACAAAAGGTACATAAGGACATAAGATACAGCAAAAACATGGGTCACCCTCTTCTGAAGGCTATAGCCTGGCTTTCTCTAGTTTCAATACTTTCTGAGGCACAGCATGGGAACAAGCATGCAACAAGCAAAGTCAAAGTTCTGTCAGGATTACTGATCTGCACACTTGTTTTTATTCAGAGAAAACTAAAGTTAGTGAATCTATATAACAGCCATTTATTTAACTATTTCAGCATTAGTAGGGTATCTCTGTAAGAGTCCAGGGCTTACTACGCATGCACCAATGGTGCGTTGCCGCAAGAGGAAATCCGTGCTAACTGAGCATGCGCTAAAGACGCCTCAGTGCGCCAACCTGCACCTGCGCAGAAGACCTGATGGAAAAAGGCAAGAAAATGCCCAGGAGGCACACAGGAAGTGACCTCAACCTGATGGAAAAGGACAGGAAAATACACAGGAGGCGCACAGGAAGTGACCTCAAACTTCCCTATATAAGCCCAGCCCAGACACCGCCAAATTGCTGGATTATCTTCAGTCCCCCTTGTTCCTGTGCTAGTGTGTGATCTGTCTGAACTTGTTGTGACCTGGAAACCTATTTGACTACTCTTGATTGCTGCTTGCCATTGACCTCGGATTTGTACCTTGACCATTCTACTTCTCTGCCCCTTTTGTGCTTATTTTGTACTCAGCTGCCAGATTAGAACCGACCCTGGCTTGGATCTCGACCATTCTTCTTCTGATTAACCCTTCTGCCAGAGCGGACTTAACCTCAGATTTCGGACTAAGGCTTGCACAGTTCTCTGCACCCCTGGCACCCGTGCCACTCGGTGTCCACCAAGTCTCTGTCTCCATCTCCAGAGACTTTAAGGACCCAAGGTACAAGGGAGGCCTCCCCACTACTTCGGTCTCACCTCAGGTACGTGGCCCTCGTGACAATCTCTCTTATGCTCCTATTTTCTTAAAGTGTGTCTATAAACTCATAACGTCTTTGCAGTTTAGGATAGAGGGTTTAGGGAATCAAATCTTTATTAGGTTTTACTGGTGTTGCCATACCTCCCAACAAGCACGGATTCTGCAGGATTATCCTGCACTGACTGCATATTCCCGCAGTCTCGCAAAGGGGTTAAATTTCCCGCACTGAGAGGATCCGAGCTCCCCCCGCTCAGTACTGTAGGAGGAGGCGGGCGGAGCTGAATGGGTAGTACTGCTGGAGGAGGCGGGTGGAGCTGAATAGCAGCCTATAGGAGGAGGTGGCCGGAGCTGAATGGCAGCTGTACTATAGGAGGAGGCGGGCGGAGCTGAACGGCAGCTGTACTATTGAAGGAGGCGGGCGTAGCAGAATGGACAGCACTGCTGGAGGAGGAACCGTAGCGGCGCGTGTCGATGACTGCTGAGGAGACATTCTCTGCTAAGGTGAGAGGCATCCACTTTGTCCGCCCCCCCCCCCAACAACCTCCACCCCCCCGCTCAACAACTTCGTATCCCCCAGCCCCCCCCCCCCTCAGCAACTTCGATCCCCCCCCCGCTCAACAACTGTCCCGCAGTGGACTTTTCAAATGTTGGGAGGTATGTGTTGCTGTCCTCGTTGGGTAAAGCACTCTCTCTTGTCCTGACTATCATCCCCACGGTTACTAGAACAGGAACAGAGAGGTAATCTTCCAATGGAGACACTTGTTCCAGTGACCACTATGAGGGGAATTACCTAACGTTGGTAAGTTTTCCTTTCACTGCCATGACTCTAAAACAGAAAGTGAAAGTAAATTGACAGGGGTAATAACCATTAAATAATGTAAAAAATAAGTTTTGACTTTCGATATACAGTACTTTTAATAGAGCAGAACACCAGTTACAACTCCACCTTTTGTTTGCTGCAGAGCAGATGCCTTCTGCCCCAACCTTCTCTGGTTTGCCATGACTAATGTTCCTTCATAAACAGGCAGTGACGAGGCGTCTTACACCCTTACATGCCTGTGGCCACCTTTAGGCTGTCCAAGCCAAAACAATATTTCAAAATATTTTCTGACAGCTTAGTAACATAACGTCCTACCTTGACATATAGAGGTTCCTTCAGATTGTCAATCAGCAGAGAAACTTTTTCTTCCCAAACAGGGTTAAGGTTCTTGTGTATTGTTTTACTTCGAAAAACTTCCTTTCCTCCAATCTTGAATTTGACATATGGATCACTTGTCCCTGAAAGAAACAAAACCACGACGGTCAACAAAAATGACTTTTAGAAACACAAACAAGAAAAAATTTCTGCAATGCATCAACTGATCCAGTTCTTCAACTGTCAACTTAGACAGCTATGCCTCATGCCCTTTACAGGTGGAAAGTCTATATACTTTCACATGCCTACATGTAAAGAGTGTTTTGGAAGGTACAAGCAGATAACAGACAAGTTAGACAATTTAGGCCTTCTGACTTCAATCTGATTTATCCTTCAGCATGCTTCTTCTGGTTCATTGAAAAAGAAAGTACTGCTAAAGCTAGATCAAAAAAACTGCCTATAAATTGTATTTTCCAGTAAATAGTGTTTGAAGAAACTCTGCATATGACACACATTATATTACTACGGTACCATCTTTCCCCCATTATGCCTAGAAGCAAGAAAATCAGCAAGACACATGCATGCTGATTAATAAGATCAGTTGTTTTATGCAATGTAAAGGTAAGTACACAACAAATTTGTAGTTTACAAAATAATATAAACTGAATACACTACATAAATGTGGACATCAAAAGCATTGAAAATAATGTTTTAGGAGTGACAAAAGATAAAATGCAAAAAAATGGAAACATGATTTAAATATGGCCACTTTATGTATGAAGTAAAAAAAAAAAATTCTAGAAATAGCATAATGGACTGCATATTGTGATGGCATATAATTATAGACAGTATAGTAGCAAAGGATGCAATGCACACAAGATTACATAAGCCATATACAGTATAAATCACTGTAATATAATAAATTACTGCTCAGTAACCATTACAGGATCTATATACATTGGAAAATACTAGGGTTGTCCCAATACCACTTTTTTAAGTACTCGCCGATACCGATTACCGCTACTTTTTTAAATCTCATGTGACAGTGGCACATGCGTCATAATGCTTTATTTTTTTAAGGGGGGAGGGGGGTGGACAGTGTCAGTGTTGTTTTTAATTTTATTTTTTATTCTTTTTTACAATAAATGTTTTTATTATTTATTGCAATTCTTCTTTTTTTTTATCAGCCCTGTTGGGGGGCTTTGGTAAGACATCAGGGGTCTTAAAGGGGTTGTAAACGTAAAAGCTTTTTCATCTTAATGCATTCTATGGCTGGCGCTGCTGTCAATCACATCCAATGACGCGGCGCGCCGAAGGGTGGGGCCGAGTGATATATGGTATCACAGGAGCGCGCCCGCAAGGACTTTTACACAATGGGAGCTCACATAAATGTGTGGAGTTCTTGCAGGGAGGACCAGAGACAGCCGCCGAGGGACCCCAGAAGACATGGATCGGGGCCACTCTGTGCAAAACGAGCTGCACAGTGGAGGTAAGTATAACATGTTTGTTATTTTTTAATTTTTTATATTTTTTTATTTACAACCCCTTTAACAGACCCCTGACATCTCTCCATTGAGACAGGGAAATGGACTAGGGACACAGATTCCCCAGTCCCTTTCTCAGCAGCCTCAGCTGTGTTGAAAATGAATGGGGAGAAGACAGCGGCTCCTCTCCATTCATAAACTGAAACATTGTAAACACAGTTTACGATGTTTCAGTTATGTGAATGGACAGAGTCAGTAATCACTGACTCTGTATATTCAGAACAGTAAAGAGCTGGATTTACCGGTTCCTATCTACGCTCTCCATCCTGACAGATCGAGGAGGTGGAGGAAGAGAACGGAGGGGAACAGCAGCATGGAGGGGGACACGGAGGGAGACAGCAGCATGGAGGGGGACATGGAGGGAGACAGCAGCATGGAGGGGGACACAGAGAAGAACGAAGGGGGACACGGTGGAGAACAGCAGCATGGAGAAGGACACAGAGGAGAACGGAGAGTAACAGCAGCATGGAGGGGGACACGAAGAGGGAGACAGCAGCATGGAGGGGGACACAGAAGAGAAGAGAGGGGGACAGCAGCATGGAAGGGGGACATGGAGGAGAATGGAGGGGGACACGGAGGAGAATGGAGGGGGACAGCAGCATGGAGAAGGACACAAAGGAGAACAGAGAGTGACAGCAGCATTGAGGGGGACACGAAGGAGAATGGAGGGGGACAGCAGCATGGAGGGGGACACAGAGGGGGACAGCAACAACGGAGGTGGGCTGGAGGAGGATATGGGGACAGTCAGCCGTGATCGTGTGTGGGAGACTTACAAGCACCGATCACCGATGACGCGGCGACGTGCGCGACGCTGAAAGGTCAATGCTTCCACGCATGCGTGGAAGTCATTCGACGCATGCGAGGGATGGCGGCCGCTCGGACATGTACGGTAAGTCTGTACAGACGACAGAACATGTCCGACGGACAGGATTCCAGCGGGCATGTTTCTAAGCAAGTTTAGAAACATTTGTCCGCTCGAAAACGGTCTGGTGGGCAACTGTACGCTGGAATCCTGTCCGATCGGCCGTACACATGTCCGCGGACCAGTTTCAGCAGACATGTTCGGTCGTGTGTACGGGGCCTTAGCTTTGTGCTGTGCAGTGTGTGACGTAAGATCTCTGCCCCCTACCTGCTGAAGATGAGAAGCAGCCTTTGATCTGTGTGTTTTAGAATGCAGTAGAGAAGAGGGGGCTGCAGGTAAACAGGTACAACCTATGTAGGAAGGGTTGTTTTCTCTGTGTATACCCTGAGGCCAGTCACTTCATTGGGTATATGTCTGAGTTTACAACCACTATAAGAAACTCTGAAACCAATGAAGAAAGATCATCAATCCCCCTCTTACTAGGTGCTAGGAGGCTGCTCTTTTGTTTCATACTTGTAATTGACCTATTGTACTAGATTTCACAGTAGCATCATTTTTTTCAGTCCAAGAATGTAATTCAACATGCTGCTCCTGGAATAACAGCTGTGCTACCTTTATTACCTTGGTAATGTAATACATATTTTAAATGGGAAAATTTCCTTGAAAATCAGTGCACTGTAAATTAAGTAGGTGGGAGATTATATCATAAACTTATTAAATAAACTACTGGTAACCCCTAGCCTTGTTTTATCAGACAGGTTTATTGGCTGCAACAGCAGTACAAACATTGCATTCCATATACGTGATGTACAAAGTCTGTAGGTAGTTTTTTTATATATACATCAAACAGACAGGTTTTAGAAAGTTATAATACAGATGGCAAAAATACTTCAGAGTGTTTACAAGTTAAAATTATCTTTTTTTTTTTGCTAGAAAATTACTTAGAACCCCAAAATTATTTTCTTTTCTTACACCCTAGAGAATAAAGGGTGGTCGTTGCAATACTTTCACACCGTATTTGCGCAGAGGTCTTACAAATACACTTTTTTGAATAAAAAAAAAGACAACAGTAAAGTTTGCCCATTTTTTTTATATTGTGAAAGATAATGTTACGTCGAGTAATTTGATACCCAACATGTCACGCTTCAAAATTGCACCCGCTCGTGGAATGGCGACATACTTTTACCCTTAAAAATCTCCAAAGGGGACGTTTAAAAATGTCTACAGGTTACCAGTTTTGAGTTACAGAAGAGGTCTAGGGCTAGAATTATTGCTCTCGCTCTAAAGATCGTGGCGATACCTCACATGTGTGGTTTGAACACCGTTTTCATATACGTATGCGTTCCCTTCTACACGCGAGCTCGCCGGGACTTTACATTTTTTTTTTTTCTCATTTATTTTTTATTTTGACACCGTCTTAAAACGGAGCTCCACCCTAAAGTGGAACTTCCGTTCATTGGATTCCTCCCTCTCTCCGGTGCCACAATTGGCACCTTTCAGGGGGAAGAGGGGTGCAGATACCTGTCTAAGACAGCTATTTGCACCCACTTCCGTGCATACAGTCTGCGGATAGACTGCGGGTAGTGCGTTACTTCCCGGTCCAACCCGCCCCCCGTTGTGTTCTGAGAAACACACAGCTCCCAGAACACAACGGTGACCAGTGAAAGACACGCAGCGCTGCTCACGCATGCTCAGTAGGGAACCGGGAAGTGAAGCCGCAACACTTCACTTCCCGAATTCCCTCACCCATGATGGCATTGGGGGCAGCCGAGAGACAAGCAATCGCTCGTCTTCTGCTGCCGACATCACTGGACTCCAGGACAGGTAAGTGTCCTAATATTAAAAGTCAGCAGCTGCAGTATTTGTAGCTGCTGGCTTTTAATATTTTTTTTACGGCAGACATCAGCTTTAAAAAAAGAAAATGTATTTGGGTCACTTTTATTCCTATTACAAGGAATGTAAACATCCCTTGTAATAGAAAAAAGCATGCCAGGACCTTTTAAATATGAGATCTGGGGTCAAAATGAGCTCAGATCTCATATTTACACAATAATGCATTTTTTTTCTTCTACTTTAAGAGCATTGGGCGGAATTGATGTTTGACAGCCGGGGCGTCTTCCCCTCACTCAGCATCCAGGCAGTTAGGTGACAGGACGCAATCATCTCCGCTGCTACAGACAGCTCCAGTAAGCGACGTAAACGACCAGAGCGCGGCGGGAGGGGGGTGTTCACCTCTCCCGCCACTGATAAAAGGGATCTTGCGGCGAATCCGCCGCAGAGACCAATTTTTTTTTTAAAAGAGAAATGCACGCCGTTCCCGAAAAAGCTGCTGCCATAACAACTGTAATTAGCATCAAAGTACCAACATAAGACATTCCCTTATCCAATCATGTGCAAGCAAAAATGCTGTTTTTTTCTTGCATGTGATTGGTTACTCTTTGCAAAGTGAAACGTTATCTCATTTACCAAGTTCTGGAGAAACTTCACTTGCAGAATGCAACTGCACTTTGAAAACTGCACAGTCGTTTTGCCTTTAGTATATTAACCCCCACAGTATTTACCAAATATAGTCATTAGTTTTATTTTTAATAAAATTATATTTTCAAAATTTTTGTCTTTTTTTTATTTATTTTTATTTCAGGTCTGCTGATTTTCTCTAACCTTCTCTAACCTCTAACATTTTTTTCTCTAACACACATTGAGCTAAGTTTTCTTCCAAATACTAAAAGTGCCCAAGAATAAGACACCACTCCGGAATCTAGCTTACCATACACCCAAGTTTGTTTTCATTCAGTATAATTCCAATATGTATAAAAGAGGCAAAAATGGGGCATATCACCATTAACATGTTCAGTCCTGATCAGAAATAAATTAAGCATATGCCTAAGTTATTGTTGTTAGATGTAGTATTATAAGTAGTAATCTACAATGTACTAAATGTTTACACAATCTTTGAATCACATATACTAACATGAAAGTTATCCTTATTGACTGTGTTGCAATTTGATATTTAACCACTAGATGGCAGGCTAAGATCTCTGTAGAAAGGATCAGGAATAAAGACTTATAAATGAGACTGTTCTGTATTAACCTTCTGTCTGTACATGAACATGATTAACTGCCAGAACTGGCATATTTTACTTTTCTTGTTTCCTGTGACACATTTTCTGTGCATGAAATTAACCTACATTGCCAAGGGGTTTACCAGCCCTCTCCATTTTATTGATAACAGAAGGATGCTCTGTCACAGTGTTTCTACAATAGCTCCAATCTTTAGGAACCATTACCGCTGCTCAGTGCCCACGCTTCCAGGGAATTACACAACAGTGTTAATAAGCACATTAATTACCTGTGATTCCCTGAACTGGAAATCATGCATTGTTAGACATCCCAAAGACCTGGGATACAATACATAACCTTCTTGTACTAAATGGTATTGTTGCTGTACTGTACTTTTAACACCAAACTGTTGGCGTTATATAAAGCCTGTTTAATAACAATCATTTAATTGGGAAACTATACTAACAAACCTGGTTGCTCTGCTGGAAACCGAACTTCCTGATTTCCTTTAGTTGAAGAATTAAACCCAAAATTCCAGAAAGGATCAGTTTTTTAAACTTACATTGGGCTAAACCGGTTACAGGCAGTGGTGCATTTAGGTTTTGTGCTGCCCTGGGCAAGACTAAAAACATTTGCATGTCCCCCATCTAAATTTGTCCCACCCCAGCTGCTTTAAAATTACGCACACCCGTGCAACGGCGACGAACAACATGCATTTTACTATCCATAGACGACAATTTAAAAGCCTTTACAGGTTACCACCTTGGATTTACAGAGGAGGTTTGGTGCTAAATCTACTGCCCATGAGCTGACGTTCGCGGTGAAACCTCACATGTGTGGGACGATCGATGTTTGCGTGTGTGCGGGACAGACACGCGTGTTCATCTTTGCGTTTCGAACATGGGAGGACGGGGGCACTTTACATTTTTTTGTTTAAATTATTCATTTATTTATTTTTCACTGCTTAATTATTTTTTTTATACTTACATTGCTGTCACAAGGAATGTAAACATCCTTGTGACAGCAATAGGCATGTGACAGGTCCTCTTTATGGAGAGATCTAAGGTTTATAAGACCCCAAATCCCTCCTCTGCCCTTAAAAGCATTTAAAACACCAAGATCAGTGTTTTTGAATGCTTTAGTTTTTTTTAAAAACTGGCACTAAAGGTTCCTGTGTAATACAGAAGTGATATCATGTCATTGCTTCGGGTTTACTGTTACAAATAGCCGAGCAAAGTCATTCCTGGTGGGATGGGAGAGCCACTCTGATTGCTATTATAAGAGAGCCGACCTACGATACCGGGGTCCGGTACAGGTGTCGCCCCTGTAAAAAAAATGCCACCCTAGGCAAGTGCCTTGCTTGCCTCGTGGTAAATACGCCCCTGATTACAGGTAATTTATTCATAGGTCACATGCTGAAATTCACTGCAGTATTCTGTGCTACATACAGTCAGTTCTGTCTTGTCCTGAGTGCTACTGGAGCAACTTGCTGTCTGTACACTGAACACAGGGAGCTACTCTCTCTTGTACCTTCACCATTCAGCAATTGTCTTGTATTTTCTTCAAAGAATATACTGCAAGGTGTTCTTTGATTGGACAAGCGGTAGTGGTGGTGCAGATGATATCATAAACAAGAGTGAATTTTAGCATCCCCAGCAGTCCTCTTAATATAACTCAAGGATGGACAGGTAACCAAGCTGGGCCAATGTAAGTTTGAGTTTGCCATTACTATGGTTTTGTAGCAGATTCAGTGGGTTAAAAATGTGCAGTTTGAGCAAAATATTGTGGAAATTATGGATTTCCAGCAGCTAATGTGTGTTCACATTTCGTCATGATACAACCAAAAACATAAATGTAGGTTATTGGGATATTATGTGATAGACCAACACAAAGTGGCACATAATTGTGAAGCGGAAGGAAAATGATAAATGGCTTTCAAAATGTTTTACAAATAAATATCTGAAAAGTGTGGCGTGCATTTGTATTCAGCCCCCTTTACTCTGATACCTGTAACTAAAACCTAGTGGAACCAATTGCCTCAGAAGTCACCGAATTGGTAAATAGAGTCCACCTGTGTGCAATTTAATCTCAGCATACATACAGCTGTGCTATGAAGCTCTCAGAGGTTTGTTAGAGAATCTTAGTGAACAAACAGCATCATGAAGGCCAAGGAACACACCAGACAGGTCAGGGATTACGTTGTGGAGAAGTTTAAAGCAGGGTTGGGTTATAAATAAATATCCCAAGCTTTGAACATCTCATAGAGCACTGTTCAATCCATCATACGAAAATGGAAAGTGTATGGCACAACTGCAAATCTACCAAGACATGGCCGTCAATCTAAACTGACAGACGGGGCAAGAAGAGCATTAATCAGAGAAGCAGCCAGGAGTCCCATGATAACTCTGGAGGAGCTGCAGAGATCCACAGCTCAGGTGGGAGAATCTGTCCACAAGACAACTATAATTCCACGTACACACGACCATTTTTAATGGTCTATAGAAAACGACATCTTTTTCAACCCGATTCTTGTCAAGCCTGCCTTGCCTACACACGATCGTGAAAAAAAAAATGCTCTAGCAAAGCACGGTGACATACAACACATACAACGGCACTATAAAGGGGAAGTTAATTAATTTTTTACGCCATGGAAAACGGTCGTGTGTACGCGGCATTAGTTGTGCACTTCACAAATCTGGCCTTTTTGGAAGAGTGTCAAGAAGAAAGCCATAAGAAGTAATGTTTGCAGCTTGCGAGAAGCCATGTGGGGGACACAGCAAACATGTGGAAGAAGGCGCTCTGGTCAGAATTTTACTTTTTGGCCTAAAAGCAAAACGCTATGTGTGGCAGAAAACAAACATTGCACATGACCCTGAACACATTACCCCGCCCCCCCCCCCCCCTCCCGTAAAACATGGTGGTGGCAGCATCATGTTATGGGGATGCTTTTCTTCAGCAGGGACAGGGTAGCTGGTCAGAGTTGATGGGAAGATGGATGGAACCAAATACAGGGCAATCTTAAGCCTCGTACACACGGTCAGACAACAAACAAACTTTCCCTTGGATTTTTGTCCCAAGGGAGTTGTCCGGTCACACCCATAGCATACACACGCTCGGACTTTTCTACAAACTTTTCTAAAACTTTCCCAACATCACATGGTTTTTCTGCTCTTTTCTGCTCTTTACCGCCACCCTTTGGTTAACTTCTGCTATTGTTGGTTGATTTTAACATTGATTCTGAGCATGCGTATTTGCACTTTGTACAAAAGGCTTGCTGTACACACGGTCGGACTAGGCACCATCGGACTTTTGTTGACGTAAAGTTTGTCCGTTTGCAGACCAAACTTTTTGTCGGATGAAACCCGAAAAGGTTGGTCCGATGGAACGTACACACGATCGGACAAATTGGAAAACTTGCAGATTTTTAAGTTTGTTGGCAAAAAGTCTGACCGTGTGTACGGGCCTTAAGAAGAAAACCTGTGAGGCCGCGTACACACGACCGGTCCAAACCGATGAAAACGGGCTGAAGTTCAGTTTCATCGGTCCAAACCGTCCGTGTGTACGGCCCATCGGACTTTTGTCCTTCAGACCAAAGTTTTAGAACTTGCTTTAAAATCGAACCGATGGACGGCTGACCATCGCTCCAAACCGATGGTTAGTACACAAAAGCATTGGTTCAAAACCCGCGCATGCTCAGAATCAAGTCGACACATGCTTGGAAGCATTGAACTTTGTTTTTTTCAGCACGTCGTGTGTTTTACGTCACCGCATTCTGACCCGATCGGTTTTTGAACTGATGGTGTGTATGCACATCAGACCATCAGTCTGCGTCAGCGGTGAACCGATGAAAACGGTCCGTCGGACCATTCTCATCAGATGGATCGACCGTGTGTACGCAGCCTAAGGCCCCATACACACGAGAGGATTTATCCGCGGATACGGTCCAGCGGACCGTATCCGCGGATAAATCCTCTCGAGGATTTCAGCAGATTTCTATGCAATGGCGTGTACACACCATCGCATTGAAATCCGCGCCGAAATCCTCTGGCGATGACGTGTCGCGCCGTCGCCGCGATTATGACGCGGCGACGGGCGCGACGCTGTCATATAAGGAATTCCACGCATGCGTCAAATCATTACGACGCGTGCGGGGAATCCCTTTGGACGGATGGATCCGGTGAGTCTGTACAGACGAGCGGATCCATCCGTTGGGATGGACTTCAGCAGATGGATTTGTTGAGCATGTCAGCAAATATTCATCTGCTGAAAATCCATCCCAGGGGAGATTTATCCGCGGATAAATATCCGCCGGAGTGTACACACCATAGAATCTATCCGCTGAAACCCATTCGATGGGATTTATCTGCGGATAGATTCTATGGTGTGTACGGGGCCTTAGAGTCTGCAAAAGACTTGAGACTAAGGCGGAGGTTCACCTTCCAGCAGGACAATTACCCTAAACATACATCCAGAGTTACAATGGAATGGTTTAAATCCAAGCATATTCATGTGTTAGAATGGCCCAGTCAAAGTCCAGACCTAGATCCAATTGAGAATCTGTGGCAAGACTTGAAAATTGCTGTTCGCAGATGCTCTCCATCTAACCTGCAAGATCTTGAGCTATTTTGCAAAGAAGAATGGGCAACAATTTCACTCTCTAGATGTACAATGGTGGTAGAAACATCCCCAAAAATACTTGCAGCTGTAAATGCCGTGAAAGGTTCTACAAAGTATTGACTCAGGGGAGATGAATACAAATGAACACCACACTTTTCACATATTTATTTGTAAACGATTTGAGAACCATTTATCATTTTCCTTCCACTTCACAATGTGCCACTTTGTGTTGGTCTATCACATAAAATCCTAATAAAATATATTTACATTTTTGGTTGTAACGTGACAAAATGTGGCAAATTTTAAGGGGTATGAATACTTTTTCAAGGCACTGTAGTAAGAGTAGTGTGGTATATTACACTAAATTATTGTTGAGTGTGATGGGCTACATGTTCATGTTTACTGCCTGATTGTGTTGAAAGTTTAATTGTCCCTTTTAGAACTCTGCTGCTGGGCAGCTCACTGTAGTCTTTTTTTTTTTTGTTGTTGTTTGTTTTTTCTTTTATATATTAGTTTTCTTTTCGTTTATATTTTTCATGTTTTCCATATTTTGTGCTAGCTTAAATATGTGTAAAGGTTTAATTTTTGATAGGAGGTACCGTATATTTTATTTTGCTAGGGCCTTTTTTTTTTTATTCAGGGTCACCAGCGCATAGTTCTTGCGGAAACAGGCAAAGCTTTTCAGATTGACGCAGTAGGCATTGCTTTGCCCCCGAAACACATTCCTGATTGGGTACAGAGTATTGGCACTTGACAAGTCCCTTGACAGCTTGTCCGAATCTGCCGCAGCGGCTTCTCTGAATCCTGTACCAGCAGCACATTTGTGCTCTCAGCGGCTCCAGACAGGACTGGACTTTTCTTTGATGGCCTTACATCGAGCTGGTTTTATGCCTGTCAGTGTATTACCAAGGTTTTTATTTATTTTTTCATGCAATAAATCTTGCTACACTATGTGGCACCTCTCTCTCCCCAACACAGGTAAAGCTAGCCTTTGTGTGGAATACATCACCACATAAATGTGCAGTAAAGTGCTATGCATCCAACCACCACATATTTATTCCCTTTATTGCCCTCGCTGTCATGAAATTTGGATAGTCCACTTTATGAAAAATGTTGCCCTTAAATAAGAGGTTCTGCAAAAGAGGAGGTAGGAGGCAAGCAGTTTCTGCAGCACAAAGCAGTAGCCAGGCCACACAATCTAAAGTCAGTGCACATCTGCCCTTACTTTCTCAGAATGTACATACTATAAGGACACAGAGCAGCTACCACCTCTTCAGGCCCATGCAAAGAGGTGGTGACCCTACACCATCTTTATCTCAGCAATATCGCATGTGACAACAGCACTAAACTGCTGGCTACCCCTCATCTGGAAAAAACTCACACATATACCTATTCTTGGCACATGTCCTATACCTAGTAGTAGGGTTGTCCCGATACCAATACTAGTACACAAATGCTCCCGATGGCAGATGCGATACCTGGAACCGGAAGTCGGTGGACGGAGAGGGCGGATCGGAGATCGGTCTGGCATCAGTGGATCACAAGGGTAAGCTGGCCGGGGCAGGGCTGCAGGGCGCTGCCGCATATACCTTCCAAAAACATATTCCTTCTGGAGATGTCACATTCAGTACAGGAAGTGACGTTCCGTGTCCCCGTCAGAGGGTAAACTTCACGACACCCATCTTGGTACATCCTGCACTCGGCTGCAGTAAGCCAGCAGCGGACATCTTGTTACACCCAGCCCATATAGTTTGGGCTGGGTGTAACAAGATGTCCGCTGCTGGCTTACTGCAGCCAAATGCAAGGTGTACCAATATGGGCGTCGCAGCATACTTATTAGAAGTTAAATGACATGACAAGTTATATGCCATATAACATTGCAAAATCCTTCCTCTCCTCTCATCATTCATGTCATTCATGTCATTTATAATTCAATTGCCAATCAGTGCTGCATTTCAGTGCCCATCAGTGCCCATAAATGACATTAGTTTCATCTATCAGTGCAGCCTTTCAGTGCCCATACATACTGCCTTTCAGTGCCCATAAGTGCTGCCTATCAGTGCCATCTATCAGTGCCCATAAGTGCCATCCATCTGTCAGTGCTATCCATCTGTCAGTGGCTGTCAGTGCCATCTGTCAGTGCCACCTATCAGTGCCCATTAGTCAAATTGTCACATGGCATTAAAAAAGTATCGGTATTCGGTATCGGCGAGTACTTGAAAAAAAGTATCAGTACTTGTACTCGGTCTTAAAAAAATGGTATCGGGACAACCCTAGTGCAGCAGTTAATCAAGACGTATGCTGACTTACAGGAGGTCCAGTTCAGCTTCTAGTCCTCTGCTGCTGGTCACATGCTCAAAAAAAAAAAACAGCCTTTGGAGTACAGAGTAAAAATAAATAATTAATATCAATAAACTGTTTTAAATTGGCATACAAACGTATATTTGTAATCAAATCTTTATTATTTTTTGGAAATAACAGGGTGTGGGTGGATTTCTGCCAGTCATAGGCTGTGCCACGCCCCTCCAGCCTGTGTCTTAGAATAAGAGGGAGGTGAAGCCTAATGTAATATCCTGCCCCCCATGTGTGTTAGCTTGTTGGTGGGCATGAAGGAGGGAGGGAGTGGGCTGTCATTTACCACTGACTCTATAGTCACATATGCTGCTCAGATGTGATAGGGAGGAAATGCTCAGCATAGAAACACACTGAAATGTAAGCATATGCAGAGTTGCCACCACTGCTCTAAAATCCCTAGCTAGATTGGGGACATGAATAGAAGGGAGAGATAGAGAACAGCAGGATCAACCAGGTTTTTTGCAGATTACAGAAAATAAATCATATAGTGACTGAGTGAGTAAGACACAATTTATTGATATTTTTTTTATGAAGTGGGTTTAGTGACACTTTAACTATGACATACGGACAGGCTCTAAGTCAGGGGTGTCCAAACTTTTTTCAAAGAGGGACAGATTTGACGAAGTGAACATGCGTAAGGGCCGACCATTTTGCCTGACATTCTTTGGACCATTAAAATGTGGTCTAAGTGTGTTCGTTCGAGCAACTAATACTCTGCCCAACAAGAATTCTCTTGCCTTTGTGGCTGTGTGTGGTGAAGAGATGAGCGTGGGCGTGTTATTTGGATATACCGTATTTATTGGCGTATAACCCGCACCTTCACTTTAAGAGGGAAGTTTCAGGGGAAAAAAATGTAAATAAAAATGTAAATAAAAAACTGTGAAGTAAATAAGGGGCATTGCCCATCAATGCAGCCTAATCAGTGCCCATCTGCAGCCTTGTCATTGCCATAAATGCAGCCTCTCCATTGCCATGAATGCAGCCTGATCGATTGTCCATCTGCAGCCTCGGAGGGAAGGGGAGGGCGGGATGAGCACCAACAGATTACATACAGGAGAATCTCCTGTTTACACAGCAGCATCTTTAATACAATTTCTCCCGCCTCCTATGATAGACAGAGGAGTCGTCCAATGGCAGCCCAGGAGAGGGGACTTGCTATTACAGATGTCACTGAGTAAACAGGAGATTCTCCTATATTTAATTTAACAGCACCGATAAATACAGTATACATCCAAATTACCAGGGGGGCCACATTAAACTGGAACGGGGGCTGCAATTGGCCCCCAGGCCTGCCTTTGGACATACCTGCTCTAAGTAGATGTGGATCTTTTCACCATTTCAATGACTCATTAATCAGGATGCATGCAGTATTGTTGCACCATTGTGGAAACCAAAATAGTGAGCCAAAGGGATATAATACCTGCTTCATGGCCTAATAGACCAGACACTGGAGGCACAGCAGCATGAGGAAAATCAGGTGTTTCTGTTGTCCTTGGGTCAGTCAAATCCTTTGCCTACTGTCTCCATCCCAGTGAGACAGCAGGAGGCAGAGGAGGAATACGAGGAGCGAACAGTTAAGTTGCTGAGGAGGAGGAAGCAAGGCAGGCTTTAGGTGGACGCTTCACCCCTCCAAAAGCTGTACATGAAATTGTTAAGGACATCGTTGGACTTGGAGTCCTTTGCTGAGGGTAATTTGAGTTGAATAGGGTCCTTTATTGTAAAATGCCTGCACATGGAACCCATGATGTGGGTCACCAAAGAGAGGGATCTCTTCTTGGGAAGATTTGTATCACCTACTACTTTCCTGGCAATACCCTGATTTTTTTTTATTTTGATAATTACTGTAACCACTCACGGAACTTTATCTTCACTTTCTTGGCAATTATCTTGTCTTAATTTGGGAGTTAACCCTTCATGGACTTGTTTTAGACTCTGCATTTGTTTTCCTTTTCAATTAACATTTTCTTGTTTTGTATTTTAACCACTTCGTAACCAGGCACTTACGCACCTTCCTGCCCAAGCCAATTTTCAGCTTTCAGCGCTGTCGCAATTTGAATGACAATTGCGCGGTCATGCTACACTGTACCCAAACAGATTTTGTATCTTTTTGTTCCCACAAATAGAGCTTTCTTTTGGTGGTATTTAATCACCTCTGCAATTTTTATTTTATGCGCAACAACTGAAAAAAGACCGAAATTAAAAAAATATATATATTTTTTTTCTGTTAATTTCTTTTGTAAATAGGTAAATTTTCTTCTTCAATTACGGGCACTGATGGGCACTGATAAGGCAGCACTGATAAGCACTAATGAGGTGGCACTGATGGGCACTGATGATGGTCACTGATAGACGGTACTGATAGGCGGCACTGATGGGCACTGATAGGCGGCGCTGGTATGCGGCACTGATGGGCACGGATAGGTGGCACTAATGGGCACACATAGGTGGCACTGATGGGTACTTATGGGTGGCACTGATGGGTACTTATGGGTGGCACTGATAGGTGGCACATATGGGCAATGATAGGTGGGCACTGAGGGGTGGCACTGATGGTGGCATTGCTGGGCACTTTTTTAAATGTTTCCTATGTTGTGCCCATGTTGCCAGTCAGTGTCCATTTGTTGGCACTGATTGGCATCTATTGCAAAAAAAAATTAACATGTGGATGGCCAGGTGGTACATACCTGGCCATCCACGTTGCCCCCTTCCCTGATGGTCCTGGTGACTTCCCTGGTGGTCCAGTGTGGGCATGAGTGGGGGGGTTACGCTGATAAACAATCAGCGTTTTCCCCCCCCTGTCAGGAGAGCCGCCGATCGGCTCTCCTCTACTCACGTCTGTCAGACACAAGTGAGGAAGAGCCGATCAGTGGCTCTTCTTGTTTACATCATGATCAGCCGTGATTGGACACGGCTGATCACGTGGTAAAGAGCCTCCGCCGGAGGCTCCTTACCGAGATCACAAATGCAGAGTGTCAGACTGACACCCCGCACCACCGATCGCCGAAATGCGCGCCCCCACGGGCGTGTGCCAGCATGTAATCCTGCTGGACGTCAATAGATGTTCAGTCAGGATTACAGAACCACTTCCTGGACGTCAATTGTCTATTGACTGGGCAGGAAGTGGTTAAGGTTTGCCATTATTATTTTAGTTATGTCACATATATGATATCAATTATTTAGCGCTGCACTCTTTCTAATTTTGCTATTTATCTTAAGTTTTTTGTACTGAACTTAAGTGCCAGCTGCTCTTATACATTTCATTATTACCGTATTTATTATTTTCACAATTTAGCACAGCGTTAGCCCTAGGGCTTCCTTTTTTCCAACAAACGCCAATGATAACCTTTGTATTACGCACACCCATGTAAAGTTCCATCCATGGTTCTTCATTCTCCATCAACTAGGTCCTCTTTTACACTCGCTTTGAGATCACTTCTGACATAGAGACAGACACCACAACCCCCCTGTTTTACCCTGTTTTTACAAAAGAGAGCATAGCCAATAATATTAATAGCCCAGTCATGTGAAGAATGAAGCCAAGATTCAGCAATACCAATTAAATCACAGCAATTCCTTAGGCATCCTGAAGCAATCTAGCGATATGTTAAGATACATCCTGGCAAGGCGAGAGGGGACCAGATAACATCTAGTCAGAACCTTTAGACTAGCTTATATTAAAGACACCTATTTTAATATTTTATTAAACTGCTAAGGCAATGCAGTGTGGTACTGTGAAACAAGTAGTTGACGAACAATACAATTAAATTGTTTTGCTGCAGGCCAATCTGTATGAAGTTGAATTTATTTATTTCTGAGTAAACATTCCTATAGCATTTTCATCTGCTGTGGCTGCCACCTACACTGCTCAATTCATGCACATTATCACCTTATAAAATATTGGGTATTACAGAAAAATACTACTTAACCACTTCAATACCGGGCTTTAAAACCGACCTCCTTCCCGGGCCTATTCTGGCACTTCTTTCCTACATGTACAAATCCTCATTCTTTTGCTAGAAAATTACTCAGAACCCCCAAACATTATATATGTTTTTTTAGCAGACACCCTAGGGAATAAAATGGCGGTCATTGCAACTTTTTATCTTGCACCGTATTTGCGCAATAATTTTTCAAACGGCTTTTTTTTGTAAAAAAAATGGTTTCATAAATTAAAAAATAACAAAACATTAACGTTAGCCCAATTTTTTGGTAAAATATGAAAGATGATGTTACGCCGAGTAACTAGATACCTAACATGTCACGCTTTAAAATTGCGTACACTCATGAAATGGCGCCAAACTTTGTTGCTTAAAAATCTCCATAGGCGACACTTTAAAATTTTTACAGGTTGCCAGTTTAGAGTTACAGAGGAGGTCTAGTGCTAGAATTGTTGCACACGCTCTAACGCACGCGGCGACACCTCACATGTGTGGTTTGAACGACGTTTACATACGTGGGCGGGACTTACGTGTGCGTACGCTTCTGAGCGCGAGCTACCGGGGACAGGGGCATTTTAATTTTTTTATTATTATTTTTTCTTTTTTCTTTTACTTATTTCTTTATTTTTTACACTTTTTTTTTACACTTTTTTTTTCAATCGCTTTTATTCCTATTACAAGGAATGTAAACATCCCTTGTAATAGGAATGTGTGTGACAGGTCCTCTTTAAGGAGAGATGCGGGGTCAATAAGACCCCACATCTCTCCTGCAGGCTGGAAAGAATGAGATTGTGAAAAAAATTTCACAGATCTCATTCAAACTAGCCGCAATTGCGGTTTGTTTACTTACGGGGACCCGGGCGTGACGTCATCACATCGCGCCCGGGCCTCCGACGGTCATAGAGATGACTGGTGACCAGATGGTCACCAGTCCGCGGGGATTTTGATCTCATGTCTAGTACAACCATGAGATCAAAATCCGCCAGAGGATTTATCCGCGGAAACGGACCTCTGGACCGTTTCCGCGGATCGATCCTCTCGTGTGTACTAGGCCTAAGACATAAATGAGGAAGATAACAAGGTACAGCCTATTTGTAACCAGCCAATTAGTTCCATTGCTGCAATAAGAAACATTGCAGCCTAGAGGTACATCCCTAACGGTACAGCAATCTTTGTAATTATCTCACCAAAGGTGAAATTCCTAGTTAAGTAAACCAATTTTCATTGGTGGAAGTTCCTGTAATTTGACCACAAATTCCTTGCAAAAGCAAAATGATATGAGTAGAAGATGAGAATTTAGGGAAATCCAAGGAATGTCAAGGATAAAACATCAGATTTTTTTTACAGCAAATCTAGACTTTGGGATAGATAGGCCATTTTAATAACATTAATAACATTCAATTAGAAAATGGAAGTCCCATGTGAAACTTTAACTGATTTTGGGAAAGCGTGCTTAAAGCAAAATAGGTACGCTGATTTGTATTATGTGTCCTTTATTGCTGATTGATAAAGTATCCAATAAACTTTATACCAGCAAGTATATTGCAGACAGAATTGGTAGCCTCTATATTCTATGTATCCTTGCTGTCTGTGCAAGTAGTAAATACAAAATGACACCATGATACAGTGGGGAATAGGGGGTAAACCAAGGACAGAAAGAGAAAAAAAGTGTCTTCACAAAGCACAGCATTTCACGACAAAACATTCTGATCAATAAACTCTCCCAGAGTAGAATCTAATTTCAGAAACGCACACTGTAAAATGCCTTTAACTCTTCCATCCACGAGCCATAAAACCACCAATTGGTAATATGATGAAAACCACAATGGAAATAAAGGTAAGAAGCATGAAACAAACCACAGTCACTAAAAACAAAAATCAATCCTAATGTAGTTCTACAGTTCAAATGTGTGACCAGAGGATGTATTTTAGAATTGTATATGAATTACTATCCAATACATGGGGCGAATGTGGTTATCAGGTTCTAAAAGTAACATGGAAGTACATACCTGTCTGTAAAAATTATTTAAAGTCACACTATAGGTTCACTTTTTTTTTCTTTTTAAATAACAAACATGTCATACTTACCTTCACTGTGCAGTTTGTTTTGCACAGAGTGGCCCTGATCCTCCTCTTTTAGGGTCCCACGGTGCATCTAGCGGCTCCTCCCTGCAATAGCTAACCCCCTCTGGGAAGCTCTATCCCAAGGGGGTTACCTTGCGGGCACGCTTCCGTGTCATACAATTGGCGTCCATAGCCGCCGATTGCATAGGATGCCTTAAGGTGAAAAAACATGAGGGTTTACAACCCCTTTAACCACTTGCTTACTGTGCACATATACCCCCTTCCTGCCCAGGCGAAATTTCAGCTTACGGCACTGCGTCGCTTTAACTGACATCATTTGGGAGCCACGTCGTGCGACGTGGCTCCCAAACAAAATTGACGTCCTTTTTTTCCCACAAATACCCGTATAGAGACTGGTTTGCACAAAAGTTATAGCGCTTACAAAATAGGGGACATAATTATGTTTTTTTTTTTTTTTTTTTTTTTTTTACTAGGAATGGCGGTGATCTGCGATTTTATTGGGACTGGGACATTATAGCGGACACATCGGACACTTTTGACACATTTTTGGGACCATTCACATTTATACAGTGAACAGTGCTATAAATATGCATTGATTACTGTATAAATGTGATTGGCAGGGAAGGGGTTAACCACTAGGGGGCGGGGAAGGGGTTAAATGTGTAGCCTAGTGAGTGATTCTAACTGTAGGGGGAGGGAGGTGACTGGGGAGGTGACCGATCTATGTCCCTATGTACAAGGGACACAGCATCAGTCTCCTCTCCCTGACAGGACGTGGATCACTGTGTTTACACACAGAGATCCACGGTCCTGCTCAGTTACTGGGCAATCGCGGGTGCCCGGCGGCCATCGCGGCCGCCGGGCACGCGCATCCTGTTCCCAGTAACGCGACAGGAGCGACTTAGCGGCTTTAAAAGATGAGGACGTCATATGACGTCCTGTCAGAATAACTGAGCTACCTTGCCGCCGTCAATTGACGGCAGCTGGTAGTATAGTGGTTAAAGATCACTGGAAATGTTTTCTTTTTAACCACTTGCCAACCACTTATTCGTCGACAGAATGACACTCCTGGGCAAGAGGACGTACCTGTACATCCCCTTTAAGGAAGCGGCATATTTGACACGCACCACGAGCCCGACCGTGGGTCCCGCGGACTCGATCGCCGCGGGGATACCCGCGATCGTCTCACTGTGAGGAAAAACGGGGAGATGCTGATGTAATCGGAAGCGGTGATCACTGTCTTGTCAGACATGGCCCATCCCCCCTACAGTAAAAAGCACTCCCTAGGGTACACCTAACCCCTACAGCACCACCTAGTGGTTAACCCCTTCACCGCCAGTGTCATTTTCACAGTAATCAGTGCATTTTTATAGCACTGATCGCTGTAAAAAAGACAATGGTCCCAAAAATTTGTCAAAAGTGTCTGATGTACAGAGATGCTCACTTATCTCAGGGGAATTTTCAACCCTCTTTGGTCACGTGATCCCGTGTGTCGTGCAGCGGCAGCTGTAGGGGAGAGGAGAGAGCGATTCAACAACGGCTAGCGAAGCCTGCAGCCGTGACATCGCCCAAAGCCTTCAATGGCCCATCCGTTGTTGGAACGCCCTCTTCCACCCTGCAACCGCGCCGGCTGACACGACCGGAGCAGATATATGTCTGTTTCATACACTGGTTACGTTAGCAGAAAGGGGGAGGGGACGGGTTGAGGCTCGTTAGGTGGAAGCTGAAATATGGAGAGTGGTTATTGTATTAAAAAAAAAAAAAAAAAAAGTGTCTGATGTGTCCGCCATAATGTCGCAGTCACAATAAAAATCGCTGATCGCCGCCATTACTAGTAAAAAATGAACTATTAATAAAAATGCCATAAAACTATATCCTATTTTGTAGACGCTATAACTTTTGCGCAAACCGATCAATAAACCCTTTTTGTGATTTTTTTTACCAAAAATATGTAGAAGAATACGTATCGGCCTAAACTGAGGAAAAACTGTTTTTTTATATATTTTTAGGGATATTTATTATAGCAAAAAGTAAAAAATATTGCATTTATTTCTACATTTTTTTTTTTTTTTAAATTGTCGCTCTACTTTTGTTTATAGCGCAAAAAATAAAAACCACAGAGGTGATCAAATACAACCAAAAGAAAGCTCTATTTGTGGGAAAAAAGGAAGTTAATTTTGTTTGGGAGCCACGTCACACGACCGCGCAATTGTCAATTAAAGCGACTCAGTGCCGAATCGCAAAAAGTGGCCCGGTCTTTGACCAGCAAAATGGTCCGGGGCTTAAGTGGTTAAAGAGACGGACACGAAAAATGTTTATATGTAAATAGAATTACTACTACCTAAATTGTGGGCAGCCAATCAGTAAATGCAATATGTCGGCTTTACTTAAAAGTATGAAGAAATCCACACATTATACAATTTTCATTCCTTCAACCACAGGTTTTCAATGGATCGACTTCAGTACAATCAGCCTTGAAAAGACAGATGGAAATGTGTCTGGTTCCTGCTGAACCATCTGACTTTTAATAGGTCTATGGCTGGTCTGAGATTCTGTTTCATGAACATTTTATGATGCACTGTGCATTGGCCAAACATCTGTCCCACTCAGCATCAGAATTTGTAATATAAGTCTACCAGAGTAGCAAACAGTAACAACTGCGCAAATCTGTGTCAATAGTCCCTTTCCTGCCCTTCATTCACACAGGGGATGCAAGCACTACCACTACATTACTAATAAAAGAAATACTGATAATTCACAATACCAGCTTAAAAATAGGTTTGCGAAAAGAGGAGAAAAAGATTGGGGTTCATAGCCAACAAGGAACCCAGGGGTAACACTTGCCATGTTCTTAACACATTCTAG
Organism: Rana temporaria; assembly: GCF_905171775.1. NCBI lineage: Eukaryota > Metazoa > Chordata > Amphibia > Anura > Ranidae > Rana > Rana temporaria. The sequence continues at coordinate 123,964,807 of NC_053489.1, forward strand.
AACCATACCCAATGTGCTTGTCTCTGTGGACACCAAGAGAGCTTTCAACCAAGTATATTGGGAATTCCTCAAGTATACACTTAAAGTGGTTGGAAACCCCATTCATAATATCTGACCTAAGCACATTTATCTGTAGTGTTAACTGGTCTCTCTCCAAAGCTCTAAGTATCGTATCTCTCTGGTGATCCATTCCTCTGTGATCAGCATGAATCACTTCTGACAAGTTCTCCGACACCTGAGATAACAGCAGCTGAAAATTTGTGTTGGGGAGGGAGCTTAGAAGTAGATAAGCAGAGAGCTTGTCTATTCTACAGCTCTGCAAGTTTCTTCTTTCCTCTGCCTATGTGGATGGGGGGCAGTGCTGTATTTTGGTCTAGGCCGACAAGGCCCAGGCCTAGGGTGGCATTTTTGCCGCCCCCGCACAAAAAAAAAACCTTTCTCCTCCCGGGTCAGTCCATTCACTGCCGAGGTTGCTGGCTGCAGCGTCTCTCACATGGAGCAGAGCGTGTGCTCCCAGTTCCCCCCTTCCCGCCACACAGACAGGATAGCAGAGAGAGAACTGGTCAGCTTCTCCTCCTGTGTTGTGATTCCAGGTGCACATGGAGCCTTCAGGGCCGGTTGGGTTGTGGCTTCAGCTGGAATTGGTGATGCTGCATTTATGGGCACTGATGAGGCTGCCCTGATGGGCACTGGTGAGGCTGCATTGATGAGTACTGGTGAGGCTGCATTGATGGGCACTGGTGAAGCTGCGCTGATGGGCACTGGTGAGGCTGCGCTGATGGGCACTGGTTAAGCTGCAATGATGGGCACTGATCAGGCTGCATTGATAGGCACTGGTTAAGCTGCATTGATGGGCACTGATCAGGCTGCATTGATGGGCACTGATGAGGCTGCGCTGATGGGTACTGGTGATGCTACGCTGATGGGTACTGGTGATGCTGCATTGATGGGCACTGATGGAGCTGCATTAATGAGCACTGGTGAAGCTGCATTGATGGGCACTGATCAGGCTGCATTGATGAGGCTGCGCTGATGGGCACTGGTGAAGCTGCGCTGATGGGCACTGGTGAGGCTGCATTGATGGGCACTGGTTAAGCTGAATTGATGGGCACTGATCAGGCTACATCGATGGGCACTGATGAGGCTGTGCTGATAGCAACTGGTGAGGCTTCATTGATGGGCACTGATGAGGCTGAATTGATGGGCACTGGTGAGGCTGCATTGATGGGCACTGGTGAGGCTGCTTTGATGGGCACTGATGAGGCTGCATTGATGGGCACCAATGAGACTGCATTGATTGGCACTGATGAGGCTGCACTTGGTACCCAGTTTTAATGTACAGAGAGGAAGAAGTGGAGCTCTAAGAGTAAAAGGTTGAGCCTAAAGAGGAAGGGGTGTGATTTACAGATGACAGGGTGGGTCTTAAACATGAAGGGGCATGGCAGTGACATGAAGGGGTGGGTCATATTTAAATTAGGGGGTGCACAAGTTTAGTCAGGCCTAGGGCAGCACAAAACCTAAATACACCACTGATGGGGGGGGGGGGGGTTGGGCCTTCCCTCCAATCGTCCTTTACAATTACTGTAATGCTCTCCCCTAGCTACAGAAAAATATTCTTATTTCTGCCAAACAGCATCCGCTTAAGGGTGCCACTCTGCCCATGATCTGTAAAACGCATGGTATCTTCGCACCTCACATCCAGCCATCCATGATGATTCTTGTAATGGGTAATCTGGCTTTACCACTAGGCTTATATGACCATCAATTCAGACCCCTTTTTCTTACCAACTCAGGAACGTCCTAGTGTGGCGGACATCAATCTGTATATGACTGAACCCCCTTGACATTTCCTTACAACATTTGAACACTTTTACTTATCCCCTTTGACATGACCCATCCCCCGAATGCATTTGAATCACATTGTATAGATCCAGACCCTCTGTACTAATCCCTATCCTTCAGCTTTCTCACCAGTCCAGGTGAAGACACCTCCATTTCTTTTAAATGGGAAAGGGACCTAGGCCAACATTTCTCCCATGAAGAAAAATATCACATTTTATTTTCTGTCCATGGTCATTGTAGCTGTAGTAATGCACTTGCAACAGAAACAATTACGTACTGTCTGATACATTTTTCTTCTTTTCCAAATTTTCACAAGCTTTCGGGGTGTGTCCACTTTTCTGACCTTAAAGCGGAGGTTCACCCAAAAATCCACTTTTTGACATTAGCTGTAGCATACTGCTAACATCTGCAGTACAGGCATACCCCACTTTTAAGTACACAATGGGACCAGAGCATGTATGTAAAACGAAAATGTACTTAGAGTGAAACAATACCTTTTTTCACTTCTAGGGTGTAGTGGGGGGTCAGGGACTGTAGTGGGGGTGTCAGGAGCTGTAGTTGAGGTCTCAGGGGCACACTGGAACAGGGCAGGCTATGCTCTCTGAGCTTCAGCTCTTTCTACTGCGGCTGCAAAATGTCTGTACAGTACTTGTAAGGCACTTTACATACACTCAGGGGTATGTCCTTACTCGCGAGTGTATGTAAAGTGAGTGTACTTAAAGCGGGGTATGCCTGTATAGTGTTTTTTTTTTACTTGTACTTATCGTTATATAAGCCCTTGTTTTCCGGCTCCGAGCGGGGAATCCTGCGGGGAATGGGCGTTTCTAAGCGAAGAGGAGTTGATTGACGGCTGCTAAGGTGCGTCTTGGCCTCTGTTTAATCTTCAACTGCCATGATGCTGCACATGTGATCAGTTATGACACCAGCCATTGGATGGTTTGAGTTTGGTTGAGAGCACAACCAATGTGACAGTTAGCATTCCCGGCATGCCAGGAATGTAACTGCTTTTTCAAACTGTTAAATTGATGGGTTTACTTCCGCTTTAAGGATGCTGGAAAGTTCATTTTGAGGGTGAACCTCCGCTTTAATGAAGGGAACACCCACCTGAAAGCTTGTTCTGAAAAATTGTATGTTAGTGCAAATAGAAAAGTATCATGGGCAGTACTCAATTTTTTGTTTATAAATCATCCAGGGTTCAGGAGTCCAGATACAAAAAGAACTGTTGCCACGCTTCCAAAGAAAATATAGAGCCCTAGGGGAACCGTATTACATATCTCTTGGCCCGCTTTTGCTTCTATTAAATATTAAAAATCTCCGGAGGTCAGGGCTCCGCCTGCTGGCGGTGCTCCATGCCCTCTGCCGATTTTATGCATGTCTTCTGGGATTGCCCCCAGGTCAGGGCATACTGGCAGGCGGTGGTAGATTGCATTAGGTCGGTCACCTCTATCTCGATCCCCATGACTGTGGAGGTGTGTTTGCTGCAACTAGTTGAACCCCTGGCCACGACCAGGGCTATAAGGACTCTTCTCATTCTGCTGCTTTTTTATGCCAAAAAGAGAATCATCCTTTCGTGGAAAAGTTCCTCAGCTCCAACGGTGACGGCCTGGAAGGTGTTAGTCAACAAAGCCATCCCATTCTATAAGGCAACTTACTTGAATAGAGGGGCATTGACCAAGTTTGATAAGGTATGGGGGGCTGGATGGCCTCTGTGGATACAGTGTCAGATTGAGCTGGATAGATAGGAGGCATGCGTGGTCTGACGGCTGAGGGGGTCAGAGAAATTGTGGGAAGGGACGCCAAAGGGGTGCAGGATATGTCTCATGATAACTGTTCACTTTGAAAAGGGTACTTGTTATTGCCTATTATGGAGGGGTTCGGTCCTCTGTGATGGAGTAAGAACATCCGTCTCTTAGCTCGGTACTGGGGTCGAGGGTCGGCAAGAAGGCGTTATTTATACTGTGTAAGGGGGAACGGTCAAGCTTGGACTTCATTGCATTATAATCCATCTCATTACATTTGACCGGTGTTGAATATGTCTAATGCAAGTATTTGTCCCCCCCCCCCCCTTTTTTTTTATTTTTTATCTCCCTCTCCTTCCCCCCCCCCTCCCACTCCCCCCTTCCCCCTTTTCTCTTGGGGTTGGGTTTTGGTTTGTACACCGGTCTATGTGTCATGACCGGTAAATGTTGGTCGCGTTTGTGGCCTGTTATTGTGTATGTGTCTTGAAAAATTCAATAAAAATAATTTTACAAAAAAAAATATTAAAAATCTCATATATGCACAGGATTAGCCTTTAAGGACAGCCACACATTTTTTCTTCATTCGACTCTGCAATGCAAGAAGTGAAAATATTTTTTTTTATCTTAATTGCTTCCTTTACCTTAATGCAGTGCTGTTTTCATGTCCTCATTGTTTGTTTTTGCTCTCAAGTTGCTGTAATTCTTCTCTGATCTCCACACTTCCTGGTTGTCTGTTTCCTGATAACCACAGTACTGGGAGCTTTCTCTCTGTGGTCACTAATCAAGGAGGTGTGATTACTGTGTGTCTAAAACCCCTCAGCACCAATCAGTTTCGTTTTTCAAACCATCACTGCCCTGTATTGGCTCTGTGGCTCTGTACATCACAGGCAGGAAACAACATGCAAAAACAAAACTAGAAACTACAGGTACATTACTGTATATGATTGATTTTTATCTATTTCTCAAAGGAATCAGTTAACTAATATGTCTCTATACCCTGTAAACAGTCATTTCAGCAAAAAAAAATGTTTTATTTACAACTCCTTTAAGGACCTTAGATTGTATGCTCCTTGAGAGCAGGGACTGTTTTGAATGTACAATATACTGTATACTTTGTAAATTGATGGTGCTATATAAGTACCTGTAATACTAATAAACGGTATGCAAAATCTTACTGCCTTGTTACAACACAGGGAAGACTAATTCCATTCCACCTGGTTGTAATGGAATTATTTCTACCTCACACAGGAACATTGAGGCCATGTTACAATCCAATCCAAGATTATTAATGGGATTTGAACAGAATGCCACAGAAATACCTGATATGTACAGTACACTGACAGACTACCCTGGGGGGATATGTACACATGACTTCCTCTTAAAGTGATATTAAAGTATTTAGTTTATTTCGTCTAAAAATAACAAAAATGTTATACTCACCTGCTCTGTGCAGTAATTTTGCACAGAGCAGCCTAGGTCATTCTATTGTCCGGTTCCTCACTGGCACTCCTGGCGAGTGCCCTCCACAGCAAGTAGCTTGATAAAGGGGCACCTGAGCCGAGCCGCCGCTCTATGTGTCTATTCAGACATATAGCCGCGGCTCGACCCGCCCTCTCTCTCTCCTCATTGGCTCACTGACTTTGATTGACATCAGCAGGAACAAATGGCACCCACTGCTGTCTCAGCCAATGAGGAGGGGGAGTCCTGGATAGCCAAGGTTCTTGTGCAACATCGCTGGATCGAGATGGGGCTCAGGTAAGTATTAAGCCATGACTAAGCACTGACGCCAGTGCGAAACGTTGGCCATACTGATTTTTGTGGGCTTGCAGTGACTGTATGCACAGTTGAAAATAAAGACATCTCTTTTAAAGAAAATTTTGGAGTGCGGCTGTCCAGCTTTTGTTCTTTTGTTTTTTTGTAAGTATTAGGGGGGCTTCCTTTAGAACCACTTTAAGTAATTTGATTGAGCACTTTGATAAAAATGTATGCTTTGCATTTGTTTATTGAACAAACTTTCTTTTGTCAACTGTTGAATGGCTAAATAAACAGTTTTAAAAAAATGGCATTTTCTATGCAGTGTATCTGCTCTATATATGAACATATAACTATTTAATGAAGTTATGTGAATGCAGATGTGTCAATGATTAAATATAAATGGAGAATTCAATGGAAGTAAAGTGAAGACTTGACACTCAAATGCGAATGATCATTTGGTGCTTAATAGAGTATTATTGATTCTGTAACATAATTTTTCTGTCTCTCTCCTCATCAACCCTGGATATTGGATTATATTTATGGCAGAGAGAGCACACTCAGCTGGGTGGAGGAAAAGACATTGGTGAGAGCTTAAAGGGAACTTGTCATAAAGCAATGGAAAGAAAGTTTATTATTATTACTACAGCCTGAGGCAAAGCTGACATACCTGTATAAGGCACGGTTACTGTCAAACATGACATTCACATGAAATGTCATCCTTACACTTAAATGTTGTTCCCGGAAAATGTAAGCAGCCTATGTAAATATTTGCTCTGTACTAGGTATATGCAAATTTATGTGCACAAATCAGCAAATCCAGGCAGTGTACTCCCAGACACAGTTTGATGAGCCTGATTTGTTCAAATGAACTGGTAATGTGGTCCAAAGCAACAACTTCCTTTCCAATGTCTAGGATATATATTTGAAGACCCCACATAGTCTTTTGAGTGGCATTACATACGTAATAAGGAGGTACTATAGTTATCTTTAGCACCTAGTACAGTGGCAAAAATAATAATTTTGCTGCATTGAGGGGCCAATGGATGGGGCCGTGTATTGTAAAATCTTGGATGAGAACCTTCTTCCCTCAACCAGAACACTGAATATGGGTCATGGATGGGTCTTCCAGCATGACAGTGACGCAAAACATACCGCCAAGGCAACAAAGGAGTGTCTCTAGAAGAAGCACATTAAGGTCATGGAGTGGCCTAGCCAGTCTCCAGACCTTTATCCTATAAAAAAATTTCTGAAGGCAGCTGAAACTTTGAGTTACCAAGCGACAGCCAAGAAATCTTAAGGATTTAAAGAAGATCTGTAAAGAAGAGTGGACCAAAATCCCTCCTGAGATGTGTGCAAATCTCGTCACTAACTACAAGAAACGTCTTACCTCTGTGCTTGCCAACAAGGGTTTCTCCACCAAGTACGGTTTTGCTTGGCGGTCAAATACTTATTTTACTCACTGATTTGCAACTCAATTTATATTATTTGTATCATGTGTTTTTTCCAGATTTTTGGTTGATATTCTGTCCCTATAATTTAAAATACACCTGACATCGACATTTTATAGATAGGCAACTCCTATCCTCGTATTGATTAGTGGTTCTAAATTAAGAATAACTACTGCAGTAGGGAACAGACACAAGCATCTTTCCAAATAACCGTTCTCCTTTATTATGACGCATTTGAAGGTTTTTATACACATGATTACGTAGGTATCACATTAATATTACAATTGTACTTTTATGGTAACAAGGGGCGTAACATAGGCAGACTAATTCTAATCAGCACTCGATAGAATGCAAACATGTACTGAAAACATTATTAGTGCCGTGTGCACAGTGAGTGCTGTGTGCAAAACATACAGTATAGAATACAATTATGTACAGAACTTACAAATTTCCTTAACACACCTATGATAAAAAAAACTATAGACCCTTCATTTCTTTGTAAGTGACCCTTCATTTCTTTGTAAGTGACCCTTCATTTCTTTGTAAGTGACCCTTCATTTCTTTGTAAGTGACCCTTTATTTCTTTGTAAGTGTACAAACTTACAAAATATGCAGGGAGTCAATTATTTTCCCCACTGTAAAAAATAAGACGTATGATGTCACAAGGGTTGGGATTCTCTCATTATAAATCCCAGTGGCCAAAGAGGTGGATCCCCATGGGGAAGACTGCCTCTCTGCAATAATACAATGGTATCCAAATGTTCATCTGGCAGAGCAGATAATGGGGTCTGCTTCAAAGAATCTTATTTGATATTTCATTACTCACTCATATATAACCTATATAAAACCAATGGTGTTATTTAAAAAAAAAAAAAAAAAAACTTTTATAATTCAGTGAGATGGTTATCATATACAGTGGGTATAGAAAAGAATCACCCCCGTTTAAAAGAGTCACATTTTATTGCTTTGCAGCCTAAAATGAAGACAAACACTGTGGTTTTTTTTTTTTTCCAGCTGTATTTTCTCAATACAATTTATAATATCCGAGTGAAACATATAACACCACCATGGCAGGAAAAAAAAATTAGATTCACTGAGTTGGAAAAAGGATCACCCAGGATCGTCAGTATTTTGTTGAACGACCTTTTGCTTTAAATACAGCCTTTAGTCTGTTGGGATTTGTCTCTACTAACTTTGCACATCTAGACTTTGCAATATTTACCCACTCTTTGCAGAACGGCTCAAGTTCAGGTAAATTTGATGGTAACCATTTGTGGACTGCAGTCTTCAAGGCATTCCACAGATTTTCAATTGCTGTGTGCTTTGGGTCATTGCCATGTTGGAAGGGAAACCTTTTTCACATTGACAACTTTCTGGCAGAGGGCAGCAGATTTTCCTTAAGAATGTGATGGTATTTTGCCCTATCCACTTTTCCTTCTATCCCGACAAGTGCTCCAGTCGGGATGTTATAAAATTAAAGTTTATGCTGTGGCCATACTTTAGGCTAGGGATGCTCAACCTTTCAACGGTTCTAGGAGGAAAATGGAAATGATCTGAACAGAATGTGACAGGGAGACCACACAGGCCCCCTAGAACATTGGGTGGGATCGCCACTGTGACCCCTGAAACTACACCAGTGGTTGGGGGTGTGGTAAAAACACATCTTAACTATGGGGCTTTCCCGCCCCCCCAAACCGCAAATGTAAACAAGCCCTTACTGTCCCTATCGCCCTATAAGACTGCTTTCACACTGATGTGCATTCGTTTACCTGGGTGAATGCAGGAGTTTTGGTGTGCTTTCAGATAGTGCACCACACCCGCAAGATATAATAGAAGTCTACGGCAAAGCACGGCTAACCTGCACAGGTGTACTGCGCTGAACCTGCAGATCAGTGGGAAAGCAACCCAATGCCCTGTACACACAATCAGAATTTCTGATAGGATAAAATCCGATGGAATTTTCCGTCAGAATTCCGTTCAAGCTGTCTTGCATACACACTGTCAGACCAAATTCCGACCGTCCAAAATGCGGTGATGTAAAACACTACGACGAGCCGAGGAAGATGAAGTTCAATGCTTCCGAGTTCGACTTGTTTCTGAGCATGTGTGTTTTTTTTTCTCCATCGGAGTTCCACACAGACGATCGGAATTTCCGATAGGATTTTTTTCTATCAGAAACAAATAAAACATGTTCTATTTCTAAACTCCGACAGGAAAAAAGTCAGATGGGGCCTACACACAGTCAAAATATCCGATGAAAAATTTCCGTTTGACTTTTTTCATCAGAAATTCCGATCGTGTGTACAAGGCATAATAGTTGCTGCAGTGTATTTGTTGTTTAATACACGGAGCTTCTTTTCTTATTCCAGCTTCTGCTTGCATTGCTCTCCAGGCTGCTGAAATGGTCCCAGACAAAGTGCACTTGGTATCACTCCGCCTGGGAGAGGAGCAAGTGCCACAGAGGAGGCTTAATTTTTATTATTATTATACAGGATTTATATTGCGCAGCGCTTTACATCATTGGGGCAGACAGTACAATTACAATACAATTCAATACAGTAAGAATCAGAGGGCCTTGCTCGTTAGAGCTTACAATCTAGGAGGGAGGGTCTAATAATACGAAAGTATAATAACTGTGGGGAGTGATCTGATGAGGAAAATAAAAGAACAGTTGTTAGGTCAAGGCAGGGCAGGCTTCCCCAGGAGAGGCTCAGGTCCTGAGGTGACTGAGGTGACAAGGGAGCTAGAGAGCAGGAGATCATGGGAGGACAATTAGGTTGGTATTTTGAGACTAGGCTAGCGATGTAGCTGGGGCAGAGTTGTGGATGGCTTTGTAACTTATTAGAGAAAAATATGATACTGCACTAGCTAACTAAGAAAAACAAAAACAAGTAAATAAGCTGCAACAAAAATTGTGATATACACACAATATACAGACAAAAAGGAAAAAATAAGTTGCGCTAAACCATAAGTGAGTATAAATTATTAAAGTGAATAATAATAAATAAATTAATATAAATAGTGTCCATAAGGTCCAACGGACAAAAAATCGTACACAAATCGTAGTGAAAGTTCAAAACAGGTGAGTGAATTGATGAGTGAAAATATATGTAGCGTGACTGGCAAACATAAATCCTCCACCGGTGCAATAGATGAATGTATGATTATGCGCTTACCAGAAGGGCAAGCAAACAAGGCTTGCAGCTGGAACCCCCAGCTAGGGTCTTTATCAGGAACTGCCACTGATAGTCTAGATGATATTCCTCCAATTATGTGGATAGGTCCAAAATCCAAGGTGCATGAAAGAAATATATATCATATGGTAATGTACCGCAATGAATCGAATAAGTAGCACACCAAAGGAAAACCGCCACCGATAGGTATCACCAAATAAGGGGGACTCTTACCAGATTTATAAAAACAGAACGCTTGTGGCCAAACCCAGCCAGGGCCTTTTAAAAGATTGCCTCCAATTCACCAGCCAGAGCAACAAGGACTCTTACAAGCAGCCACAGCGAAGTGTATCACCAAAAGAAAAATGAGATCCACATAGTGATGTACCATAGATGAAAAATATTTAATAAAGCAATTGCACTTACATAAAAACAGTCAATATCAGCATAAAAATTTCGAGCCGGCCGGCTACTACGAACGCCCGTCCTTCGGGACCTAGACGCAGCACGTCAAAGCGTCTCCTCCTCCCCACGTACGTTTCGTCAGTATGTGACGTCGTCTGGGGAACGGGCGACGCAATGACGTGTCGCGTTTAAATACACAACAATAAAACCAAGCCTCGATGTGAAAATACTCATGGCTATCACGCGGCAGGAATCAACCAATCGCAGGAGCCATAAATCACAACGAGACGAATAATACATAGATGCCGCAGGGAGACCGTTACAATCTCGATGCAGCATCCAAAAATCTTAAGAATAACAAAGAAAATAAGAACATTCTCGAGTCGAGCCAACCACTATGGCCAAAACAGAGTGTCATTACCTCGCATTAATTTAATAAAGCCAAAAATAAATAAAAACAAATAAAAACATTTTAAGGTTCCGTCTTGATAATCAACTCATTTAACAACAGGTATATGGATGAAAAAAGGAATGCACCTCAGTATATTAGAATATTAATTGATAAGACAGCCACCAACAGAGGTGAATACCTTAAAACCTTTGTGGTATAATATGGAAAACCCCCTTAAAGGGCCAAAACAAAAATAAAAACATTTTTAATTTTTAAAAAAAATTTAAAAATATATAAAAAATGTTCAATAAAGACCAATAGAAAAAACCTTCTGATGGTCTTGAAAATTAGGCCATATCTGGCATCACCAGGCATCCCCCTACAAACCAGAAGATAACAATTGGTGGTATATAACAATGTAGGGAAATTGAATCACTGATAAAAAAAGGAAAACATATATATGAAAAATATATTTAAAAAATATATATAAAAAATATGTATAAAAGTGAGGCTCACCCCATTAGAGGCCCACAAATATACAGCCTATGTTGGGCTCGACTCAAGTTTTCATATAACAAAAGTCAAAAACAAATAGCTTAATACAATAAAAAATAGCAGAATTTAAATTTAAAAATTGATTAAGAATTATTAAGAAATGCATTAACATCTACCTCCACGTTCAATCCATGGGGAATGTAGCATTTAACCTTATGGATCCAACCCATTTCAAGTCTTGAAATACTCCTAACCAAAGATCCCCCTCGCCAGTGTGGGGTATATTTGTCAATCCCCAGAAAGACTGTTTTGGAGGGGTCTTTGTTGTGTGATAATAAATAATGTTTAGACACTGAATGGTTGGCAAATCCATTAAGGATGTTTGTAATATGCTCATTAAGCCTAACTGAAAGGGGTCTTTTTGTTCTGCCAATGTATTGCAACCCACATGGGCATTGGAGCAAATAAACTACCCCCACAGTGGAGCAGGTAATGAATGGTTTAATCTTATGCTCCTCTGAGGTGGATGTAGAAGTAAAAACATGAGTTCGTCTGTGTGTGCACCCATTAAGGGAGCACACCCGGCAGTTCCTACATTGATAAAACCCTGTATAGGAATCCAAAAAAGTCATCCTTGGAGGAGGTGGTTCGATAACGTTAGGGGCCAATCTATGTCTCAATGCTGAAACACCTCTGAAAATAACTTGTGGTGCAGAGGGTAAAACAGGACCAAGTATGGAATCATTTTTTAAAATATGCCAATGTTTTCTGACTAGTTGTTTAACGCTGTGATGTTGAGTTGAAAAGGTAGTAAGAAATGGAACCATAGATAGGTTCTTTTCTTTGGGAGGTTTTGTGATAAGAAGAGTTTCTCTATCCATTGTTTTGACCTCCTCTAAAGTGGCCATAAGCGGACCTAATGAGTAGCCTTTTTCTAAGAATCTTTCAGTCAAGAGTCCACTTTGACTGAGGAACTCCTGATGGTCAGTACAATTGCGCCTGATTCTCAGATATTGGCTTTTGGGCACGGACTGTAACCAGGACTTGTGATGACAGCTGTCAACTGGAATATATGAATTGCGGTCCGTTTTTTTGAAATGAGTAGATGTAATAAATTTATTACCCAAAATAGAAATCTTCAAATCTAAAAAGCTAATACTAGATTGACTGGCCTCAAAGTCTAAATGAATGCCCCTAGAGTTATTATTTAGAAGCTCCATGAAGGCTTGTAGGTCTTCAAGAGACCCCTCCCACAGGAGGAGGATGTCGTCAATGTACCTCCTCCACAGCTTTAGCTGGGGTGTCTGGCTAACATAGACGACATCCTCCTCCCATAAAGCCATAAAGAGGTTGGCCAAACTGGGGGCATACTTGGCTTATTTGGTGATACCTATCGGTGGCGGTTTTCCTTTGGTGTGCTACTTATTCGATTCATTGCGGTACATCACCATATGATATATATTTCTTTCATGCACCTTGGATTTTGGACCTATCCACATAATTGGAGGAATATCATCTAGACTATCAGTGGCAGTTCCTGATAAAGACCCTAGCTGGGGGTTCCAGCTGCAAGCCTTGTTTGCTTGCCCTTCTGGTAAGCGCATAATCATACATTCATCTATTGCACCGGTGGAGGATTTATGTTTGCCAGTCACGCTACATATACTTTGTAACTTATTGTTAGTATTTTGAATTTAATTTGTTGGGCGAGTGGCAGCCAATGGAGGAATTGGCAGAGAGGCCTATAAGTAACAATACAATGCATACTCAACTTTTTGACATAAGAAGTCAGTAGTGATCACAATACACAAAATAAAAATCAATAAACAAGGTGATCTCACGCAGTAATGTGTTATCACTTTGCCAATAAGTTATCAAAAACTTGAATGAAATTCAAAAATGTGTTATATAAAAAAGTCCAAGAAAATAACTAAATAAATATATAACTCTTCAAGAAAAAGTCTAAATAAGTGTTGAAGAATAAATGTAAAAAAGGTCAGTAGTGAGTGTACAGCTTATATAACAGTGTAAATTTACTGTCCCTTCAAAATAACTCAACACACAGTCATTAATGTCTAAACCGCTGGCAACAAAAGTGAAATTGTCCAAATTGGGCCCAATTAGCCATTTTCCCTCCCCGGTGTCATGTGACTCATTAGTGTTACAAGGTCTCAGGTGTGAATGGGGAGCAGGTTAAATTTTTTGTTATCGCTCTCACTCTCTCATACTGGTCACTGGAAGTTCAACATGGCACCTCATGGCAAAGAACTCTCTGAGGATCTGAAATGAATAATTGTTGCTCTACATAAAGATGGCCTAGGCTATAAGAAGATTGCTAATACCCTGAAACTGAGATGCAGCACTGTGGCCAAGACCATACAGCAGCCATGACTAAGCACTGATCTATAGTGTGAAACGCGTAGGCTGCTAACCCCAATTTTTTTTTGCTTTATTTTGTGCATTTTCCATCTGTTTTACAATAAAGACAACATAAAGGTTTTTTGGAGTGTGGTTGTCCATTTTTTAGCCTCTACAATTTACCATACAGCAGTTTAACAGGACAGGTTCCACTCAGAACAGGCCTCACCATGGTCGACCAAAGAAGTTGAGGGCACATGCTCAGTGTCATATCCAAAGGTTGTCTTTGAGAAATAGACGTATGAGTGCTTCCAGCATTGCTCCAGAGGTTGAAGGAGTGGGGGGGTCATCCTGTCGGTGCTCAGACCATATGCCGCACACTGCATCAAATTGGTCTGCATGACTGTCGTCCCAGAAGGAAGCATCTTCTAAAGACGATGCACAAGAAAACCCGCAAACAGTTTGCTGAAGACAAGCAGACTAAGGACATGGATTACTGGAACTATGTCCTGTGGTCTGATGAGACCAAGATAAACTTTTTTGGTTTAGATGGTGTCAAGCGAGGGTGGCGGAAACCAGGTGAGGAGCACAAGTGTGCCTTGCCTAAAGTCAGGCATGGTGGTGGGAGTGTCATGGTCTGGGGCTGCATGAGTGCTGCTGGCACTGGGGAGCTACAATTCATTGAAGAAACCATGAATACCATCATGTACTGTGACATACTGAAGCAGAGCATGATTCCCTCCCTTTGGAGACTGAGCCACAGGGCAGTATTCCAACATGATAACGACCCCAAACACACCTCCAAGATGACCACTGCCTTGCTAAAAAATCTGAGGGTAAAGTTGATGGACTGGCCAAGCATGTCTCCAGACCTAAACCCTATTGAGCATCTGTGGGGCATCCTCAAACAGAAGGTGGAGGAGCACAATGTCTCTAAAATCCACCAGCTCAGTGATGTCGTCATGGAGGAGTGAAGGACTCCTGTGGCAACCTGTGAAGCTCTGGTGAACTCCATGCCCAAGAGGGTTAAGGCAGTGCTGGAAAATAATGGTAGCAACACAAAATATTGACACTTTGGGCCCAATTTGGACATGTTAAATTTTGTTGGTGGTTTAGACATTAATGGCTGTGTGTTGAGTTATTTTGAGGGGACAGTAAATATACATTGTTAGTGCCGGTTCACACTACAGCGACTTGGGTTTCGATTTGTCAGACCTCAAGTCGCCCTATGTCGCTGGACATAAGAAATTCCATTGAAGTGAATGAGAGCCATCTTAATGTATACTAATGAAGTAGCTCCATCTTCAGAAAAGGTTCCTGTACTACTTCAAGGCAACTTCTAGCCGACTTGTACCCATAGATTTCAATGGGAGTTGCCTCCAAGTCGGATCCTTATCTTAGTTGATGTGATTTGGATCCGACATTACAGGAAGATTACACAGGCATTCCCTGAAGTTGCCTCAAAGTTGCCGTGCCGAATTTCAGGTCGTAGCAGTGTGAATCGACTCTTATACAATCCGTACACTCACTACTTTTCATTGTAGCAAAGTGTCATTTCTTCAGTGTTGTCACATGAAAAGATATAAAAAAAATTTACAAAAATGTGATGAGTGTACTCACTTTTGTGATATACTGTATGTAGGTAAAGCATACAAAGTGATTGGCTAAAGCCAGTGCTTTTTAACCACTTCAATACGGGGCATTTTCACCCCCCTCCTGCCCAGACCAATTTTTCGTTTTCAGCGCTGTCGCATTTTGAATGACAATTGCGCGTTCATGCAACACTGTACCCAAATGAAATCTTTATGTTTTTTTTTGCCAAAAGAGCTTTCTTTTGGTGGTATTTGATCATCTCTGCGATTTTAATTTTTTGCGCTATAAACAAAAAAAGACAGAAAATTTTGAAAACAAACACAATGGCCCAGATTCACAGAGAGCAAGGCGCACATTACGCCGCCATAGAGTAACCAATGTAACCAATGTACGCTACGACAACGCAGCGCAGAGAGGCAAGCAATGCATTCAGCAAGCCAGTGCTCCCAACGCTGCACCAGCGTGGCGTGGGATTCGAAGGCGTACGCCGGCGTAGGTGGAAGTGGGCGTGACCCATGCAAATGAGGCGTGACCCCATGCAAATGATGGGCCGAGGGCCAGACAGATACATATCACGAACTGCGCATGCGCCGTGACGTGGACGCATCCCCCTGCGCCTGCTCACAACCACGTCGGAACAACTGCCTAAACTACGCGGGATCACTGCGTACGGCGTGAATGGGGAATAACTTTACGCCGGACGTACAACTTACGCGCACCTCGGGTAGCCTGCGTCAGGCGCACGCAGATTTGTGAATCACCGTATTTCCCTCATTTGCATGTTTGAATGGCTAATCAATAGGAGCGGCACCATGCACCCAGCCTAAATGTGCGGCCATCCTATGCTGGCGTAAGCAAGCTACGTCGGCGGGGTATAGCCTGGTTTTAGGCGCATATCTGTTTGTGGGTCTGGCGCACAGATACGACGGCGCACATTTGTGCATACGTCGGCGTAAGTGCTTTGTGAATCTGGGCCAATATTTTTTACATTTTGTTATAATAATATTCCAATTTATTTATTTATTTTATATTTTTTTTCTTAGGCCGATACGTATTCTTCTACATATTTTTGTTAAAAAAAATCGCAATAAGCGTATATTGATTGGTTTGCGCAAAAGTTATAGTGCCTACAAAATATGGGAGTTGGCTTTATGATTTATTTTTTACTAGTAATGGCGGCAATCTGCGATTTTTTTGTCAGGCCTGCCATATTGCGGCGGACATATCGGACACTTTTGACACAATTTTGGGACCATTCACATTTATACAGTGATCAGTGCTATAAAAATGCACTGATAACTGTATAAATGTGACTGGCAGGGATGGGGTTAACACTAGGGGGTGAGGAAGGGGTTAAATGTATTCCTTGGGTGTGTTCTAACTGTGTGTGGAGGGGGACTGACTGGGGGAGGTGACCGACCTGTGTCCCTATGTACAAGGCACACAGCATCGGTCTCCTCTCTCCCTGACAGGACGTGGAGCTCTGTGTTTACACATAGAGCTCCACATCCCTGCTGTCACCGCCGATCGCGGGTACCTGGCGGACGTCGGGCACAGTGTTTCCACCCGGTGCGCGGGGAATGCACATAAAAGGACGTCCACCCGGCAGTTGAGAGCCTCGCTGTGGACGTCTTTTGTCTATAGCGCGGGTCTCAAGTGGTTAATAAATATATATATTTTTTTTAAACGATTTTTTTTCCTCAGTTTAGGGTGATACGTATTCTTCTACATATTTTTTGTAAAAAAATCGCAATACGCGTATATTGATTGGTTTGCGCAAAAGTATAGCGTCAACAAAATAGTGGATAGTTTTATTGCATTTTTATTTTTTATATTTTTTTACTAGTAATGGCGGTGATCTGAGGTTTTTATTGTGATCGTGACATTGCGACGGACATATCGGACACCTTTGACACATTTTTGGGACCATTCACATTTACACAGCGATTAGTGCTATAAAACTGCACCGATTACTGTGTAAATGTGACTGGCAGGGAAGGGGTTAACACTAGGGGGCACTGAAGGGGTCAAATATGTTACCTGGGAGTGATTCTTACTGTAGGGTAGTGATGGGGAGCCTTGGCACCCCAGATGTTTTGGAACTACATTTCCCATGATGCTCTTGCACTCGGCAGTGTAGATAAGCATCATGGGAAATGTAGTTCCAAAACATCTGGGGTGCCAAGGTTCCCCATCACTGCTGTAGGGGGAGAGGGACTCACAAGGGGAGGAGACCGATGTGTGTTCCTCTGTACTGGGAACACACATCGGTCTCCTCACCTCTGACAGGAGGTGGATCTGTGTGTTTACACACACAGATCCACACTCCTGCCGTGATCACGGGCAATCGTGGGTGCCCGGCGGACATCGCGGCCGCGGGGCACGCGCACCGGATCCCGAGCGATGCTGCGCGCCCCCTAGGCATCATATGACGTCCACCTGGAGGGAGAGACAGTTCCTGCTGACTTCATATTACTATGGCTCGGTAGGGAACTGGTTAAAGCTTTTGATAGATAAATAGCACTTTTTTAAAAAAAGGTCTATATACATCAAACCAAAAATAAGGCAAATGAGGAGGAAAGAGTCATAGGAATTTAGTTTTGTAAGAGGGAAAGTCCCTCCAAATAAAGGACAACTGAAAGGTATAGCAAAGTTAAAAATATAAAAACAACAACTAAATACAATTAAAATATTTCCTTGATTAACCAAGTTTGATTCGTTACCTACAAAAAAATGAACATTTGAGAGTACCCTGCTGTCAATGCCTTCTGTGACAAAAAAAAACTGGGATCAGCCTTCGAAGCTTCCATTATCCATTGCTGGAAAGAAATTATAGTTAACGTTTCCTTCGTCATCTACTGATTTTCAATATTTAATCTGAATCTGAATGCAAAGTAATTAAAATCTTTCCTCCTGGGTTCAGTTTCCGCCATCGATCTGCTATCTAATGCCTTGTACACACAATAGGAAAGAAAAAAGTCTGATGGAATTTTTTCCCTTTGAAATTCCTATCGTGTGTGGGCCCCATAGGGTTTGGAAATAGAGTTTGGAAATAGATCATGTTTTATTTTTTTCTGATGGGAAAAAATCCTATGGTAAATTCTGATCGTTTGTGTGGAACTCCAATGGAGAAAAAAACATGCATGCTCAGAATCAAGTCGACGCATGCTCGGAAGCATTGAACTTTTTTCTCGGCTCATCATAGTTTTACGTCCCCGCGTTTTGGACAGTCGGAATTTAGTCTGACAGTATGTATGCAAGACTGATGGAAGACGGCTTTAACTGAATTCTGACAGAAAATTCCATCAGATTTTAGCCCATAGGAAAATCCTATTGTGTGTACAGGGCATAAGTCTGCAGGTGCAAGTGTATAGTTGCCAACATTTAAAAATAATTAGGAGGGACACCTATACAGTAAAAGAAAAATGTGTCATGTAAAAGCGTGACACAACTTTTTTGGACGTGGCCGATAAAGTCAGTGGAGTTGACACCATATAGGATGTAGTGTCACACCTTTCACCCTAAAATAGGGCCTTAGGGTACAATGAAGAGAAAGTTGGTTTATAAAAGGTCAATCATTGATGAATGGGATAAAATAAGTCCCATCATTGGGGTCAGTGGGAGGAAAACAAGGAGAGGGCTTGGGAACATTTAGCTTTGGGGGAAGTAGAAATAAAAAGGGAATACATAGTGCAGCGTACACGAGTGGGCAGGGTAATAGTAACATAGGGCCAGATTCACAAAGAATTGCCCTGGCGCAGCGTATCAGAGATACGCTACGCCGCCGTATATTACCTGGCGGAATTTCGAATCCAGGAAGATTTCGCTCCGTAAGTTACGGCGGCGTAGTGTATTTCTCGGCGCGTATTTCAAATTGGGCGGGTAGGGGGCGTGATTCATTTAAATGAAGCGCGTCCCCGCGCCGATTGAAATGTGCATGCTCCGTTTCGAAATTTCCCGCCGTGCTTTGCGCGAATTGACGTTGCACTGACGCCATTTTTTGAACGTAGACGTGAGTTACGTCCTTTCCTATTCACGGACGACTTACGCATAAAAATTCTAAATTCGACGCGGGAACGACGGCCATACTTTAACATGGCAAGTCTATCTATACGCCACAAAATAGCAGCTTTAACTATACGCCGGGAAAAGCCGACTAGCGATGCCGTAAGAGAATGCGACGGCCGCGCGTACCTTCGTGGATCGACGGAAAAAGCAAATTAGCATACCCGACGCGGAAAACGACGCAAACTCCACCCAGCGGGCGCCGAAGTATTGCACCTACGATCCGAAGACGTACGAAGCCGTACGCCTGTCGGATCAAAGCCAGAAGCCGTCGTATCTTGGTTTGAGGATTCAAACTAAAGATACGACGCGGCAAATTTGAAAGTACGCCGGTGTATCAGTAGATACGCCGGCGTACTCTCACTGTGAATCTGGCCCATAGTGATTAGACAGAAATAGTCCAGAATGAAAAAAAATATGTTTTGTTTCAATTTGTTATTTAAATAATTTTGTTTAGTTAAATTAATTAAATTAGTTTTTGGGATTAGCTTAATTTATTCATTTTCAAATTCGATTTGAATCTTCACAATTAGGTTGAAAAGAATTCTAATTGTCCAAAATAGGCATTCAAATTTTCTCTATTCGAGATTCAAATTTCAGAAGACGGTTATATTCTTTCTATTTTATTCTATTCTAGTCTATTGTTTTTTTATATTCTGTTGTTTTCTATTCTATTCTTTTATTTTCTATTCTAATCTATTCTATTTGAAATTCAAATTTCAGCAGATGGTTATATTCTTTCTATTTTATTCCATTCTATTGTTTTTTTTATTTTTATTTTATTTTCTAGTCTAATCTATTCTATTCAAATTCTAACTTATTCTATTAGAATTTCGGAAGACCATTATATTTGTTCTACTTTACTCTATTCATTTTTTTTTTTCATAAATCTTTTTTATTCTATTTTACATAGTAGTTACATAGTTGGTAAGGCTTAAAAAAGACACAAGTCCATAAAGTCTAACCTGTGTGTGTGTGTGTGTGCTTTTATGTTAATATTACATTGTCTATCCCTGTATGTTGTGGTTGTTTCGGTGCCTAATATTTTTTTTTTTAAATTGTCGATGCTCCCCACTGAAACCACTGCTTATTTGTCTCTATTCTATTTAAATGTATTCTATTCAAAACTCGAATTTCGAAAGATGTCTGTGTGTAAGTTGTTTCGGCTTATCTGACGTTGTCACGTCTCTACAGCCATTCAAAGTGTAGAAAATGTATACAGCTCCTCTGACCTTTCAGAAATGAGGGGACAGGGGGTTTAATTTCACTCTGCAGAGCTCAGTGAGGAAAGCTTTGAGAGCTGATGGGAAAGAAGGGAAACATCCCTTTTCACACGGGAACAGGGCTGACGCTGTCAAGCACAGGCTGTGTGCTGAAGATCCCTCCCCTGTCACATTTTTTCTCTTGGTATCAGAGTGACAGATAGCAAAGGAAACAGAAATGACACTTAGGGCTGATTTACTAAAGGGAAAAAGACTGTTCACTTTGTAAAGTGCAGTTACAGTCTCCAATTCCGTTTACCCCAGAGCTCAGTAAATGAGCAGAAGCTCTGCTGACTTACATCATCCAATCATGTGCAAGCAAAAATACAGTTTGTTTTTTTTCCTTGTATGTGATTGGGTACTCTTTGAAAAGTAAAGCCTAACCCCATGCAAAGTGCACAGTCCATTTGCCTTTAGTAAATCAACCCCTTAGTGCTCTGGATTGAGACAACTATACACTAGAGGGATATGCTTAGTTCAAATTTCATATCAGAGGTTTACAAACACTTTCCTTTTGAAAATGAGTCTTACTATTTATACAAACCTAAATATAAGAAAAACTGCAGCAGAATAAAATAGGAGTATATCCAGAGTAGAAATTTGGCAATAATTCTAAGCGATGCTTCAGCACTTTATTTGTCTGACCACGGGGCAATGTTCACAATTTGCTGTTGTCTGCCATTTAATACATTTGACAAACAAGCAGAATCCAGAATAGGAAGCGGCTAAATAGTGCAATTACTGCAACCTGGAGAGCAATTACACAGTTTGCGCCAAACACAGAAGATATGAAAGCTGAAGCACACAATATAAAGTGTATGGAAAAACAATCAATTTTCATTACATGCAAAAATACAGTTTAGCAATACACATATCTCATTCACTGACTCAAAATGCATCTGTTTTTTTGGTGTCTCCATTTGGGATAATGGAAAAAAACACGCGGCAAAGGTCGCTATTTAAAATGTTTTATTATGTTTGCAGATTTCATTAAATGTGGGTCCACACTCCCTTATGTTTGGTTAAAGGGGTTGTAAAGGTTCATTTTTTTTTCTTCTAAATAGGTTCCTTTAACCACTTGAGATCCGCGCTATAGACGAAATACGTCCACAGCGCGGCTCTCAAGTGCCAAGTGGCCGTTTAAAAACGGCCTTTTATGTGCATTACCCGCGCGCGCCACTGGGTGGCGCGCGGCGGGTAAAAACTGTCCCGACGCATCGCCGAAGACCCGATGCGTGTACCTGGCGGCCGCGATGTCCGCCGGGTACACGCGATCGTCGGTGACACGGCAGGTGACAGCAGTGACGTGGAGCTCTGTGTGTAAACACAGAGCTCCACGTGCTGTCAGAGGAGAGGAGACCGATCTGTGTCTCTTGTACATAGGGACACAGCATCGGTCACCTCCCCCAGTCACCCCCCTCCCCCCACACAGTTATAACACACCCAGGCTACACAGTTAACCCCTTCCTCACCCCCTAGTGTTAACCCCTTCACTGCCAGTCACATTTATACAGTAATTCGTGCATTTTTATAGCACTGTCGCTGTATAAATGTGAATGGCGCCAAATTTGTGTCAAAAGTGTCCGATACGTCCGCCGCAATATCCCAGTCCCAATAAAAATCGCAGATCGCCGCCATTACTAGTAAAAAAAAAAAAATTATAAAAAAAATCATAATTCTGTTCCCCATTTTGTAGGCGCTATAACTTTTGCGCAAACCAGTCGCTTATTGCGATTTTTTTTTTTTTTTTACAAAAATACGTCGAAAAATACGTATCGGCCTTAACTGAGAAAAAAAATATTTTTTTTAAAAAAAATTGGGATATTTATTATAGCAACAAGTAAAAAAAATATATATTTTTTTTAAATTGTTGCTCTTTTTTTGTTTATAGCGCAAAAAATAAAAACCGCAGAGGTGATCAAATACCACCAAAAGAAAGCTCTATTTGTGGGGAAAAAAGGACGCCAATTTTGTTTGGGAGCCACGTCGCACGACCGCGCAATTGTCAGTTAAAGCGACGCAGTGCCGGACGCTGAGATTTCGCCTGGGAACGAAGGGGGTTTATGTGCCCAGTAAGCAAGTGGTTAAGCTAGTGCATTGTTGGTTCACTTACCTTTTCCTTCCATTTCCCTTCTAAATGTTTTTTTTTTCTTTGTCTGAATTTCTCACTTCCTGTTTCTCCTCAGTAAACTTTCCACCATCATCCGAGTCATTCTGGCTGGGGGTTAGTCAGCCAGAACAGCTTACAGAACAGCTTACTGAGGAGGAACAGGAGGTGAGAAATTCAGACAAAGAAAACAAAGAAAAAAAAACATTTAGAAGGGAAATCGAAGGAAAAGGTAAGTGAACCAACAATGCACTAGCTTAAAGGAACCTATTTAGAAAATAAAAAACAAACCTTTACAACCCCTTTAAATGAATGGAACATACATCACTTGTTTGCATGTCCAACCCATCTGAGAAAATAAAAGTTTTTACATACAATTTAATTTTGTTGAGTGTTGTCCTTATTTCCCTTTTACCCCTTTAAGCATTCTGTTTAAATAAGATACTAATTTTCTTTATATGGAGTTACCTTATTTCCATCAATTACTCTCAAGCTCCTCCTCCCATGCTCATCTACATTAACTGGAACACGCTGTCATATATGCAGATCCAGAGCATCCCAAACATGGTCAATGGGTGACATGTCCGGTGAGTATGCTGGCCATGCAAGAACTGGGCTGTTTTCAGCTTCCAGGAATTGTGTATAGATCTTTGTAACATGGGGCAGTCACAGTGCCTTATCATGCCGCAACATGAGGTGATGGTCGTGGATGAATGGCACAACAATGGGTCTCAGGATCTTGTCACGGTATCTCTGTGCATTCAAAATGCCATCAATAAAATGCACATGTGTTCATTGCCCATAGCATATACCTGCCCATACGATAACCCCACCGCCACCATGGGCCACTCGATCCACAACGTTGACATCAGCAAACTGCTCACCCACACGATGCCATACATGCTGTCTGCCATCTGTCCTGTACAGTGAAAATCGGGATTCATCCGTGAAGAGAACACCTCTCCAAAGTGTCAGACGCCATAGAATGTGAGCATTTGCCCACTCACGTCAGTCAAGACCCCAATAAGGACGACAAGCATGCAGATGAGCTTCCCTGAGATGGTTTCTGACAGTTTGTGCAGAAATTCTTTGGTTATGCAAACCAGTTGTTGCAGCAGCTGTCTGGGTGGCTGGTCTCAGACAATTTTGGAGGTGAAGATGCTGGATGTGGAGGTCCTGGGGTGGTGTGGATACACGTGGCCTGCGGTTGTGAGGCCGGTTGGATGTACTGCCAAATTCTCTGAAACACCTTTGGAGACGGCTTATGGTAGAGAAATGAACGTTCAATTCAAGGGCAACAGCTCTAATGGACATTCCTGTAGTGAGCATGCCAATTGCACATTCCCTCAAAACTGCACATTTTAGAGTGGCCTTTTATTGTGGCACACCTGTGCAATAATCATGCTGTTTATTTAGCATCTTGATATTTAGCATCTTGATATGCCACACCTGTGAGGTGGATGGAATATCTCGGGAAAAGGAGAAGTGCTCACTAACACAGATTGAGGCTGGGTTCACACTACTACACTACTTTCATCCTACTTTGCTCTGCTACATCGGTCCTATATGTATCCTACATTGGTCCTACATCCATCCTACTTTCATGAACAGGATACTACTTTGGTCCGACTTCAATGATATTCAATGGGTTGAAGTAGAATCAATGTAGGACCAAAAGTAGTACAGGGAGCATTTTCAAAGTCGGACCAACTTGTGTAGGACCAGTTAAGACAGCTCTCATAGGGAAACATTGATTTTCACACGTCATGCTACATGAGGCTCCCAATGTAGGACCGTTTGTCGGACAAGTGTGAACCCAGCCTTAGACAGATTTGTGAACAATATTTGAGAGAAATAGGCCTTTTGTTTACATAGAAAATGTCGTTGATTTTTGCGTTCAGCATGATAAATATGGGCAAACACAATGTGTTGCGTTTACAATTTTGATCAGTGTGTGTATATATATACCATTTTCAAATACATATCTTGTAATAACCCCAGAGGATTTGGCTGCCCAATGACCATGCCATTTTTTTGCGATTCGGCACTGCGTCGCTTTAAATGACAATTGCGCGGTCGTACAACACTGCGTCCAAACAAAATTGACATCCTTTTTTCCCCACAAATAGAGCTTTCTTTTGGTGGTATTTTATCACCTCTGTGGTTTTAATTATTTGCGCTATAAACAAAAAAAGAGTGACAATTTTCAAAAACAAGCAATATTTTTTACTTTTTGCTTTAATAAATATCCCCAAAAAATATATAAGAAAACTATTTTTTTCTCAGTTTAGGCAGATATGTATTCTTCGACATATTTTTGGTATTTTTATTATTCATTTTTTTTACTAGTTATGGTGGCGATCTGCAATTTTTATCGTGACTGTGACACTATGGTGGACACATCCAACACTTTTGACGCTATTTTGGGACCATTGT
The DNA here is from genome assembly GCF_905171775.1 of Rana temporaria. Lineage (NCBI taxonomy): Eukaryota > Metazoa > Chordata > Amphibia > Anura > Ranidae > Rana > Rana temporaria. The sequence continues at coordinate 123,989,876 of NC_053489.1, forward strand.
CATTTATACGGCGATCAGTGCTATAAAAATGTGAGTAAATGACACTGGCAGGGAAGGGGTTAACCACTAGTAGGCGAGGAAGCGGTTAAGTGTGTCCTAGAGAGTGATTCTAACTGTGTGGAGGCTGGGCTTACTGTGACACGACACTGATCGCTTCTCCCAATGACAGGGAGCAGACGATCAGTGTCCTGTCACTAGGCAGAACAGGGAGATGCCTTGTTTACACAGGCACCCCCCGTTCTGTCTCTTTGTGACACGATCGCGGGCCGCCTGCAAAGATCAAGTTTGCGGGGCCCACGCGCCCGCCGCACAGCTTCCTAAAGGGGATGTATCTGTAAAAGGGAATGTACCTGTACGACAATTTGCCTACCTCTGCCATTATGCAGACGTATATCGGCGTGCAGCGTTCGGCAAGTGGTTAGTCTTGGTCAGTATTTATCCAAATTTTATAAATTTTATTTGACTGTGCTCAATAGTTCCATATTGTTCAGACACCTTTTTTATTCTGTAAGTCTTGTCTAATCAACCTGTTCTTTAATTTTCAGCCTTGTTTTTTTCTTTTTTTTATGTCTCTGAAGCAGCTCTAGATTATCGAATGTGCATTTGCACTTTGCCACGTTTACAGGCGTATTTTAAAGCAGCATTTAGGGGAGTAAAAAAAAAATACCCACGCTTATATGAGCATATATTTATTCCAGTGAATTAATATTCTGGTCAGTAGAATGGGTTTATGCTCAGTTTAAGTATTAATGTTTAGAGAAATTTGTTTTAGCCCCCTATAAATTGTCCTACTAGGATTCTACTGGTTAAGGGGAATCACATAATAACTTTCCCAGTATAAAAATTTGTTTGTTAACCCCTTACTGCACACTGAAGCTGAAAACTGGAGTATGAATTGGGGTAATATCAGTAATTGAAGGAAATAAGGAACCTCCATATGAAGCAAATTTATATATTTTAACTAAATTTTAGGAAAACTGTGCTTGGTGCTCAGCATCAAACACAAATCAAAAACTCCCACAGCTGCACTCACAAACACCACATAATACCAATGCTGAACCCAAACTAATACAAATGGAATACAAATGTTGTGCTGTGATACTAAATTAAATACAGTATATTTTAGCTATATGCATCCCAATACAAAAGGATCATAATATTATCACAAATAAATGTGATATGTACATCAACATCATAAATTTATGTACAATTGAAAATTCAGAGGGTGACACAACTATTCCAAAGTGACACAAAAATACCAATTAGAAAATCAATAAACATAGATCCTGATAGACACCCACCACTTATATGTAAATGTCTAAATGAAACAAGTATTTATGTGTAGGAGGATTCCACCGCCATTGCAAATCTTGTCATATGTTTCCACTTGTGAATGACAATAAGCACCAATTGAAGCCTCCTACCAAATGATAAGACCCCAAATTATAAGCTGTCTTATAACAGCATGCTATCAGTAATCATCCATACATAGCCTTGGAACCATATGGAATAACACAGCAACACCACCATATAAATGAAGGCATTAGAGATAAGCTAGCATTCCATAGTGCAATCTGCAGATTTATTACAATAAGTATTTGTGCATCTACATAGGTACATGGATAAATCACATGTAAACACTAGGGATGAGCCAAACACCGGTTCGCACCAGAACCTTTGAACGGACCGAACCTTCGTGCGAACATTTAGAACCCCATTGAAGTCTATGGGACTCGAACGTTCGAATTCAAAAGTGCTCATTTTAACCACTAGAGGGCCGCGCTATAGACGAAAGACGTCCACAGCGTGGCTCTCAAGTGCCGAGTGGACGTCTTTAGACGTCCTGTTGTTGTGATTCCCCGTGCGCGCCGCTGGGGGCGCGCAGCGGGGGAAACAACGTGCCCGGCGCATCGCTCGGGAGCCGATGCGAGTGCCTGGCGGCCGTGATGTCCGCCTGACACCCGCGATCGTCGGTGACAAACACAGAGCTCCACGTGCTGTCAGGGAGAGAGGAGACCGATTTGTGTCCCTTTACATAGGGACACATCATCGGTCACCTCCCCCAGACAGTCCCCTCCCCCCACACAGTAAGAACACAATGGGGGAATACATTTAACCCCTTCCTCACCCCCTAGTGTTAACCCCTTCACTGTCAGTCACATTTATACAGTAATTAGTGCATTTTTATAGCACATGTCCGTCGCAATATCGCAGGCCTGAGAAAAAAATTGCAAATCGCAGCCATTGCTAGTAAAAAATAATAAAAAAAAAAAATCATAAATCTATCCCCTATTTTGTAGGCGCTATAACTTTTGCGCAAACCAATCAATATACGCTTATTGCGGTTTTTTTTAACAAAAATATGTAGAAGAATACGTATCGGCTTAAACCGAGGGAATTTTTTTTTTTTTTTTTTTAATGGGATATTATTATAACAAAAAGTAAAAAATATTGTGTTTTTTTTCAAAATGTTCTGTTTTTTTATGTTTATAGCGCAAAAAATAAAAATCGCAGAGGTGATCAAATACCACCAAAAGAAAGCTCTATTTGTGGGAAAAAAATGATAAAAATATAATTTGGGTACAGTGTTGTATGACCGTGCAATTGTCATTCAAAATGTGTCAGCGCTGAAAGATGAAAATTGGTCTGGGCACGAAGGGGGTTTAAGTGCCCAGTAATGAAGTGGTTAAAGCCTAATATGCAAGTTATTGTCGTAAAACGGGTTTGAGAACCGGGGTCTTGCCCCAGGGAACATGTATCAATGGAAAAAAAAGTTTTAAAAACGATCGTTTTTTCTGGAGCAGTGATTTTAATGATGCTTAAAGTGAAAAAAAAAATAGAAAAATTCCTTTAAATATCGTACCTGCTGGGTGTTACTATAAGAAAAAAGTCATTTAAAACTGCTTGCGGCTTTAATGTAATGTCTGCAATATGGATGAAAATCATTGAGAAAAATAGCATGGGTTTCCCCGCCCCCCCTCCCCCCAGGTCATTACAATCCCCTTTGGCCCTATATACTTTTAACAGCAGTATACAGGTGGTACAAACAAGATAGGGAGTGTAGGTTTGTTGTTAAGTATAATCTGTTTGTAATTTTGAACTGGTACATTTTTAAAGTGTAGCTCCAGCCAAAAAATCAATTTTTTAAGCGTTTTGGAAAACATAGAGAAGGGTTATCACCCCTGTAACATTTGTTTTGCTGTCTGTGTTCATCTGTTCAGAAGATTGCAATTCACTTTCTGTGCCAATGACAAATGATTTTTTGAAAATGTGGGTTTTTTGGTGCCCCTCGGCCTCCTGACTGTGTTTTAAAGGTTCAACTTCACATGACCGTGTGTGGGGAAAATGTAGTTTTATGCCTTCTGAAAAACGACAAAAAAAAATTCGACCATGCTTTAATTTTTTGTGTCGTTTTTCAAAACGTCGTTTTTTGTGTCACAGAAAATCACTGTGTGTAGCTAAAACGACATTTAAAACAACGTTTTTAAACCCGCGCATGCTCAGAAGCAAGTTATGAAGCGAGCTTCAACGGAAAAGAGTGCTGAACGTAACTGCGCTTTGCTAGAGCATTTTGAAAAAACGATGGTGTGCAAGCAACGTTGTTTTTTAAAATGAAGTTTCAAAAACGTAGTTTTTTTACTTCACAAAAAATTTCTTTTTTTTTCATCAACAAAAAAAACGACTGTCTGTACGCGGTATTCGGAATAACTCACTTAAATCTGTCCAAACAAGAGTCTAATAGGCATCCCGGGTATGACATTTTTTTAAAAACAAAATTATAAATTATAATATAATAAATAATTATGAATAATTATAACAAATAATAATATAATTATAATAAAAATTATTCAATAATGTAATCAACTCAAAATCACTGAAATTTGCTCAGTTGCAGAATTGTCGCTGTCATTACTTATTACTTATTATTTTTTTATGACGAATTTCCCCACAAATCGCTATCGCACAATTCTGCAAGTGATTATAATTTATTATCGCTGTTTTCTAGCTGCTCTAAAACCATTTTTGACATAAAGGGACACTTTTGGTTGCTATGGACAATCTACAGTTTGCAGGCAGAAAGAACAGTTTTTATTATATAAAAGAACATGCAGGACACTGGGAAGACCACTAGGGACAAGGGAGGTGTATATTTTTTTACATACAGTACTGTAATCAATAAGATTACAGTATACTGTATGTAAGGTGTTTGTTTACCTTTTTGAATTTGGCGCCGTTCTCCGCCCCCGTGCGTCGTAACGTCGCAGGGAACGGAGATCGGCGGCACACAGAGGCACTGTGTGAATCGAGCGAGGACCCAGGGACAAGGTAAGTAAACCAAGCCTGTGGATTCTGCGAGGCGAGCCCCGAGTCTGACTCGGGGTTACCGATCGCAGCAGAAAAATGTAACCCCGAGTCAGACTCGGGAATACCGCCAGGGGGGTTTGAGAATGAACTGCCTGCCACCCCTCAATAGCACCAAAGTGCATGGGCTTTTTATTTTATTTTATTTTTTAATGCCGCTGCATCAACATGCATGGTGCTTTTGTTAGCATGCATTTTTATTTTTGTGATTTTTTTTTTATTTACCCACACACACACATAAATATATATATATATATATATTGTGTGTGTGTGTGTGTAAATAAAAAAAAAATCACAAAAATAAAAATGCATGCTAACAAAAGCACCATGCATGTTGATGCAGCGGCATTAAAAAATAAAATAAAAAAAAGCTCATCCCTAGTAAACACAGCCACCACCACTGCTAGCTCCAGCCTGGTGTAATGACGCCAGCACAAGCTTCGCCCCCAATGCATTTCAACCAATAGGCCATTCTCATATATTAGTATAAAAGTCTGAATGGTATAATGCATGTATCTTTGCTATTGTGTGAGGGAGGGTAGAACTGCTTTTTGGAGTGTAAAGGCCCGTACACACGATCGGACATTCCGACAACAATTGTGTGATGGACGTGTTTTGTCAGATAATCCGACCGTTTGTATACTTCATCGGACAATTGTTGTTGGAATTTCCGACAACAAATGTTAGATAGCCATGCTCTCAAATTGTCTGACAACAAATGTGTTCCATCGGATTACCCAATTGTGTGTACACAAGTCCATTGGACTAAAATCCAAAGTACAAACATGCATGCTCCGAACCAATGCTAACCATAAGACAACATTAGCGGAAGTTGCCCAAAGGGTGGTGCTAAAGAGCAGAAAAAACATATCATTTTGTGTATGTTGGCTGAAAAAGTTCTGCCGTCTGTATGTAGAACAATTTCAGGTCCAACACCCTTCGGGCAAAAACCCATGGATATGCCCCCCCCCCCCCCCCCCTACTGTAGTCACAAAAAAATATTAGTTTTTTTTTAAATGGCCCCTTTAACTAAGTGCACTTAAGCGCCGGACACCAGTGCCCTATGGGAAGCACCACATCAATGCAATCACGAGATTGCAGAGGTGGCACTTCATTTGCGGGCTTTTAACCCGCCTTGCGGCGCAATTCAATTTCCGCCCCTTGGATTCACTATGGGCGCCAGGCACGGGCGGGAGCATTATTTTGGCTGTTACTTCCGGGTTTTGTTGTATAGACGAAAACCGGAAGTGACGTCATGTTGGCAGCACCGTTCTTTGCATGGCCCGAGCGGAGATGCTGCAAGCAAGGTAAGAAGAGTTGGCCAGGCCTGGTGTAGATGACGTTATTTCTCCTTGCTAGATCCCACATCACACATCCCACCCTGATCCCCAAGTACTTTTAGATGGTCTGTGCAGTTTTCTGGACATAGGTCCTCCACTGACTCCTGATTTAGATGTATATTTGTGCAAGGGGTGCATCTTCCTGACCAGGCAGTAAGTGACCATAACTAAAACACTTCTTGGGCCAACTTAACCTGATCTACACCCATTCACCTCGGAGCCTTATGTTACAACCTGCTGGGACTTGTAGTTGGACACCCATCCACCTCGGAGCCTTATATTATAACATGCTGGGACTTGTAGTGCTCCATCTTCTCCTGGGGCTCAGGTGCATGCAATCCACCATCTATGGGACTACAAGTCCCAGCAGTGAGAGAAAAACTGGACAAAGATGGTGGATTGCATGCACCTGAGCCCCAGGAGAAGATGGAGAACTACAAGCCCCAGCAGGTTATAACATAAGGCTCCGAGGTGAATGGGTGTGGACACCCATCCACCTCGGAGCCTTATATTATAACCTGCTGGGACTTGTAGTGCTCCATCTTCTTCTGGGGCTCAGGTGCATGCAATCCACCATCTATGGGACTACAAGTCCCAGCAGTGAGAGAAAAACTGGACAAAGATGGTGGATTGCATGCACCTGAGCCCCAGGAGAAGATGTTTTTTTTTTCTTAAAGGGGCCATTTAAAAAAAAAAAATCCTATTTGTAACTACAGGAGGGGGGTCGGCCCCCGAGTGCCCCCTATGGACGGGCCACCACTGGGCTTTGGCCATTCAAGATGTGTGTGGCTAGGACGACATATTGTGATGACTGCCCATTACTTTCTTATGTGTATCTATGTAAGAAAACAAGGAAAGAAACTGCGCTAGGAAAATTGGCAAACAGATATTGTATTGCCTTATATTATAACCTGCTGGGACTTGTAGTGCTCCATCTTCTTCTGGGGCTCAGGTGCATGCAATCCACCATCTATGGGACTACAAGTCCCAGCAGTGAGAGAAAAACTGGACAAAGATGGTGGATTGCATGCACCTGAGCCCCAGGAGAAGATGTTTTTTTTTTTTTTTCTTAAAGGGGCCTTTTTAAAAAAAAAATGTGTGTGTAACTACAATTCATGAGTTTGGATTGTGTGGCAGCGGATTACATTTTTTGGGATTCTGGCAGTAGGCATTTGTCAGGATAACTCACTGTTAATTTGTTATATTATTTTATTTATGTAATTTGAGGATTAGCGCAACTATATATTTTTTGTTGTCTATTCACTGATCTATGTTTTCAGGTTAGTTGCTGCTTATAACCAGAGCTTCAGGCATTTTTTTGTGACAATATCTGTTTGCCAATTTTCCTAGCGCAGTTTCTTTCCTTGTTTTCTTACATAGATACACATAAGAAAGTAATGGGCAGTTATCACAATATGTCGTCCTAGCCACACACATCTTGAATGGCCAAAGCCCAGTGGTGGCCCGTCCATAGGGGGCACCCGGGGGCCGACCCCCCCTCCTGTAGTTACAAATAGGATTTTTTTTTTTAAATGGCCCCTTTAAGAAAAAAAAAACATCTTCTCCTGGGGCTCAGGTGCATGCAATCCACCATCTTTGTCCAGTTTTTCTCTCACTGCTGGGACTTGTAGTCCCATAGATGGTGGATTGCATACACCTGAGCCCCAGAAGAAGATGGAGCACTACAAGTCCCAGCAGGTTATAATATAAGGCTCCGAGGTGGATGGGTGTCCACACCCATCCACCTCGGAGCCTTATGTTATAACCTGCTGGGACTTGTAGTTCTCCATCTTCTCCTGGGGCTCAGGTGCATGCAATCCACCATCTTTGTCCAGTTTTTCTCTCACTGCTGGGACTTGTAGTCCCATAGATGGTGGATTGCATGCACCTGAGCCCCAGGAGAAGATGGAGCACTACAAGTCCCAGCAGGTTATAATATAGTTTCTTTCTGGGAGGAGAAGTGCAGTGTGTAGGGTGGTGGGCACCTGTGCCCACCACCCTACACACTGCACTTCTCCTCCTAGCAAGCGATCACAAAGGCTTGTGATACACACCAACACCCTCCATCTTCGACTCCCTGAGGAAGGTGTAGAAGCAAGGAACGGGTCAGGTCATGTGACATCTCAAGTCAACCCGACAATTGGTCCATCAATAATTAACGCTGTGAAATGTGCTGATCGATGAGGCTGTGAACACAGGGGCTATTATTATTCAACTGGGATTCAATATATGTGGTTATGGGTCCTCTGTCATAGGGGACCAAGTCGCTCTGGTAAGCAGATCTACTTATCATATGGTGGTGGGTTGCACTTCGGCTGTCAATCACTCAGCGGAGAAGCTGATTGTTACTTGGATATCTTCACGGGTGTGGACTTATTGCTGCAATATATGTACAATTTTTGCAATTTATGAATTTATCATATGTGGTCACTCTATTGATGGCGCACTTGGAATATTATTCGTGTACTTTATGATTCACCTATTTATTGCACTTCTTGATTTGATTCTAAGGTAATCAATATACACTGTTTATATAATTTCATCACAATATTTTTATATATTTTTTCTTATACCAATTCATGAGTTTGGATTGTGTGGCACCGGATTACATTTTTGGGGATTCTGGCAGTAGGCATTTGTCAGGATAACTCACTGTTAATATGTTATATTATTTTATTTAATGTAATTTGAGGATTAGCGCAACTATATATTTTTTATTGTCTATTCACTGATCTATGTTTTCAGGTTAGTTGCTGCTTATAACCAGAGCTTCAGGCATTTTTTTGTGACAATATCTGTTTGCCAATTTTCCTAGCGCAGTTTCTTTCCTTGTTTTTTTTACATAGATACACATAAGAAAGTAATGGGTAGTCATCACAATATGTCGTCCTAGCCACACACATCTTCAATGGCCAAAGCCCAGTGGTGGCCCGTCCATAGGGGGCGCCCGGGCGACGCCCCCCCCCCTTCCTGTAGTCATATAAATATAAAAAAATTTAAATGGCCCCTTTAAGAAAAAAAAAAACATCTTCTCCTGGGGCTCAGGTGCATGCAATCCACCATCTTTGTCCAGTTTTTCTCTCACTGCTGAGACTTGTAGTCCCATAGATGGTGGATTGCATGCACCTGAGCCCCAGGAGAAGATGGAGCACTACAAGTCCCAGCAGGTTATAATATAAGGCTTCGAGGTGGATGGGTACCACACCCATCCACCTCGGAGCCTTATATTATAACCTGCTGGGGTATAGGGAGTGTGGCATGCGAGAAGTGGGAGGGGCCAAACGTGGAGGGGTGGGGTCTTGCGCCCCCCCCATCCTAAAACTTCACCAGCCGCCACTGGTTCCTACCCTGGTGCAGATAATCATATAGGACACACTGATGCTCTAGAACACCTTTACTCTAATTAACATTGTTACCATCCTAGTACTACAATGTTTAGGACTTTTGAAGCAACACTTGTAAAAACTCATGAAAACACGCAAAGTATATACATTTCATCTAGATGTCCCAACAGCCACTGTAGCAGCACTATACTGTGCAAAGGATGTAATAGAAGAAACTCGATATTTACTAATTTTGTCTCCCATTTTTCACCTGGTACACAATGTAGTATGGCTTGCTAGAACAGAGGGACTGACAGTAATCTTTTTTTAACATTATTGCCAATTACTTATAGCGGCAGGAGGGGAGGGGGGGGGAGAGACAGCTAACACACACACAGGAGCTGATAGGCAGGGAGGGAGGGGGAGAGGGGGAGAGAGGAGAGCAGCGGGATGACAGAGGCACATAACCTGACCGCGGTATCATGGATCAGCAGATTAAGGGGGACACAGGAACAGGCAGGATTGGGAGACTGGTGTAGATTGTTGTCTGTCAGTTCATAACAGGTAGCATTTGCAATATTAAATATATTGAAAAAATACTTTTGAAAGTGCATTATTACGTTAAAGCTGATTTTAATGATTGGGATTATATCAGTTTAAAAGTTGCATTTATATTGAATGTTAAAACAAAGAGACATACAGTGTCCAATACAGTGAATGGTAAAAAAAGGTAATTATTGGCACAAATCTTCCTTTCAAAATCCTCAAAGCTCTTTAAAGCTACACAGCTTTATAGCAAAGCCTTTAGCATGACCAAAGCAGAGAAAAGTGTAAGTATTAACATGGTCGCCACAAAGTGATAAATGAATGTTGCTATTACTTTATAACAATGTATTCGTGTTCTAGTAAGTTGTCAGTGATAATTCTTAAGTATTTATCTGGCATGCTTTACAATGACTGCAGATAAAAAGTGATACAGATTTAAGTGATCATAATGCAGAGTCAGCATGACAGCCAAGTAATATTTATGTTGCCAGCTTGAGAACAATGCTAATGGTAATTTACAAAAGTTTCTTTAATTTGGCATTTAAATCTTCATTTCCCCTAAAGTGGAACTTTAGCCATAACGTTTTATTGATTGTTTTTTCGTTTGTTTGGGAGTAAGGAAAGGTAAAAACTCCTTTTAATTCTATTGTTGTTTTTGTGTGTCTTTTGGAAAATTTACCGTAATCAACTAACAATGTGCTGCTTAGGTGTATGTACTTCACTTAAATCCCAGGCAGGTGCTAGCCCCGGTGTTTTATCAGATTAGGTGACCCGTCAGAATATGTAACTGAAGTGACATTCCGTCGCGGCCATCTTGCTACACCCTGCACTCGGCCACAGTAAACATACAGTGAGAAGGTGGGAAGCGGACATCTTGTTACACCCAACAGATTTATACATTTCACTGTTATTTTTAACAGTAGACTCGGCTTATACCGTGAAATACAGTATTTACAATTCCATCAGACGTGTTTAGATGTTGATTTTTGAAAGCAGCGGCAAGCCTTCTGGCCTCACAGGTTTTTAATCTGACAGAACACCGCTGCTTTAAAAAATCAACATGTAAACAGTCTGATGGAATTGAAAATACTGCATTTCACGGTATAAGCTGAGTTTACTGTTAAAAATAACAATGAAATGTAAAACTAGTTGGATGTAACAAGATGTCTTCTTTCCACCTTCTCACTGTATGTTTACTGTGGCCGAGTGTGGGGTGTAGCAAGATGGCGGCGAAAGGAACGTCACTTCCATTACAATTTCTGATGGGTCGCCAATTCTGATGAAACACCGGCTCGCCACTGTGTTTATCAGGAATTACAAAACGTGGCCACACACCGCTGACTTGATTAGAATAAAGGTATTTTATTTCTCCGTTATGATTAAGCACTTCATTGTGTGAAATGTGTTAACAGCTAGTCACGTCCCTGTGCTGTTTGTCCCATCATTGAGAAATAAAGGACTTTTTTCAAATCAAGTCAGCGGTGTGTAGCCACTTTCTATTTTTCCTGGAAAATGTACCTACAATTCCTGTATGAACACTAGGACACTAGAACAGGAAGTGAGCATTCATTGGGGGCTCTTTTTGTGCTTGCAAATGATTAGAAGATGAAAGTCAGCAGAACATCACATAATTTACTAAGTTATTTAGTAAACGAACAGCCTATTGGGCTTTAGGAAATTAACCCCACAGAGCGCAACAAATCAAGAGTGGGGAAGGTTGGTAGAAAACCTGTAACGTGTTCACTGTCAGCTAGGTCCCCCTTAGGGAGATTCCCCCCAGTTCATTTAAACTCCCCAATTTCCTCAAAGGGGACACACAAGAATAAAGTCCAGACAAATGTCTTAACATTTGCCCCAAATTATTTAAAGAAACATTTTGGCTGAAATTCTTCTAAAATATATTTTACTGATTAATACGGAAACTTGGTACTATACCTCCTCGATCACGAGCTGCTAAGTTATTTCCTCTTTTTAAAGTTACATCCAATAGGTACATTCCGAGACTAGGGAGTAAAACGTCTGCATTACTGGTCACCACATTGTTGATTTTCTGAAGACAAGAAAAGAAAAGAATGTTAACTTTATGTATTTTTTAACTATGATTTTTTTTTATTTAAGCAAAGGAAATAGTAAAAAAATAGTTAAATAGGAACTCTGATAAATGAAATATGATATTTAAAGTTAAAGGGGTTGTAAAGGAAACATTTGTTTTCCCTAAATAGCTTCCTTTACCTTAGTGCAGTCCTCCTTCACTTACCTCATCCTTCGATTTTGCTTTTAAATATCCTTATTTCTTTCTGAGAAATCCTCACTTCCTGTTCTTCTGTCTGTAACTACACATCGTAATGCAAGGCTTTCTCCCTGGTGTGGAGAAAGCCTCTTGAGGGGGGAGGGGGCGAACAGGAGGGTCAGGACACTCTCTACTTTGCAGATATAGAAAGGAGCTGTGTGTTAGTGGGCGTCCTGACACTCCTGCTCGCCCCCTCCCCCCTCAAGAGGCTTTCTCCACACCAGGGAGAAAGCCTTGCATTACTGCGTGTAGTTACAGACAGAATAACATAAAGTGAGTATTTCTCAGAAGAAATAATGACATTTAAAAGCAAAATCGAAGGCTGAGGTAAGTGAAGGAGGACTGCACTAAGGTAAAGGAAGCTATTTAGGGAAAACATTTTTTTCCTTTACAACCCCTTTAATTTAAAACCATTTGGAAATGCCTCAACATATCTATAGTGTTTAGGACCCTAAAATTGTGGTCCAAATATCACATCATTAGAATGGCTGTAAATACAGAGATATTGATCTTTTATTGGTCAGTCACATGATCATTAGCCATTTGTTCTGTAGTCAAAATACAACATGGGGAGGGGGGCAGAGCATGTTCTTTGTGTGTGAAATCCCTACAGTGTGTTTTGTTGTCTTTTGTCCAGGTCCGCCCAGAGACATTTTTTGCTCTGATGGTCACGTGACTAATTAAAAAAAACTATCTAAAAATAAAAAAGTTATAGAAACAATGCTTTCTGTTTTTTATTAGTAGCCTGTATTACAATCTACAATATTCTTTATAATGTTTTCAGTGCTTGGGGCAGAGTTAATGCATATTAACAGTTAGGCAGGGCTTGTCTGGACTTGTTTACCCAGGTTGCTAATACAAGCAAGCATGCATTCTTTCAAGGGACCGTTTGTTATATTACTTTATATACATTTTTTTAAATGTATTTACGTGTCCCATGGGGTGGTTAGCTGCGGGGAGAAAGAGGAAGTTCAAGGCCTCACCCATTGAAAACTAGAGCATGTGAAGACAAAGTGACCATGCAGAAAGGCATTGATAAGCTGGCATAGCGTTACCATTGGACTGGCAGTATCACCACATATTTACTAACTTCTAAATTCAGTGCACAGTCATGTAAGTGCTCTTTATCACAAAAAAAGTTAAACTATCACTGTACCCCTCCTCAATACCCAGGTCCCTGCTGCACTTACCTCCAGGGAGGAATAGCTTTCACTGCCCAAGGTGTTCCCGCAGTTCCAGGAATCTAAAAGTCACATTCTTCTTCTGGAACGGATCAGAGCATTCTGATTGGGCACATACTGGCATGTGACCGCTTTGACCAATCAGAATTGATCTGATCTGTCTCTAAGAAATGAACAGGAAGAAGACAGTGGCTTTCAAATTCCAAAACCCCTGCAATGGCTATGTGGGCAGTAAAAGCTAATCATCTGTGGAGATCGATGAAACGGGGACCAGGAAGATGGGGAGGGTGAACAGTGTTAGTTTATTTTTTCATTCTTTGTGAAACAGTACACTTACACTTTATGATGAAATTTAAAGCTTTGGTTTAATTAGCACTTCAGTTGTATATGATGTGTCTTATGAAACGATTTTAGCATTATTCACCATTTTGGTGAAATGCATTGGAGTCAGTCAACACTTAAATGAATCAGATTTTGAGAAATATAGAGTCTGCCTTTACACACAAATGGGCGGATCCACAAAGCGAGTACGCCGGCGTATCTACTGATACGCCGGCGTACTTTCAAATTTCCCGTGTCGTATCTTTGTTTTGAATCCTCAAAACAAGATACAACGGCATCTGGGTTAGATCCGACAGGCGTACGTCTTGGTACGCCTTCGGATCTAAGATGCAATTCTTCGGCGTCCGCTGGGTGGCGTTCCCGTCGTAATTCGCGTCGAGTATGGAAATTAGCTATTTCCGACGATCCACGAACGTACGAGCTGCCGTCGCATTCTTTTACGTCGTCTCAAGTCGGCTTTTTCCGGCGTATAGTTAAAGCTGCTGTTTGGTGGCTTATAGTTAAACCTGCTATGTTAAGTATGGCAGTCGTTCCCGCGTTTAATTAAAAAAAAAAAAATTCGTTTGCGTAAGTCGTCCGTGAATTGGGATGGACGTAATTTACGTCCACGTCAAAACAAACCTTGCGATGTCATTTAGCGCAATGCAAGTCGGGAAATTTAGGGACGGCGCATGCGCAGTTCGTTCGGTGCGGGGACGCGCTTCATTTAAATGAAACACGCCCCCCTACTCGCCGATTTGAATTAGGCGCCGTTACGCCGCAAGAGATACACTACACCGCCGTAACTTACGCCGCAAATTCTTCCAGGATTCAAACAAAAAAAGTAAGTTACGGCGGCGTAGCGTATCTCAGATACGCTGCGCCGGGGCAGATCTTTGTGAATCTGCCCCAAAGATGTTTAGCTGTTACTTCAGTCTAGTGTCCATAGTACTTTCAAATCAAAGACTAAATACAAATTGAGACTTCTGCCTAGACTATGACTTTGACGGTTGCATGCTTGCGCCATGTCAGTGGCTTTAAATATCGGAGCTAGAAAAAGACAGGCAGCTGGTATTTTCAGAAGGAAATTAGTGATGGCAGCACCATATTTCTCTCAGTAAAGGTTTAGCTTAATTTGAGCCAGTCAGGTCTCTTAAAAAAAAATACAATGCTGTCCCTTTCGGCGGGATTAATCACCTCTGTATTTACTAGATTACGCCAAAATAAGTATCTTCTTCATCAGACACACTTTTGTCAGATGTCTGGTTCTCCACTATGGTTCCTTCCACCTGCCCCTACATTGTTACTGTGTCCTGTAGTCATATAGGGGTTAGTGGCAGGAACCGTGCATGTAGGGAGACACCAGGTATTTGACACTCCCGGAAATGTCAGATTTAAAAAAATTCTCAGCCAGTGGTATCTTACAGTGGTGGCAGCTCATGCAAGACAACTGAAAACCCCCCTCCCATCCATACATGCATCCGGCCCCCTAATCTACATGCAAGGCGCCGGACATATGGATTTCAATAGTTTTTTTAAGCACATGGTTAGAGCCTGAGGCTCTAATTTGCTACAAAAAGGATGGGCTCTGGGCGCAGAGCACTGTACTCCGACTCACCCACTTGTGTGACAATAGCCAAATTCACATCCATCTGCAAGAGGGGTGCGATTGCCGCATTCCCGGCCGTCTCCAGGGGGCTGGTGTTAACTTTCCACCCCCCTCCCAATAAATTAAGCACCGGCCGCCACTGGTATCTTACATCAGACAGGAGATCAAAGGTGTGGGGGAGAAAAGTATTGAAAGACTTTTCTTCCATACAGGTTTTTTTATGGTAAAAAGTAGTCTGACATATATGCCAGCTCACGTGATATATTCTCTAATTCCTCAGTGAAAGTTTTCTGAAATAATATTGGTTCTGCAGGCAAGAATAGATCATTAACAAATTGCAAATTTCAACAACAAAAGAGATGGTAAAAGAAAAGTAATGCAGCTAATGCCGCATACACACATTTTTCGGGTTGAAAAAAACGAAGTTTTTAAAAAATGTCATTTAAAATGATCACATAATTTTTCGGGTTCTGAAAAACGACAAAAAACAAAATTCGAACACGCTGCATTTTTTAACAACGTTTTAAACAATATCGTTTTTCGGGTTGTAAAAAATGATCGTGTGTGGGCTAAAACTACGTTAAAAACCCACGTATGCTCAGAAGCAAGTTATGAGACGGGAGCACTCGTTCTGGTAAAACTACCGATCGTAATGGAGTAAGCACATTCATCACGCTGTAACAGACAGAAAAGCGTGAATCGTCTTTTACTAACAAGGAATCAGCTAAAGCAGCCCCAAGGGTGGCGCTATTCCGCATGGAACTTTCCCTTTATAGTGCCGCCGTACGCGTTGTACGTCACCGCGCTTTGCTAGAGCATTTTTTTTTAAACGATCGTGTGTGGGCAACGTCGTTTTAATGATTAGGTTGGAAAAAACAACGTTTTTTCTAGATGCTGAAAAACGTTGTTTTTTAAATGCCGAAAAATGATCGTGTGTACGCGGCATAAGATATGGCACCAAAACCATACTGAATCTCTTGGAACATTGCTCATGGTTTTCTTTCCAGGATTTTCAGTTGTACTTGTTTCTGTCAATTAACTTCTACTTTCAATCAGTGGTTGGTCCTTTGAAAGCCATAAAATATAAGTTTGACAGTAGTTATTCCTCAAGTGCATTAGCAAGCAGCGCCATTAACAGTTTTAATTATCTTATAGACGGTTCAATGACATATTGATGGAGCTTCTGAACTGCTTAATTAGAAAATATTAAACTCTTCAGGGTCAGACAGCTGCGCTCAGAAAAAACTGCTTATTTGTAAAACATTTGGCATTTAATTGTCTGATGTGAACAGAAAATTGGCCATTTTACTGTAACGATTCCATAGGTAAAATCACTAAACATGTTAGAACAACTTTTCCATAGTACTCATCAGGGAAAATAATCAATCAAGTAATAAAGATCATTATCACACATTGATCGGTTTATGGATGATGATGGAATGTTTTGCTAACTGAACTCAGGTTTTAAAGACCTTCTGAAATGATCAGTTTGAATATGCAATATTGGAGTAAGATTAGGTTATAGCTTGCATTTTACGATAGTCTTCTCAGCCTTATAAACCCTGTTTATTACTGCGATCCATTCTAGTGAAACCAATACTATTTCCTATTATGTGCAATGTTCTGCTCTTATGCTTTTATTACTTTTACACAATAAAAGAGACTTGAAAGTTCTCCTTTTCAGAGGTCCACACACCCTCCATTTAAAATTATAAACAGAAAATGATGTACTGAAATGCATAGAGGGACCACCTGTTGGCTGATCAGGGCTTCCATTCTGGAATAGCTGTTTTGCATCAATTTAGCCTACCCTTAAATCCTTGCTGCTATTAATCTTGTCTACTGGAAACACCAAATACCCCAGCATGTGAAGCAGAAAGTCAAGAATTCCCAGCCCCCCCTTCCTCATTTTTAATGGAATCTCATTACTATTACTTGCAAAAAAAAGGAGCAGAAGTATTTCACAGTCAAGACAACCCAGAAACACATCTTGTGAAATCAGAAAACTCACCTTTTTTTTCTTATCCCATCTCCCCTATGTACCAATATAGCATTAATGTACTTATTTTGCAAAAATAAAACAGCTTTCAATTAATTCTACACAGACTTACTACACTCTCTTCATAGCTGTTTAAAACCCCTGCTTGATTATTTCTGCTTTGCTTCCTGGACAGACTTTAAGTCACGGCACAGGAAGGAGTTGACCAGCTGATCTCATTAGCATACACCCTACATAATTTACCTTCAGCTGATCAACTCTTCCTATGCCATGACCTAAAGTCTGTCCAGGAAGTAAGGCAGAAGTAATCGAGCAGGGATTGTAAACAGCTATGAAGAGAGTGAGGTAAGCCTGTGTAGAATTAATTGAAAGCTGTTTTATTTTTGCAAAATAAGTACAAAAAAGGTGAAGAAAGATGTACTTAGCCTTTAAGGTAAATTAACTGGCCATTAAAACTTCAAGTAAACCTGTACTTTGCCCATTCAGGTAGGCTGTTCCCTCCAGTGTAGTTACAATGTAGATACTTACTTACCCTGACACAGTCTAGGTACTTGCGGGTATGAGGGAGCATGGGACTCTGTCCTTTACACATAATGCAGCTCTAAGTATTGAGTAATCACCAGACCTTAGCGATGTTACAGAGCTTACACAGGGCTTTGGAAGGTGAACCACACAATAATGTTATTAAATGCATGTGCTTACTCGAAGATCAGTCTGGTGGTGGACTTTCAATTTCAATTGAAATAGTTGCAATCTGTGGTGTGCATGATTGGGAAGTGATGTAATTTTTTTTTTTAAGTTTATAAAGAAAGACATATGGTGTAGTATGTTCTGTAATTTATAACCAAACTGTTGGAGGAGGTAAAGGGGAACATTAAAGTGATATTAAACAGAGAAGTGTTATTTGCCATAATTCGTTAACATACAGTGCCTTGCGAAAGTATTCGGCCCCCTTGAACTTTGCGACCTTTTGCCACATTTCAGGCTTCAAACATAAAGATATAAAACTGTAATTTTTTTTGAAGAATCAACAACAAGTGGGACACAATCATGAGGTTGAACGAAATTTATTGGATATTTCAAACTTTTTTAACAAATAAAAAACTGAAAAATTGGGCGTGCAAAATTATTCAGCCCCTTTACTTTCAGTGCAGCAAACTCTCTCCAGAAGTTCAGTGAGGATCTCTGAATGATCCAATGTTGACCTAAATGACTAATGATGATAAATAGAATCCACCTGTGTGTAATCAAGTCTCTGTATAAATGCACCTGCACTGTGATAGTCTCAGAGGTCTGTTTAAAGCGCAGAGAGCGTCATAAAGAACAAGGAACACACCAGGCAGGTCCGAGATACTGTTGTGGAGACGTTTAAAGCCAGATTTGGATACAAAAAGATTTCCCAAGCTTTAAACATCCCAAGGAGCACTGTGCAAGCGATAATATTGAAATGGAAGGAGTATCAGACCACTGCAAATCTGCAAAGACCTGGCCGTCCCTTTAAACTTTCAGCTCATACAAGGAGAAGACTGATCAAAGATGCAGCCAAGAGGCCCATGATCACTCTGAATGAACTGCAGAGATCTACAGCTGAGGTGGGATACTCTGTCCATAGGACAACAATTAGTCGTATACTGCACAAATCTGACCTTTATGGAAGAGTGGCACGAAGAAAGCCATTTCTTAAAGATATCCATAAAAAGTGTAGTTTAAAGTTTGCCACAAGCCACCTGGGAGACACACCAAACATGTGGAAGAAGGTGCTCTGGTCAGATGAAACCAAAATCGAAATTTTGGCAACAATGCAAAACGTTATGTTTGGCGTAAAAGCAACACAGCTCATCACCCTGAACACACCATCCCCACTGTTAAACATGGTGGTGGCAGCATCATGGTTTGGGCCTGCTTTTCTTCAGCAGGGACAGGGAAGATGGTTAAAATTGATGGGAAGATGGATGGAGCCAAATACAGGACCATTCTGGAAGAAAACCTGATGGAAAAGACCTGAGACTGGGACGAAGATTTATCTTCCAACAAGACAATGATCCAAAACATAAAGCAAAATCTACAATGGAATGGTTTAACAAATAAACATATCCAGGTGTTAGAATGGCCAAGTCAAAGTCCAGACCTGAATCCAATCGAGAATCTGTGGAAAGAACTGAAAACTGCTTTTCACAAACGCTCTCCATCCAACCTCACTGAGCTCGAGCTGTTTTTGCAAGGAGGAGGAATGGGCAAAAATGTTAGTCTCTCGATGTGCAAAACTGATAGAGACATACCCCAAGCGACTTACAGCTGTAATCACAGCAAAAGGTGGCACTACAAAGTATTAACTTAAGGGGGCTGAATAATTTTGCACGCCCAATTTTTCAGTTTTTTATTTGTTAAAAAAGTTTGAAATATCCAATAAATTTCGTTCCACTTCATGATTGTGTCCCACTTGTTGATTCTTCAAAAAAAAAATACAGTTTTATATCTTTATGCTTGAAGCCTGAAATGTGGCAAAAGGTCGCAAAGTTCAAGGGGGCTGAATACTTTCGCAAGGCACTGTAAATCCTATATATCAAGCCACTGTATTTTTAAATCCTCTGTCTTCCTGCAGTACTGTTTTGGGGTCACCTGATGTTTCCTTGCCCCTTGGCATCTGCAGGGATATATCCTTCGGAGGACTGCCATTATTCTGCTGATGTATGCTCTATACAGTATTAATCTGTGTCTGCACAGCCCTGATTGGTTCTGTGCCAGCCACATGACTAATAACAAGTAGTATCAAAAGAGCAATTCGAATTAGATTATAAATATCAAATAACGTTTTTGCAGCTCCCTATAAATCGTTATTGAACATCAGATGTGTATTTTTTGTACAGTAATATGATTGACACTAGATTTGGTCGATTGGTCAGTCCGCCCCTGGTGTTTACACAGAGATGTAAATATGAGTTATGGAAACCCACAGCAAAACTATTTGTACTTTTTTTCCACCAACCCTAACATGCATTTTTGCAAGAGATTCAAAAAAATGAGTTGCAGTACTCTCCAGCACATACCATAACACATACAAATACATCCATCTATGTAAGTGTACATTGGACTGTAAATCCAAATATGGCATTCAGAGAATTAGGCTACCCAGCATAATCATATACAATTCTTGCTTTATATTTTTGTTATTCTAATAGAGCTTATTGAAATGTGAATGTGTCAGAGGACAAAAATACCCAAAACTTTCCTCACCACCCTCCCTACACAGTATTATTGATAGCTACATACTTAATTCCTATGTGGCAACTCTAAAGCCTAGTGGTTGGCCACAGGGGCCCAAGGGCTGCAATGCAAATAGGCAGGCAGGTCACACTTCCTTCTGTACTCAAAAGTGACAGAGTATTCATAGAGAGCAGTGGGGATCTGAGTAGCAGGGTTGGGGCATTAAAAGGTAAGTGCAGTTACCAATAGGTAAGGAAACTTGCCGAAACATGTAAGCACTTTATCTACTCCTGTGCAAGAAATAAAGATATTCATACAGATATTGGAGTTGCCAGCTACTACTTTTGTTTTATGCTGAATTCTGATGTATTGAGGACACTATTAGGAGCCAAAGCAAAGTTTTAGATTCCATGAGTAATACACGCCTCTGTTCCCAGTTGTGAGCATTGCACTTGTTCCCCATTTACCAAGGGGTGCCTAGCACTATGGCTATTTCCTTTTCCTTTTCCTGGCAGGTTTGCCTAAATACTTAACACCCTAATGCCGCGTACACACGATCGGAATTTCCAATGAAAAAAGTCAGATGGACTTTTTTCATCGGAAATTCTGGTCGTGTGTGGGCCCCATCAGACTTTTTTCCATCGGTGTTTAGAAATAGAACATGTTTTATTTTTTTCCGATGGAGAAAAAAAACGATAGGAAATTCCTATCGTCTGTGTGCAACTCCGACGGAGAAAAAAACATGCATGCTTGGAAGCATTGAACTATATTTTTCTCGGCTCATCGTAGTGTTTTACGTCACTGCACTTTGGACGGTCTGAATTTAGTCTGACAGTGTGTATGCAAGACGGAAAAATTCCATTGGGTTTTAAGCCATCGGAAATTCCGATCGTGTGTACGGGGCAAAACACAGCCTTTTTTAACCTTTTCAACACATAGGAACCCTTGAAATAACTTTCTGGTCTCAGGGAACCCCTGCTAAAAATGTCTATATCCACATCTCATGATACATTAGTTTGATGGTGAGTGGGAAGAATGACCCTTACGCTTGTGGTGTTTGGTAGAATTACCCACTTTACAGATGGCTAAAAAGATCAATGGTGACAGTGGGAACATATCCGGGAGGCAGACATTGCTCAAGTAAGCCCTAGCAACCCCTGGAGGAATCCTAGTTGAGAAACCCTACCCTAAAACTATTCTAACCTCAACCCTCTCACCAAACGTACCCTTGCAGCTCACCAAACCATCCATTGAAGCTACCAGTCCCATACTATTGTTAAAAAGTTCTGAGCCCCGAAGGCTGAAAACCAATGAACTGAACTTGAGGATTTTTGATCACCAAGTTCCTGCACAGGGGTCTGTGTCTTTTAAGTAGCATGGCATATGACATTGCCAGTTATACATTGTATACTTTCAGTATATTGAAATAATAACCCCATAACCATTTCTAAAAACACACCTAAAGACAGTATTAAATTATTGTATGCAAAGCCAATAACGGAGACTTGATTCCAGTGTTACACATGCACTTATTTTCTTCGGAATCAGATAGCATTAAGCACTTACACTTTAGAATGCTTTAATGAGAAATGCCACCTAGCACTCAAAGTGTAATTTTACAAGCACTATAAAACATTTTACATTAATATAGAAGTAATATAGAAGTCTGTGCCAAGTGTTTACTTCTGTAGCTCAAAAGAAAGGGAAAGTGGCGCTGTTCTACCAGGGTGATACACAGAGACCACTAATCCTGTGAATAAATAATCGGTTGTATCACACTAAGGACAAGGAATAGATCCCGGCTAGTGGGACAGCAGTATTCAGAGCCTTCTACAAAACGCTCTCTACCACCGCAGGGTTAAGGTGCTCTGGTGTGTGGACACACAGGACGGGAGCACAGAGAAGTCATCTATTTTTGTGCAGCACAGGATCACTTTCATAAGACTTGGATCTAGCAAATGTCACTTTTGGAGTTTTTAGGATTATGGACATTTATTAGCTTATGTATGATACAATTTTCTTGCACTTATATTTATATACTATGTACACTTTTTTCCTGCTTTTTGATTGCATATGTCACTTTAAATGAGTTAACTCTCGTTTTTTTGCACACATACTGGCAGCTTTTTTCATAGCTCAGTACCGTGATTTTAAACGAGCTTAGTCACAGTTTCTTTCATATTTACTAGCACATTATAGAGTTTTTATATAGTTTAATATCAGATCAATATGTTTTCATCACACCTTTTAATTGGTCATTTTTATTAAGGCGGATCACAGTAGAGTTTTATTCATTTATTTACTACAGTAGTAGAGTTGTATTTATTCATTTACTACAGGATTCGTGATCTCTGTGTATTAACACTTGCAGAACAGCACCACTTTCCCTTTCTTTTGAGCTACTTTTTTCTGGATTTTAGCTAGGTGAATTTTCTATATAGGGAGGCAGCAGTTCATTCATAACCTAAGCGCTGATTTTTTTATTTATTTTAAATGTTTACTTCTGTCTTGTGATTTCTGATTGAAAGCAACTGCAAAAAGTATTGTACTTTACCTTCCTTATCCCAGATCTGAAGACATGATTAAAATATCAGCTTATATAAATATAGGGATCAAAGAGTATTACTAATCTAGTCCAGAACTGAGGAAAGGGGTATAGGGCTACCGTACTGGATTATATGACGGACCCTTCCTTTACTGGGGAAAATATTATCAGATTAAAGCCAAACTCTGTACAAAACATTTTTGGAGTGGAGTATCTTTAACCATTTATTAAGCAGAATATAAAATATGAAACAAAGTAGTCACTGTTCATTTAACTGTGCTAAATTGCAACTTAAGCTACTGAGCTGAACAAACAACATACCCTTTTCAGCAAAGCAAAAATAATTACATTTCAAAAGAAATAAGCATGTTACAAGCAATCTAAAGCTCTGCATATTGACTGAGAATAGTGAAATAAAATATTCCTATGCAAAATGTCACATTTAATCCTCACAATGATATACATAAATAATAAAGAAATATATACACAGCTAAGCTTTCCCTGTTCATTTGGGGATCCTCCGTGCTCCAATTATCCCCGAACGGCTTACCCACCTTGGAAAAATAGCTGGAATGGAGGAACTAATCCATATAGCACAGGAGTCTCCATCTAAATTCTCCAGGACTTGGGCCTGTTGGACCCACTTTTGTTCTACAGAGAGATATGCCTCCTTGATGGGACAAAATCATCCTGAGCCCCCCCCGATAGCGAAATAAAATACCCTCACTGATACTTATTAGGAGATCACTCTTCTGATCTATCTAACGCAAAGAACCGCCTGTCCTCACTCAAGGGTCGAGCCTGGGAGGAACCCCCTCTTAAAGGAGACCTCTCTTGAAGAGATCCCAACACTGCTCTTTACCAACACGCTGCCCCTTATGGAGACCGAGGGGGTGAGACCCTCGGATCTCAACCACCCACTTCTCTCTGTGGGTTTTCTTCGCTGTCCCCCTATGCCCCTCCATTCTCTCCTTACTCTGTTCTCCCCCTGGCCTGTGCTACACTGCCCTACATACACATCCTCATGTATACATAAGCCCAGGTAATTGATTATCATCTTTAAATCCAATGCCAAACAGCCGCCCACTTAAGATCACCTCCCCCACAATATCACCAAATTTTAAGGGCCTAACCCTTCCTCACCTAATCAGAAATAGATATACCGGTATATAGATACACGCAAGCCCACCTAGACCAATCTTAGATCGAGAAGTATGTGAGACCTCCACAACATGTTTTGCACCTCATAGGCTGAGATTAAGGTGAACCCCATTTTTTTTTAAATGCAGACCCCTGGTGAATGTGGAGACCTTTGTTTGCTACACTCCCACGAGTAATGTTAAACCAAGTCTGTATATATTAATGATGTCTTTTGCTTGTATGAAACTGTGTATTATAAGTTTTCTTAGAATAAAATGTTGTATGTTATTAAAAAAAAGAGAGAAATATATGCAAAACACATATACATTCCCTTACATACTTCAAATATTGGACGGACACTTTGAAGCGTCATTATTTAACACTTGCAAATTTAATTCACAGTTGATTCAAGTTGTTTTTCTATAGCTGAAAAAAAAAAAGAATAACTATGATAAAAAAAGTTTGTTATAACTGTAGCTTTTCCTGCAATACTTATCCTCAATCTAAAGCTGCAGGAGGCATTATTTCTCCTCCACCACTGTATGCCCCCAGTCTTTCAGGCTGAACGAAGGCCAGTGTCATTCCACCCACTTCCTCTGCTACTGGGCTGTCACGGACCCTTCTCTTGGGATGGTGTCATGGGGAAATATTTAGCACTAAACGTAGCTTCAACATCATTACATAAGTGATTTACTCTGCTGCAGTAAACACAACCCACTAATGAGAAGATGAATTCATTGGGCAAGCCAACAGAATCTTGAAAATGGATATATATACATTGGAAAAAAATAAAGGGGGCTATAAGGCTAGACTTCAGCTTTAAATTGAATGTAATCCTGCTTTAAACCCTGGTCAGAATACACAGACATAGGCCTTCCCTTCTTCATGCCTTTGCCTTTAGCTGGAAAGTAAGCAGGGGAACAATTCTAAGGATGCTAGGACATTACCCCCAGGGCTTCCCCCTGTTTACTTTACTGTCTGTAATGTTAGAGCTACACTTAGTGAATTAAGGTCACTGAATGCAAAGACAAAGCATGAGAGAAAAGTATACATCAAGGAGGGAATTCCACATGCTGCCTGGAGCAAAATGAATGTATTTAGTCATGTATTTAGTCAATGCCGCACTTAAATGACACAACAGTAGGCATTCAGTCTAGCCAGTGCCCTTTATTGATTTAAATGTTGCCCAGTCATGCTATTAAATCCTGGATATTGTCAGGTTATTAAAGAACATTTTATTGCTTGGTGTAGACCAAGACAGGAATGGCTGTTTGATTTAAAGCATGGACTTTGTTAGAAAGTCAATATAAACTTTGGAGCTACCCTGTTTTAAGGGAGGGGATTGTATGTCCATTACTTTTTACAGAAGTGATATGTTACATTATCAGGGTTTTCTTACTTTTGGCAAAGAAAGTATGGCTTAAAATAGATGAAGCCTGGCATTCTTGGCAAAAGTTGTAATATCTCTGGGTCAGACTCAACAGCATAGCAGTGCCTTTTGTGGAGATACAGTTTGACATTTTAATAATTATAGAAATTCTTAAAATAAGAGAAAAAAATAAAGTTTATATACAATAAATGCATCAATCTTGTATGCTTTAAAATAGAAGAATATTTATAATAATTTTTGTAATATTCACTAAAAGGCTACACCAGGTCAGGGTACTGTATAGCTAGTAGTAGTTAATCACATTTATTTGGCCTTGTTCTGTAATGTTTAAGGTTTGAAACCAACCAGGACCTGGCGCTAAGTTCTGTATGTGGGTGTGCAATAGTAATGGGTCATAGGACCATAGCTGCTGGAGAACCTGGAGAGCAGGATGCAATTCATGTAATAAGGATATCCAAATAAGCGCTTAGAAATGATCATAATAAAATGTCTATCATAGACAGTTACCTCTCTGAGGTAATGTAGGATAAAAAACAAGTTAGGCCTCGTACACACGGCCGAGGAACTCGAGTTCCTCGGCCAGTTCAGCCCTGAAGCCGCCGAGGAGCTCGGCGGGCCGAGAGCTCCCATAGAACAACGAGGAAATAGAGAACATGTTCTCTATTTCCTCGCCGAGGTCCTCGTCGGCTTCCTCGGCCGAAAGTGTACACACGGCCGGGTTTCTCGGCAGAATTCAGCCAGAAACTCGGTCGGAAGCTGAATTCTGCCAAGGAAACTGGTCGTGTGTACGGGGCCTTAGAGATGTCCAACAAACAGTTTATCATTAAAAAAGAAATGCTAAAAGAAATTCAACAATATCAAATTCAACAATATCAAAGCAAGGGGTCATGGTGTGTCCTGTCTGGTATTATCACTACTTAAGAGGCTCATGTAAGTTAGCACCCTTGGCAGGGGACTAACGTTTACATCCAGGCTGTATTAGGTGAAATCTTCACCTAGAACCGGCTGAGGACCTTGGTTTGACATGGTTGAATTACAATTGTTTGTGGCATTGCTTTTTTAACAATAAACTGTTTGTTGGACACACATCTCTAACTTTCTTTTTATCCTGCATTACCTCAGAGAGGTGACTGTCTATGATAGACAATTTATTATGGTCATTCCTAAGCGCTTATACAGTATGGATATCCTTAGTACAAGAAGGAGCTACAAATCTGCATTATTATTCATCCTATACATCCTATATTTACTGTTGTGTTGTTCTCACTTGAAATTGCTAAAGAATATACCTGAACTAGTGTGAACTGCATGTGCTATATTTTGTTTTGCGATAAAAGGCTATTGATCTGCTCCCAAACTGCAAAATATATTGCTAGTAATCTGTCCCCAATAAGCTAAACAATTGACAATTTTCATTTTTGGTTTTGGTTTTTAGCAACAGTTATTTATCATACTTACCTTCAGCAGACCTCTTAAGATAATTATATTTTTAACGTTATCTTGGGTCAACAGAGATCTCTTAAAGTATTGAACAATAAGATACCTGTTGAATTCTACCATACTGTTTTACCTAAACCCCAACATACTTCATAGCTGATTTACAAAAAAAAACATTTATGTCCGCCCTATGATTCATCTCTGCTTAACTCAAATCTATTCTATTATAAGCATCTCATGACGATTTACACCCACGACTATTGCAAAGGAACTAGTTAAAATCGATATACTATGCTTATTTTGAATAGGCAATATGGGGTTCATTTACTAAAATTGTAGAGTACAAAATCTGGTGCAGTTGTGCATGGTAGCCAATCAGCTTCTGGCTTCAGCTTGTTCAATAAAGCTTTGACAACAAAACTGGAAGCTGATTGGTTTCTATGTAGAGCTGCACCATATCAGGCAGCGGGCAACCTTTATCACATTCGTCAAAAGTGCCCCAAAATCAAATCATATTGGATACGTTTACCGTATGGTATATACTGTGCTTGCTAAGCACACTTGAAGATCTCCTAAAGTAGCCCTTTTAAACTTCTCACCATACTGTTGCACATCTAATCAATTCTCCACCCATTAAAGTTTCTATTTACGGCAGAGAAACAAATTGGTGAAAATGTGGTGGTCCTCCATTACAACGGTAGCTCAAGTAAAAAAATACAACAACCTGATACATGATTCAGGAAAAACTGGCAGCAATGTTAAATGAAGAAATGAAGAAATTTAAAAATACCTGATCTCCCTCAGAGACATCATATCTCCCTGCAAACTTTACCAAATCTTTATTATCTTATAAGAATATATAATTAATAATATCACCTCCTTGTATGTGTTCTACTGTGAATTTCCTTTCTCTGCACAAAAAAAAAGAGATTTTTAATACAGCTTACCTGTAAAATCTTTTTCTTGGAGTACATCACGGGACACAGAGCGGCATTCATTACTATATGGGTTATATGGAGTACCTTCAGGTGTAGACACTGGCAATCTTCAAACAGGAAATGCCCCTCCCTATATAACCCCCTCCCATAGGAGGAGTACCTCAGTTTTGTAGCAAGCAGTATGCCTCCCAAAATGGTCCTCAAAAGAGGGGTGGGAGCTCTGTGTCCCGTGATGTACTCCAAGAAAAAGATTTTACAGGTAAGCTGTATTAAAAATCTCTTTTTCTTTATCGTTACATCACGGGACACAGAGCGGCATTCATTACTATATGGGATGTCCCAAAGCAATGCTTACAATGAGGGGAGGGAGAACATCTCCAAGACAAAAGGATTTAATTTAGAGATATACTCAAATCATAATAAATCCAACTTATTTGAGAAAAATAATCTTAAATTTTAAATTTAACTCAAAAAAAGAGGAGCCCCCGGAATCCGAGGGTCTCAAACTGCAGCCTGCAGCACTGCCTGCCCGAAGGCAGTATCAGTATTCCTTCTTACGTCCAACTTGTAGAATTTTGTAAATGTGTGGACAGAAGACCAGGTTGCCGCCTTGCAAACTTGAGCCATAGAGATCTGGTGGTGTGCTGCCCAGGAGGCGCCCATGGCTCTAGTAGAATGAGCCCTTAATGATACTGGAGGAGGCAACCCTTTCAAGCCGTAGGCCTGAGTGATCAATTGCTTAATCCACCTAGAAATGGTGGACTTTGCAGCTGCCTGCCCCTTCTTGGGCCCATCCGGTAGAATAAACAGCACATCTGTTTTCCGGATCTTCTCTGTAGCTTTAAGATAGGCCTTCATGGCCCTGACAATATCCAAGGTATGCAGCAACCCTTCCTTTCTGGAAGTAGGTTTAGGGAAGAAGGATGGTAATACCAAATCCTGGTTCAAATGAAAACTGGATATGACCTTCGGTAAGAAGGAAGGATGAGGGCGGAGAACGACCTTGTCCTTATGAAATATAAGATATGGTTCCTTACAGGATAAGGCTGCCAGTTCCGAAACTCTTCTTGCGGAAACTATGGCAACTAAAAACACCAACTTCCTTGTCAGTAGAACCAAAGGAACTTCAGCCAACGGCTCAAACGGTTGTTTCTGTAAACTCGACAGAACAAGATTTAAATCCCACGGACAAAGCGGGGATTTAACTGGAGGTTTAATACGTAAGACCCCTTGAAGGAAGGTCTTAACCAGCGAGTGGGTGGCCAGCGGCCGCTGAAACCACACTGACAGGGCAGAAATCTGTCCTTTGATTGTGCTTAATGCCAATCCTTTATCCACTCCTAGCTGGAGAAAACTTAACACTCTATCTATGGTGAACTTGCGAGGAAGCCATAGCTTGGACTCGCACCAGCCTATATAGGCCTTCCAGACCCTGTGATAAATCACCCTAGAGACCGGTTTCCTGGCTCTGATTAGGGTAGAGATTACTCTCTGAGACAGACCTCTACCCCTGAGAATCAAGGATTCAGCTTCCAGGCCGTCAAATTTAGATGCCGTAAGGCAGGGTGGAGGATCGGACCTTGCGATAGCAGGTCTGGCCTTAGAGGCAGAGTCCAAGGGTTTCCCACTACCATCCTTAGGATTAGTGAGTACCAAGCCCTTCTGGGCCATGCTGGAGCTACCAGGATAACTGGTATGTGCTCCACCCGGATCCTGCGCAGCAGGCGGGGTAGTAACTGGAGCGGGGGAAACGCATAAAGAAGCTTGAACTGATGCCAAGGGCAAACCAGAGCATCGGTTCCGCAGGCCATCGGATCCCTTGAGCGGGACATGAACCTGTCTAGCTTCTTGTTGAGTCTCGATGCCATGATATCCACGTCCGGCACTCCCCATCTTTGGCAGAGTGCTTGAAAGACTTGTGGATGCAGAGACCATTCCCCCGGCCATAGAGTCTGGCGGCTTAAGAAGTCCGCCTGAAAGTTGTCCACTCCGGGAATGAATATTGCCGATATGCAGGGCACATGAGCCTCTGCCCATAGGAGAATCAAGCTCACTTCTCTCTGAGCGGCCTGACTCCTGGTCCCCCCTTGGTGATTTATGTATGCCACTGCCGTGGCATTGTCTGATTGAATTCTCACCGGGAGCCCCTGCAATTTCGACGTCCAAGCCCTGAGGGCTAGTCGAACAGCTCTGAGCTCCAAGATGTTGATGGGTAAAAGCTTCTCTGGCTTTGCCCAAATACCTTGGCGAGTGGAACCATCCACAATCGCTCCCCAGCCCGTCAGGCTGGCGTCTGTGGTCACTATCTTCCAAGCCACTGGGCTGAAAGATTTTCCCTTCAGTAGATTCTGAGGGTCTAACCACCAACACAGACTTTGCCGGACTCTTGATGAGAGAGGCAACGGGATATCCAAGGCCTGTGGCCTTCTGCTCCATGCTGACAGGATGGCTGCCTGCAGGATGCGAGTGTGGCTCTGGGCGTATGGCACCGCCTCGAAAGTAGCCACCATCTTGCCTAGTAATCTCATACATAGGCGAATAGTCGGTTCTTTCTTGCTTAGAACCAGTAGGATTAATTCCTTGATGGCTTTGACCTTCCTCAGAGGTAGGAACACCCCTTGTTGTTCCGTGTCTAATCTCATGCCGAGATATTCCAACTGCCTTGTGGGCTGGAATGCTGACTTTTCTCGATTTAGGACCCAGCCGAACCTCTCGAGGTACTGGACCGTGAGGGCCACTGCTCGTTCCAAGCCGGGAGACGAGTGGTCTATGACTAGGAGGTCGTCCAGGTATGCTAGGATCGTGACCCCTTGGATCCTTAGCTTGGCTAGGATTGGAGCTAGAACCTTCGTGAACACCCGGGGGGCCGTAGCCAACCCGAAGGGAAGCGCCACGAATTGGAAATGACGCGAAGCCACCATAAAGCGTAGATATCTTTGATGTGGCTGATAAATTGGAACATGAAGGTAGGCATCCTTTATGTCTATGGACGCCATGAAGTCGTCTTTTTGGAGTGTGGCAGCTGCTGACCGCACGGATTCCATCCGAAATGAGCAGACTTTTAAGTATGCATTTACCATCTTTAGGTCCAAAATTAGCCTGACATCTCCATTGGGCTTTAGGATGATGAATAGGTTGGAGTAGAAACTCAGCCCCTGTTCCAGGACTGGTACCTCTACTATTACTTCCTGGGAAAGTAGATGATCTAGAGCCGACCTTAATGCGGCTCCTTTCTCCAGATCGTTTGGAATCCTCGACTCCTGGAAATGAGGAGGAGGAAACCTTAGGAATTCTAGCTTGTAGCCTGTGGCCACGGAAGACCGTACCCACTCGTCGGGAATGCTGGCTTCCCAAATCTCCGAAAAGAGTCGCAGCCTTCCCCCCACCTTCGTGGGTGGGGGCGCCCCTTCATGAGGTAGACTTGGGGGCTGGTTTTGCTGGCTTGCGAAACCACTGCCTCTTGCCCCTAACAGCCTGTCCTTGTGATCTGCTGTTGAAGCCGAAGTTTGTTCTTGCAGGAGGCCGTCGATACTGCTTGGCATTAGAGGGCCCCTGCCCAGGGGAGGACTGTCGTTTAAACGCAGGTCCCTGAACCCTCTTCTTAGTTGGCAAGAGAGTACTCTTGCCGCTTGAAATGGTCTGAATGTATTTATCTAAGTCCTCTCCGAAGAGCCGTCCTCCATGGAAGGGAAACCCTGCCAGGAGCTTCTTGCATGGGGGCTCAGCCTCCCAGCTTTTTAACCATAAGAGTCTTCTCATATGGATAAGGGATAATGATAAACGTGACGCTTGTTGGATAGAATCCTTGATTGCGTCTACCGTAAAACATATGGCCTTAGGGACATCCGAAAATTCTTCTGCCTGCTCGGCAGGAATAAGTTCAAGCATTTGCTTAAATTGATCCGATAAAGCTTGAGCGACTCCAATCGCAGCCACGGCTGGCTGTACTACTGCCCCTGCAGAAGTGAAGGAGTTCTTAAGTAGGGCTTCCAAGCGTCTATCAACTGGATCTTTGAAAACCTGTACGTTTTCTACAGGACATGTTAACGATTTGTTAACACATGAGATGGCTGCGTCTACTGCAGGAGAAGCCCATCTCTTGGAAAACTTTTCTTCCATAGGATATAAGACAGAAAATTTCTTAGGTGGAAAGAAAACCTTGTCTGGTTTGTTCCACTCTTGGAATAAGACTTCCTCCAATAGAGGATGGATCGGAAACCCAGCACTGCTTTGAGGCGCCCTCAGTGAGCCCAAAGCTGAAACCGTCGATACCTGGAGATCTGGTACAGGCAGGTTGAATGCCTTATGGACCAAGTCCGTCAAGCCCTGAATCCACCAGCTCTCCCTCAGGGAGACTGCCCCAGACTCCTCTGTATCCGGATCTTCGATCCCTGAACCTACTTGGTCTCTGTCCAAGAGGTCCAATTCCCCAGAGGAAAGGATCTCCTCTTCCGAGGGTCCGCGCACGGGTGACGGAGATCTATTCCGCTTACTACCCCGCATGGCTGCGGCTATCATTTCTCCCATGCTTCTCCGCATCTCATTTAAAGAGGCGAGTAACACCTCCTCCGTGACCACCTTAGGGTTGGGTTGACTCGCGTCAGCTCTAGCCCCAGACCCCGATGGCCCAAAGGCTCCCTGTGGGGAAAGCAGCGGCATAGCTCTATCCGAGACCTCAGATTCTGCGGGGGAATCCCCACCTTTTGTACCCTCTGATCTTGATGCCATGGTACAATACCGAGGTACACCTGCTACTTATTGGTACCTGGGACTTATAATAGTTAAATGCCCAAACACCTGTTTGGGGAATAAAAAATGTTTCCTCTACCCTAGATGACACTTTTTTTTTTTTTTTTTTTTTTTTCAAAGAAAAACTTTTCTTCTTTTTTTTTTTTTTTTTTTCAATCTAGGCAAGAAAAAACATTCTATCCCCCTGAGTAGTATTGCCAAAGAAAAGACTATGAGATGGAAAAGAAAACCAGCCTATTCCTAGGCTAAACCACAATCTTCTGAAGACTGTAGTATTCTTTCTGGCCACTGTGTGTCCTCAGCGCCCCGTGCTTCACTCCAGTCCTTCCTCCCTTAAGCCAGAGAAATGAATGAGCTGTGGCATCTAAGGAAGGGCCGCCCCTTCCTTTAAACCACTGACCCGCCCTTCCCCCCCAGCTAAAACGGCGCCAAATGCGTCTATAACACGTGCACGCGCACCGCGCGCGCGCCCGCCGACGGGGGGGGGGTTGGGAGGAAGGGCCTCTCTGTTCCTGCAGCCGCAGGCCTGGAACACACGAGGAGGTCAGCGTTTTGCCTGCCTTGCAGGCATGAGGGAGAGGACTGGATAGAGCATCGTCTGGAGGCTTGCAGGTAAGCATAGCTCTCTGACACACACATACACTTGTACATAAAAGGCCCCACTCACAGCTTTTCCAACACTACCAGGGAGGTCACTTTTTATGGGGAAATATAACATATAGAGCCATCCTATCTTCATGATATGTGACTGGTTTGCCAGATGCAATGCATAACCTTAGGCATGTCCCCTGTGACCTCCCAGAAAAAACTTGCTAAGAGCCAAGCCCCGCAGGTTTTTCCCCTTACTTACCTGCTCCATGCCGCAGGACTTTGCCAAGCAAGAGGTCCAATCTTCCCCCATCTCCGTGGGGATGTCTAGACCTTCAGGCCCTGGGAACCTTCTTCTTCCATGAAGGATCCACTGTCCTGGGCCCATACAGCACCCTGGCAAACAGAAAACATTAGGCGCCCCAAAGGTTTTCTAAGTTCTGGGCCCAGGGTCCAGCTCTCTTAAAAAGAAAGCATTATGGGCTATACCCCAAGGGTTTGGGGTCCGGTTACTGACCACTTTAGCGCGCAGGCTTTTTTGGACAGAACCGGTAGCTCACCTAATCCCAAGGATGCGGAGGCAAGCTAAACCATGACTAACACCTAAGACACTGGCGTAAAAACTGAGGTACTCCTCCTATGGGAGGGGGTTATATAGGGAGGGGCATTTCCTGTTTGAAGATTGCCAGTGTCTACACCTGAAGGTACTCCATATAACCCATATAGTAATGAATGCCGCTCTGTGTCCCGTGATGTAACGATAAAGAAATAGAAGTTTTTTTCGGTTGTCCTTCCCCTTCTTTCTTCCCCTCTTTATTCCCCTAATCCCTACACCCCCTTTTGTATTATTTTTTTTTTATTTTAAATCATAATTATAATGTTTTATTTCTTAACTTTTTAAAAAAAAAAAATATATATATATATTATTTATATTATTGTACCGCTCTATAACACCTTTCCCACACAATGATTTCATTTTTAGGGGTTATATACCACGCTCTACAATTCAAATTTTAATACTTTATATTGATTCTTGTATTTTCATTATAAAAATCACTACGTAATGTGAATATTTATGTCTAGCAATTGTATCTTGATACTTGCAATATCTAAACTTAATACAAATGTATTAAAACGCAAATAGGTGCCAGGAACATATTCCCGAATTTTTAGGCACATGGGCAACTCAGTCATCCTAATCCAATTGTCGTGAAGTTATGAAATGTGTCAAGGCAGACGACAATCGACTAATTAAATTACAGGAGGTTTGAATGTTTCTGAAAGAGCTGTGGTCTAACGAATATAATGCAAACATCTTCACGCTATGTTGTCTGGACATGTGTTGGCCATTCAAGGCACAATACTAATGTTATGTTATATAATCAGTTTATATGCAAATATCAAAGTACGCAAATGTTTATACATATATGCACAGTGTATATATATATATATATATATATATATATATATATATATATATATACAGTGAGGAAAATAAGTATTTGAACACCCTGCTATTTTGCAAGTTCTCCCACTTGGAAATCATGGAGGGGTCTGAAATTGTCATCGTAGGTGCATGTCCACTGTGAGAGACATAATCAAAAAAAAAATCCAGAAATCACAATTTATGATTTTTTAACTATTTATTTGTATGAAACAGCTGCAAATAAGTATTTGAACACCTGTCTATCAGCTAGAATTCTGACCCTCAAAGACCTGCTAGTCTGCCTTTAAAATGTCCACCTCCACTCCATTTATTATCCTAAATTAGATGCACCTGTTTGAGGTCATTAGCTGCATAAAGACACCTGTCCACCCCATACAATCAGTAAGAATCGAACTACTAACATGGCCAAGACCAAAGAGCTGTCCAAAGACACTAGAGACAAAATTGTACACCTCCACAAGGCTGGAAAGGGCTACGGGGAAATTGCCAAGCAGCTTGGTGAAAAAAGGTCCACTGTTGGAGCAATCATTAGAAAATGGAAGAAGCTAAACATGACTGTCAATCTCCCTCGGACTGGGGCTCCATGCAAAATCTCACCTCGTGGGGTCTCAATGATCCTAAGAAAGGTGAGTAATCAGCCCAGGACTACACGGGAGGAGCTGGTCAATGACCTGAAAAGAGCTGGGACCACCGTTTCCAAGGTTACTGTTGGTAATACACTAAGACGTCATGGTTTGAAATCATGCATGGCATGGAAGGTTCCCCTGCTTAAACCAGCACATGTCAAGGCCCGTCTTAAGTTTGCCAATGACCATTTGGATGATCCAGAGGAGTCATGGGAGAAAGTCATGTGGTCAGATGAGACCAAAATAGAACTTTTTGGTTATAATTCCACTAACCGTGTTTGGAGGAAGAAGAATGATGAGTACCAATCCGAAGAACACCATCCCTACTGTGAAGCATGGGGGTGGTAGCATCATGCTTTGGGGGTGTTTTTCTGCACATGGGACAGGGCGACTGCACTGTATTAAGGAGAGGATGACCGGGGCCATGTATTGCGAGATTTTGGGCAACAACCTCCTTCCCTCAGTTAGAGCTTTGAAGATGGGTCGAGGCTGGGTCTTCCAACATGACAATGACCCGAAGCACACAGCCAGGATAACCAAGGAGTGGCTCTGTAAGAAGCATATCAAGGTTCTGGCGTGGCCTAGCCAGTCTCCAGACCTAAACCCAATAGAGAATCTTTGGAGGGAGCTCAAACTCCGTGTTTCTCTGCGACAGCCCAGAAACCTGACTGATCTAGAGAAGATCTGTGTGGAGGAGTGGGCCAAAATCCCTCCTCCAGTGTGTGCAAACCTGGTGAAAAACCACAAGATACGTTTGACCTCTGTAATTGCAAACAAAGGCTACTGTACCAAATATTAACATTGATTTTCTCATGTGTTCAAATACTTATTTACAGCTGTATCATACAAATAAATAGTTAAAAAAATCATACATTGTGATTTCTGGATTTTTTTTTTTTGATTATGTCTCTCACAGTGGACATGCACCTACGATAACAATTTCAGACCCCTCCATGATTTCCAAGTGGGAGAACTTGCAAAATAGCAGGGTGTTCAAATACTTATTTTCCTCACTGTATATATATATATATATATATATATATATATATATATATATATATATATAT
The DNA here is from genome assembly GCF_905171775.1 of Rana temporaria. Taxonomy (NCBI): domain Eukaryota; kingdom Metazoa; phylum Chordata; class Amphibia; order Anura; family Ranidae; genus Rana; species Rana temporaria. Next base: position 124,025,978 of record NC_053489.1, read on the forward strand.
ATATGCACATTTGCCTCTGCCACCTATTTTACTCAGCAAAGCAACCTGTATTTGAGACTGTACCATGCCAAATATCAGAATTGTGTAAAGTGGCGACATTTGTTAATTAAATCATATACTAGCTGATAACACTGCCTGGGTTTTGCTAAACAAATGAACCCGGCTAGCATTGTGTGATTTGAATACAGTATAGACAAACAAATAAGGTATGAGAAGGCTCATTTTTATAAAGCATGGATGGAGTGATGCAAAGGCCATTAATTCACATTTTCTGTAACCGACTGACAGCTGTTTATAGATTTTTTTTTTTCATAAAACTATTTCTATGTTTTACTTTTAGCTATTGTTCAGTGCAGTATGATTAAAAGCGCCAGGTGTGTATCAACTGATACATACTTTATACTGTTATATTTATTAATATACATATACAGTCAGTTAAAAGTATTTATAAAAGGAAATCAATAAAAAAGGATACATATGTTGAGTCATTTTTTTTTTGTAATTAAAATAAATTGCTAAAAAGGTGTTTTCCCCTGAAACTACAATGATGAAGTGTGAGAGTGTTTATTAATGGGTATAGCTTTTAAGTTTAAAGAAAAACTAATAATTTCTTGTAGGGTAGATGGGTGGGAGGAAGCAATAACTAAAGTTATTTAAATTCCAACTTTACTAAAATAAAAAAACTATATACAGTATATATATATATATATATATATATATATATATATATATATATATATATATATATATATATATATATATATATATATATATATATATATATTGTCGGTAAACTGAATTACATTGAAATAAAAGTATCTATGCGATAGCGCTGGTTATAACTAGGAACTAAGAAAACAAAATAATAAAAGTGCAAAACAAGCAATATTGCAAACATTTCGTAAAAAGTCCATAAATGATAAAATGAATGCAAATCTTATAGATGGTGCACAATAAAGTTTGCTGTGAAAGTCGTGCCTCACAACTCATTTCTCACTAGTCACCAGCAGCTCCAAGAAGACCTAGAAAGACAAGAATGCTTCCAATAGTGCAGTACCTGAGTGTTAGGCCTCGTACACACGACCGTTTTCCTCGACAGAATCCATCAAAATGTATGTTTTTCATCGGAAAAAAAAATGTCGAGGAACTCGACGAGAAAAAAAAGAGAACGGGAGTCTCAATTTCCTTGTCGTGTTCCACGTCGGGCTGGTTTTCGACGAGAAACATGTTTGTGTGTATACTTAGAAACCCGCGCATGCTCAGAATAAAGTATGAGACGGGAGCGCACCTTCGGTAAAAGTAGCGTTTGTAATGGAGATAACACATTTTTCACGCTGTAACAGACTGAAAAGTGCAAATCGTCTCTTACCAAACATTTACTTAACACCCAGTAACATGAGATTAGCAAAAGCAGCCCCAAGGGTTGTGCCAGTGGAATCAAAATTCCGCTGCTGTTGTATGAGTTGTACGTCATCGCGTTTGAGAATGAGGAGATTTGGTCTTGACAGTGTGTACGCAAAGAAAGCTTGTCAAGTTTCTGTCAAAATACAAAGACACAGTGGGGGAATTCCCCCATCTATCTTGAATTTGTGGATGGGGGAATCTGTCCTTTTTTTTTTCGTTTAACCTGCTGGGTGAACAAAAGAAAATTGACTCACATACAGCAACTGTAACAACTGAAGCACGCAAGAAGATTTACTAACAGTCCCAAGATGATAAAAAAAGAATGGAGCTAATGTTCATTAGTATTGAAAGTTCATGATAAGCTGTAAACTGGCTCCTAAATCAGAATGGTAAGGGAAGCCCAGGCCAGGTGAGAAGAAGGAGACCCTGCAAGGTAGCCCACCCCATTGAGTACCAGCTCCACACCCCGGGGGGGGGGGGGAGCATCTACTCACCAATCCAGTAGGAGATGCAGGTAGACCCCTTTCACACAGGGCATTTTTCAGGCGCTTTTGGGCTAAAAATAGCGCTTGTAAAGTGCCTGAAAACGGCTCCCCTGCAGTCTCAGTGTGAAAGCCCGAGGGCTTTCACACTGAGGCGATGCATTGGCAGGATGTTAAAAAAAAACTCCTGCAAGCAGAACCTTTGGAGCGGTGAAGGAGCGGTGTATACACCGCTCCTGCCCATTGAAATGCAGCGGCGCTTTGCAGGTGGTTTTAACCGTTTTTCAGCCGCTAGCGGGGGCTAAAAGAGCCCCGCTAGCAGTCAAATACCTCTGCAAAAACAACGATAAAGCGCCGCTAAAAATAGCAGTGCTTTACACTGGGCCGCCCGCGCCCCAGTGTGAAAGCAGCCGTAATGTTCCCGAGAAAAAGCTGCCTGGCTGTTGATCAGGGTGACACTGTGACATGGATATCAGGTGACCAATCATATGTGTCTCTGCAAGACATTTAACTCGCTAGTTGCCTGGTCCAGAAAGGGACTGTCGCAGGCGAACAAATGTGTAAATAAAGGTCTGCATGCGCTTGCTGGCCAGGCTGGGATGACTTCTAGATCTAGATTATCCAGCCAAGCTGTTGATTGAAGATCTCTGCAGAAAATATTCCAAAGGAAAATAGAAAATTGTTACGGAACCATAGGCCCCAGCAGGGAGCTAGGACTTTTTTTCTACACTAGGCAGAAAAAACTGAGCTGCCTATAGCAAAGAGGGGGTTACCGCCAACTAGGACTACCCATAGGCTGTGCTGTGCTTGTTTTTCTCTGCCTATTGTCCTACACTTTGAAAGTGGCGCTATACCCCAGTGGACAAAAATATGAATTGCTTTGTCTGTCAATGAATGAAAGAGAAATAAGAAAACTGCATTTTGCTTAACATGATAGGATGACAAAATACAACAATCTATTTGCCTTTATTAAATCAACCCCAGTGAGTGCAGTCATTCACACTTTTAAGAATACTTCAGATTGTGGGCTGTAAGCCAGAAGTGGCACCTTATATGCCTCTATCTAGCCCTTGGGGCACTATTCCTCTCATTGATATGAGGGGATATTCCTTCCACTGACTATGTGTTTTTTTTTTACTCTGATCACCACTAAATACTAAGCCTGAGGCACTGTCTACTACCTCTGATGCCAGGGCATTTGCTACTCCCGCTGACTACTGTAAACTGGCTCTTTGTTTAGAAAGTTGGGAGACCACTGCTTTAGATAATAAATGTTTCATAATCTACAGCCATGAAAAACATGTGAAATGGAATATACATTTCAAGGTGTGCTACTGTGTATAAATACATTATGATATTCCCTTTAAACACTGTGCCCCAGATTCTCGTAGAATCGCGCAAAACTGCGGCGGCGTAACGTATGTCATTTACGTTACGCCGCCGCAAGTTTTACAGGCAAGTGCTTTATTCACAAAGAACTTGCCTGTAAAGTTGCAGGGGGGTAGCATAAATCCCCCGGCGCAAGCCCGCCTAATTCAAATGATCCGGGTAGGGGGCGTGGAGCATTTAAATTAGGCACGTTCCCACGCTGAACGTACTGCGCATGCGCCGTCCCTAAAATTTCCCGACGTGCATTGCGCTAAATGACGTTGCAAGGACGTCATTGGTTTAGACGTGAACGTAAATGGCGTCCAGCCCCATTCACGGACGACTTACACAGACAACGTAAATTTTAAAATTTCGACGCGGGAACGACGGCCATATTTAACATTGGTTGCCCCTCATATAGCAGGGGCAACTTTACACGTTGCAAATCTAACGTAAACGACGTAACTTCACTGTGACGACTGCGCGTACGTTCAGGAATTCGCATATTTTGCTAATTTGCATACTCGACGGGGAAAACGACGGAGGCGACACCTAGCGGCGGAAAAAAAATTGCATCTAAGATCCGACAGCATAAGAGCCTTACGCCTGTCGGATCTAATGGTTATCTATGCGTAACTGATTTTAAGAATCAGTCGCATAGATACGACGGGCCAGATTAGGACTTACGACGGCGCACAATGTGCGCCGTCATAAGCCCTTGGAGAATCTGGGCCTTTGTTTACATACATTTACAGCATGTAACTACACAAATTACATGCACATCACATAAGCTGGCAATAGATGACAAGGCGATATACATCTTCTTTAATCATATCACTGTTTATTACACTTTATGTGTTGCCATGTTTTCTGCTTCATACATTTATAACTGGGTTAATAATGATGTTACAACATATTATGCAAACATTAATAAAGTTTTTTATATCATGTTACGCAAAGTGAAATTACTGGTAAAAGCCACAGGGATTGTGATGTATTTAACCAATTACCAGCACCAGGCACTGTGAAACTTGCCACCCCATGTGCTAATCTTCGCACTAATACCTTTTCAAATTACAGTTTATTTAATTTTCAGTACATACAGTAATTTGTAACATGTAATGGCAACACGGAGAAGAATGATTGGCTGCTGCAGGCTGCAATTAAAAAAAAGAAACGTTTATCCAGCGCATAACATTGTTTATTACTCTTCTAACTCTAGGCAAAGTATTATTTTTTGCTATGTATAAGCAATGTAGGCAGGTGGAGTTTCACTCTGCCCAAGCTGGGAAGGTTAGTGTTGTGTTTCCTGATTCTTTTTCTGGCGGGCTTGGTTCTGTGTATTATAAAAGGGACAGGTGCGCACCTAAGGGGCTCAAGGACTCACACACAACCACAAGAAGCTATTGGGAGCCTGCGAAAATGATGGGTCCAGAATGACAATTAATGCACATCTACCCTCAAGACCCTCCCACAGCCTGATAGAGCTGCTGGGACTTGCAGTCCGTCCTAGAGATGCCAATCCTGGATATGTCAGGAACCATAAACCAGGTGGAGACAGACAATGCAGTTAAAATCACACCTTTGATTAAATAGCAAAAATAACACAGTTCAGGAATGTAGTTGTAGCGCTACCCCCTCAGGAGCCGCTGGTTGTTTTTTGGGATCGGCGTATTAAGTTACCTCTAACCATTGTCTAGGGGTTATAGCAGTGAGTAGAGCAGTAAACGAATGTCCAATCAGCGAGTGAGGTTTTCTGAATGCTTTATTTCTCGGCCCAACACGACCAGCATCAACATGAGGTAGACAGAAAACGTTGATGAAGTAAGAGAACCTTGCAGTATCAGGCCTGGATAGAAGAAGAGCAATCCTGCTCTCAGTAGTAGTACAGTTCGTCGCCACTCCAGCCAGAGTGGGTGAAGTGCCCCCGGACAGACTCCTGCCATGAGTCTCGCAGCCGAAGTGTCACTTTAAGGTTGCTGGGGAGAACAAGTCACTGCCACAGACTTTGCTCTGATTTTAAGTAAGATGCCAGATGAGGCCTCTGCCACAGGCTCAATACTGACAATGGTGAACAGCAGAGCAAATCCTCCCAGTCTTTCTCTTTAGGGTCACCGACTGACAGTACTAAGGTTATCTGTCAGTGTCCGGTCACCCAGATCCCCGATGGTTTGTTCAAGCCTCTCAGACAACCTGCCTCCGGGTTCTCCTTGAGCCGATCCCCCACCGCACAGCACGTAGCTTAGGATCTCTTCAGTAGAGTTGGGAACCCAGTAAGTCACTGGGGCCCCTGACAGCATCAGTTGCTCCAGACCATGAGGGCCCAGAGTTAGGAACTCCATGTTGTGCGCGACCCCAGGCCAGGTAGGCCATAGTGGTGGGGCCCGCGATGTGCGCACACCCTAAAGGTGGGTGCCGCACCTGGAACCCGCGAAGAACCAAGAACAACGGCTTCCGCCACAGAAATACCCCGCGAGGGAAAACTCCTCTAATTGGCTGCTGAGGAAAAGCGGCTCCGCCTGGACCTCTCTGGCGCCACCTGCCGCCCAGGGATGGTACCACATCCCTAGAACGCAGTCTGACCCACAGAACAATCTAGATTTGGCGACAGCCAAATTTAACATAATTCGGAATGAAAGCAAACTATCTCTCTCATTCCCCCACTAACTTTAGCGTAGTGCCTTTACTGAAAGTAAGGGGGTGCTACATAGTCAAAACAGAAGCCAGGGTTTGGATGCCAGAGCAGGGATTAGGAAGCCAGAAGTCAGCAAAGTGAGGAGCAACATCAGGAACATGTAATGAGAGAGAAGTCAGCCAGGCAAAGTCATACACAGGAACACAAGCAGAAACACTGGAGTTATTGACCATGCATGGGCGACGAGAAAATGACCTAAGCTGCTTAAATATCCAAGAGAGCCTGGCTGTAGGCTGGACAAATGAGGCAGGTTAATAGTAACCAGGTGAGTCACTGTGGAAACAACGAGTGGCTGGCACTGCAAGAAAAGAGCTGCCCGTAAGTAGCAGAAGCCAGCCCTGACAGGATACTACCCTTATGGACTCTGCCAAGAAAGGACTCTTTCCTGTACAGGTATGCTGGGGCAGCCATAAGCCTGAGTTAGGGACTAGGGAGGTTAGAAAAAGACTGAACGGTATGCAGAACTGTTGTGTTAACTTATTCTTCAGTAAAAACATTGGAAACTTTGCCTTTGCCTAGTCTAAAGTTACTCAAGGGGTGTAATGCAAGTAACCGGCACATATAGTCTACAGCTCAGAACACTAAGCACATTGGGGTATGAATATGATGGTACAAGAGTTATTACAGTGGTTTCCAGGGGTAACAAAGGTCTCTCTAGCAGCCTGTAGTTAAGCATGTACATGTTACAAGTAGGACAGCTTCTTGCAGGAGAAGTTGTTTTCGGCACTGGAGCTGGAGCAGGTCCATCTCTCATAGCAATGGGAGAAGATCAGCACTGTAGATGTCCCCAGCCTGTACACAGGTAGAGACAAAGAAGAGCTAAGTGAAATGCAAGCATGGTGTCAGCACTAGGTACACAGTGGGGTTCCATACCATTACTGAGAATGATGTAGCGATGATACGCTGGACAGGTGGAGAGTGCAAGGGCTCTGCATGTCCCTTCTAAATGCATCAGTGACCGTGGTGGTGTATAGTACATTGAGAGAGTTTATTAGAGTTCAGTCATCTGTTCAAGTAAAGGTACCCCATGTGTAAGGGGCAAGGGGGAAAAATGGGCAACTGCCCATGACTCCCATGATTCTGCAAAGCCCTTGCTTTTTTCCCACCTCATACTTAAAGTGATTGTAAAGGCCAAAGTTTTTTTTTATTTTAATGCATTCAAGCTGTGGCTTTTTTCCCACCTCATACTTAAAGTGGTTGTAAAGGCCAAAGGTTTTTTATTTTAATGCATTCAAGCTGTGGCTTGGCTTGGTGCCCCCATAGCAAGTTGTTTGCTGTGGGGACACTCAACAGCAGGGAGGGGCCAGAAGACCAAAGAGGAATCCAAGGAGAGGAGCATCTGGCCTGCTCTATGCAAAACCATTACACAGGGCAGGTATATATACGGTAACATGTTTGTATTTTTTAACTAAAAAAAATGAGACTTCCACTGATATTTTTCTAAGGGCCCAGTTTGTTTAAAACCAGGCCTGTAGAGCGAGGAAGGGTTACATCCTCTGACAGTTAATTCATAAAAGAAAAAAAACTTACTGTAGTGATCTATAGATATAGAATCCTATGCGCTCCAACTTATTATAAGAAATAGAAAGCAGCTGCTCACAACTTAAAGCGGGGTTCCAACCACAATTAGCATTTTTTAAATGTATGTCCTTTCATCGTGCGTTTTTATAATATAAATCCGGTCACTTACTATTTTACAATCCGCTGCCGCTCCGCATAGTTATTCAAAAAAGATAGTTTATAAAACTATGTCCACACCGTTGTCATTTTGCTTGTGGGCATTGTGAAGCCCACAAGCACTTACTTCCTGTAAGTCTTGGATGGGGAGTTATAATGGGGAAGCGCACTGCATCCTGGGAAATAATGACACACATTTCCCAGGAGCATTAGCGTGCTGAGGAGCCGAGGGAGACGATGTCAGAATCCTAGGTGATTCCGAAGGCAGATTTCGTGGGACCGCATAGCAACAGGCATTTCCAGGTGAGTAAAACATTTTTTTATTTTTTTATTTTTTAGGTCTAATGAGCACAATAATGGAAAAAATAAAAATTTGGGATGGAAACTCCACTTTAACAATGTGTCCCCACATCTAAAATACAATTGTTTACAAACATGAAGTGGCACTAAGCTTCAAAAACTAAAAGAATATTGAAACTATATAAAGTATTTTGAATAGTAATATTATATGTGTCTCTCAAGGTAGATATTGAATAACGTGAATAATAATAATATTTTATCTACTAAGTTTGTACTCAAAGTGCCAGTGTTGCAACAAACTGTGACGCAACTAGTCGGGAAGGAGCTGGGTACATCACTTTCAGTTTTGGGCTGGTTCCGGACGATTCATGGTTTCGGATTGATTGATTGATTTTTATAATTTTTTTCCTATGAAGAAGACACGCTGATTTTGTTCTGGAATGGACACTATTATATGAAAATCAAGTCACCAAATCGTATTGTTTTTCTCACTTTATCACTGTATTAATTAACGTTTAACCAATTTTTGCACATTTTTGCAGCACTGGTGTGTTTGGTTACAATACTCGGTAGGGGTATTATTTTATTGTTGGATTGTGATAAGACATAAGAATATTAATTTTATTAGCATTTTTTTGCACATCTCAAAGTTTGTTGCAGCACTGGCACTTTGAGTACAAACTCAGTAGATAAATTATTATTATTATTCACGTTATTCAATATGTAAAGGGAGGGGGTCACCGCTCCAAGTGGGACTTTGCAGGCAATTTGAGGAACCTCTCAGGAGTCCAAGGTGCTGGCAATGCACAAGGCAAACATGGAAAAAATGGAAATGGATGGATAGCCGCACTCCAGAGGAACTTGAAGAAGTAGTCTTTATTAATAAAAAATGGACATGCAAATCCAAAGATACAGTCACATGAGGGGGCAGCCGACGCGTTTCGCACTCTGTTAGTGCTTAGTCATGGCTCAGCACTAACAGAGTGCGAAACGCGTCGGCTGCCCCCTCATGTGACTGTATCTTTGGATTTGCATGTCCATTTTTTATTAATAAAGACTACTTCTTCAAGTTCCTCTGGAGTGCGTCTGTCCATCCATTTCCATGTTATTCAATATTTACCTTGAGAGATCCGACACATGTAATATTACTGTTTGCAATTCTTTATACGGTTTCCATTGTACCATTGAGATCTCCCATCATGTCTTTTTCTGACCGACAAAAAACTGTGTGGGGGAGGACCAAGCTTGTTGAGGTCCTTTTGTCCGAGTGTCGGAGAGACGACTGGACCTCTATAATGTCTTGTATGGGTGCCTCAGGTATAAGAAGTGAGGCTAAATCTCCCCAATGGGGTCATAGAGATAAACACCCTGCAGAAATGTTTAACTCTTTCCCACTCTGTCAAAAAAAAAAAAAAATTGGCTTGCGTTTGACTAATCAGGTCATTAATGTGTAGTAGACGGTACGTAGCCTAACCGGGGACACAAAATACAATATTCAAACATCACACAATATTAATAACATTCCTCCTCTATTATTCAGTTTAAGTACACCCAGACATATGTATGACTGTAAACTCTGGATGAGTGGGATGTTTGTGGCTAGAATTTCATATTAGCACTGGTAGAGCTAAATCACTGAGACAAAGATGACACCAATTCTATAAAACTGCATGGAGGTATTGCCTGTACTTAACAGATTGCAGTTATCTATTTTCTGTGGTTGACACACTAAAAGCAAGAATTTAATTAGCTACTATTGCCAACAATTCCATTAACCATCCCCCTTATAAAAGCACCCAGAAATTTACATCATATGGTAAAATAAATCATAAACCAGTCTTTTCTGAATGTTTAGGGATCTATCAGTTTCAAAAATGAATATTGGTGTTTTTATTACAAATATATATCACTTACAATTAAGTCAGGTTCAGTACATAAATATATATCAAGAACATGTACCCTATGAGCATGACGCTGGGTGTACAAGCTTCCCCTTTCCACTATGAAGCCTTTTACACACGACGAGTAACTTAACGGGCGAAACACATTGTTTTCCTCCTCGTCGAGTTCCTTGTTAACCACTTAAGCCCCGGACCATATTGCTGCCTAAAGACCCAAGGGGTTTTTACAGTTCGGGACTGCGTCGCTTTAACAGACAATTGCGCGGTCGTGCGACGTGGCTACCAAACAAAATTGGTGTCCTTTTTTCCCCACAAATAGAGCTTTCTTTTGGTGGTATTTGATCACCTCTGCGGTTTTTATTTTTTGCGCTATAAACAAAAATAGAGCGACAATTTTGAAAAAAATGCAATATTTTTTACATTGTGCTGTAATAAATATCCCCCAAAAACATATATAAAAATTATTTTTTTCCTCAGTTTAGGCCGATACGTATTCTTCTACTTATTTTTGGTAAAAAAAATCGCAATAATCGTTTATCGGTTGGTTTGCGCAAAATTTATAGCGTTTACAAAATAGGGGATAGTTTTTTTGCATTTTTATTTTTTTTATTTTTTTTACTACTAATGGCGGCGATCAGCGATTTTTTTCGTGACTGCGACATTATGGCGGACACTTCGGACAATTTTGACACATTTTTGGGACAATTGTCATTTTCACAGCAAAAAATGCATTTAAATTGCATTGTTTATTGTGAAAATGACAGTTGCAGTTTGGGAGTTAACCACAGGGGGCGCTGTAGGAGTTAGGGTTTACTTTGTGTGTGTTTACTAGAGTAGGGGGGTGTGGCTGTAGGAATGACGTCATCGATCGTGTCTTCCCTATAAAGGGGATGACGCGATCGATGCGCCGACACAGTGAAGCACGGGGAAGCCGTGTTTACACACGGCTCTCCCCGTTCTTCAGCTCCGGGGAGCGATCGCGACGGAGCGGCTATAAACACGTCTAGCAGAGGACCCCACCCACGTCTAGCAGAGGACGTACAGGTACGTGATTGTGCCTGTCCGTGCCATTCTGCCGACGTAAATGTACATGAGGAGGTCGGGAAGTGGTTAAGCCTCGTACACACGACCGAGGAACTTGACGGGCGAAACACATCGTTTTGCTCATCGAGTTCCTTGTAAAGCCGTCGAGAATTTCGACAAGCCAATTTTCTCCATTCCCGTCAAGGAAATAGAGAACTTGCTCTCTTTTTGGCTCGTCGAGTTTCTCGACAGTTTCCTCGATGAAAATGTACACGCGACCGGTTTCCTCGGCAAAACAATATCTCCCAGCAAGTTTCTTGCTGGTTTTTGCCGAGAAACTCGGTCGTGTGTACGAAGCTTTAGGCTGTCGAGAAACTCGACAAGCCAATTTTCTCCATTTCCGTCAAGGAAATAGAGAACATGCTCTCTTTTTGGCTCGTCGAGTTTCTCGACAGTTTCCTCGACGAAAATGTACACACAGCCGGTTTCCTTGGCAAAAAAATATCTCCCAGCAAGTTACTTGCTGTTTTTTGCCGAGAAACTCGGTCGTGTGTACGAGGCCTGACACTTGGTAAGCCCTGTACACACGGGCAGGAATCTCGTCAGGAAAAAAAACATAGTTTTTCCTGATGAGATTCATGGTAATCTCGAGTGTACAGACACTCCGTTCAATGGAACCGTGGTTCTTTTGAATGGGAAGAACGCGGTGACGTCATCGCGTACGACGAGCATGCGCTCGTCACATTCAATGCCGTCGCCGCCATCTTGCTGCACCATACCTATGCCTAGGAAGCTACCACGCATGCGTCTAAGTCATTTCGAGCATGCGCGGGTTTTCCACGGCAACAGGTAAGTATACACACAGGAAAACACTGCCGAGAATCACAACGAGAAAATAGAGAGCAGGTTCTCTATTTTTCTCGTCGAGATTTTAGGCAGTTTTCCTGACGAGAAACCTGAAAGCCTCGTACACACGCACGGTATACTCGGCAAGAAAGCTCTGCCCAGGGGTGGACTGACCATTCGGGCACTAGGGCACTGCCCGAGGGCCCCATGCCACTAGGGGGCCCCATCAGGGTTGCCAGCCTCAGTAAAACCAAGGACAGTATGTAAAAAATCGGTATTTTTCAAAAAGAAATCCCAAGATTATAGCTGCCCCGCCTCTCCAGTACATTTTCAGTGTGCGTATGTGTATACTGTGTGTGTTTATTGTGTATACTGTGTATGTATACTGTATGTGTGTGTGTATACTGTGTGGCCCCATAATCTATTGCCTGGGGGCCCCATAATCTCCTATTGCCCGGGGGCCCCATGAGTTGTCAGTCCGCCCTTGGCTCTGCCATCAGTTTTCTTGCTGGTTCTTTCCGAGTAAACCGAGCGTGTGTACGAGGCTGTACTCATAGAAATCTCTGCCCCGACCTCCAGTACATCAAACATGTGACACTCTGGGAACACCGGAGCGTGCACACATTTTCGCGAATTTATAGTGCTTTACATTTAGGGCTGCCCAGTGCCCACTGTGCGAGAAATGTGGAAAAGAAGTCCCTGATTCCAAAACTGTGTGGCACTATGCAGTTTGGCGTGCGTGAAAATGCATGCCATTGGCAGATGCGTGGGGGTACTATTAACAACTATGCTAGGTTCACACTACTACATGTTGGGAACGTACGCAACATTGTGCACATTCCCGAAATGCAGAGAAATGTGCTGTCATTTAGCAGATGTTAAATGTTAATTGTACCCACAGGTATCTGCAAACACACACGCTTTGGTGCGTGCTTCTTTTACACATTTCTTGTATGTACGGCAGCCCCTTAGGCCTCATACACACCATCAGATTATCTGCAGATTTTTGTCTTCAGATTTACCAAAACCATATAATATAAGGTCAAACCTTAAGAGTTTCAATTTGTATGCAATCAGGCAGGCCCTTCTACTACATGGTTTTGGTAAATCTGAAGACAAAAATCTGCAGATAATCTGATGGTGTGTATGGGGCTTTAGGCCTCATGCACACTGGACATTATATTAAAGTTATAAATACGGCAGTAGCTTTGCAGGTAGTTTTTCAAAGTTTTTGCAATAGCGTTTTTCTGCGTTTTCCAGTGTTAGTGTTTTTTTTTAATGGATCAACAATGTTATAAAGCGCTGGTAAGCCAATTTTTTGGAGCGTTTATCGATGTTTTCAGGCAGTTTTTGACGTTAGGGCGTTTTTACAACTGAAAAACGCCTCTCAAAACCCACTAGTTTTTTTTACAGCCAAAAACAGCTGATAACAGCATATGGACACATAGTATAACATGCTGGAGAGTTTATTTAATTATTGTTTAATTAGATTATTTTTATTTTTATATGCAAACAACATTAAAACAATACAAACAAATTATCCAAACAGAATCACATGAACCAAAAAAGACACTACATACAAAAGGAAAAAACTAAAAACAAAAACAGTTGATAACGGCCTATGTGTGCATGGACACCTAGGATAACATGCTGGAGAGTTTATTGTCTGTAGAAAAAAAAAAAACGTCTGAAGCCAAAAACAGCAGTTGTAAAAACATCCAAAAACATCCAGTGTGCATAAGGCCTTAAAATGAATGGGCTGCCCTACATGCATCACACAGAAATGCGGCAAAACGCACACACATTCTGGTGCATACACAATTGTGAACCAAGCCTTAATGGCACTGATACATGTCTGCTAAATGGCAGTGCTTTTCTGTGTGCATCAGAAAAGTGCTTGATTTTGTGCATGTCCTGGACACGCTGTAGTGTGAACCGAGTCCTAGTTTCCTGAGCTCCAATCACGTGAGCTTACATTCTTAAGCCGTGTACACACGATCGGTTTGTCCGATTAAAAAAGACCGATGGACTATTTTTATTGGACAAACCAATCGTGTGTGGGCCCCATCGGTCTTTTTTCCATCGGTGTTAAAAAATAGAACATGTTTTACATTTTTCCTATAGATAGAAACATTCGATCGTCTGTGTGGAACTCCATCGGATAAAAATCCATGCATGCTCAGAATCAGATCGACGCATGCTCGGAAGCATTGAACTTCATTTTTTTCGAAAATATCCATCGGATTAGATTCCATCAGATATCCGATCGTTTGTACAGGGCTTTACAGATGTACAAAGCGGTAAGACACAGCATGCTGCCTAGGGTCCAGTTCAGCCATACCAGTTGGGACATTGGCAGGAAATGGTGAATTATTATATAAGAACTAACTTTGATCATAGAATGGTAACTTTCACAGCATTAAAGCGGAGTTCCTACTATATACGTTTTATTTATTTTTTCATTGAAAACGTTTTTTAAATACTATTATTTATATCACTCACGTATTGCCGATCCATCGGCGCTCGATTGCCATTTTATGATCATAGGATGTATTCGATTCTTTTCTCCCTGGCATGTTCCATTTTGCTTGCGGGCATGTGAAGCCCACAAGCACTATCTTCTGGGTTTCAGTGCAGCTGAGTGACCAGCATGCACCGCCCGTTCTTGCGCATGTACAGTAGGTATGGCTTGCAGCGCCGTACACTTCTGACGTTGCCATCACAACGGGCGGCAGGGGCGGAAGTGCCTGCCTCGTTGTGATGGCAGCCAAAATAATCACTGGCGTCATCTGGCGTCATCACGTCCATTTCCGGTTTCGGAATATCGCGATAATGAGCGGTGGCCATCCACACTGACTCCTGGGAATTCTGACACATAGTCCTAGGAGACAGTGCGCCGCCAGATATGATGGGCATATCCACGGGTGGCAGAGACCGGAAACTCCATTAGAAACTGGAATATCCAGGTAACCTTTAGGGGGGAAAAAAAAAATTTCCATTGCAAAAAGATTATGCTGCAAGAATGCTTATAATGCTAAGCTTTAAAATTGTGTGGAACTCCGCTTTAACATATTTCAATTAAAAATAATGACAAAATTGTAAAAAGAGCTCTATTGGGTGTAATAATAGAAATAATACTGCATTGGACTCTCCATGGCATGTTGACCCTTTTAGCATAATCTCACAGCAAGAAATGTGTTCTTTTATTTGCTTTGTTCCTAAATAATTTAGAAAAAGCTAAATTTTGCACTTAGATACCTTCCTATTCATGACTTGGCACTCAGCTGTTTTGTACAGAAGACCAAAAAATACTCATTAGACATTCAGCTACAAAAAAAATAAACTTTTCGGGACATGACGCACACAGACAGAAATGACTGGGAATAAAACAGAAGGAAACATCATGTAACAAACTGACTTAAAGCGGGGGTTCACCCCCAAAAAATATTTTAACATGACATTCAGCCGAGTTGTCAGAATGACAATCGGCTGTTTTTTTTTTTCAGTGCCGTACATACCGTATTTTCACCGCCGCTTCTGGGTATGTAATCTGCGGGACTGGGCGTTCCTAATTGATTGACATCTTTCCGACCGGCGCATACAGCGCGTCACGAGTTGCCGAAAGAAGCTGGACTGCGAGTCGGCTCTATACGGCGCCTGCGCACCGACATTCGGCTTCTTTCGGCAATTCGTGACGCGCTGTATGCGCCGGTTGGAAGGATGTCAATCAATTAGGAACGCCCAGTCTCGCAGATTACATACCCGGAAGCGGCGGTGAAAATACGGTATGTACGGCACTGAAAAAAAAAAAAAAACAGCTGATTGTCATTCTGACAACTCGGCTGAATGTCATGTTAAAAAAAAAATTGGGGGGTGAACCCCCGCTTTAAGTGCTTATCAATGCAACCACATTCACCCACAGGTAATGAGCATATATCCGTGCAAAGGAGTCTCTTCATTCAAAGAAAAAACATATATTTGTTAAGTCAAATATGAAAAAAGAATGACAATAGGAAATTGCAAACCCAGGTCAGAGTACTCCTAGACACACATTGGGGGTTTATTACGAAAGGCAAATCCACTTTACACTACAAGTGCAGACTACAAGTGCAAAGTGCACTTGAAATTGCACTGAAAGTGCACTTGGAAGTGCAGTCGATGTAAATCTGAGGGGTAGATCTGGGAGAGGGGAAGCTCTGCTAATTTTATTATCCAATTATGTGCAAGCTAAAATGCTGTTTTTTTCCCCCTTGCATCTTTCCCTTAGATTTACAGCAACTGCACTTCCAAGTTAACTTTCAGTGCAATTTCAAGTGCACTTTGCACTTGTAGTTTGCACTTGTAGCGCAAAGTGGATTTGCCCTTCGTAAATAACCCCCAGTGTGTTCCACTTATGGTACAAACTGAATTGGCTTGGGGGAAAAACACAGTTATTTTTCACTATGCAGTTCTAATCATAATATGATTATCGAATTAGATAATACATAGATATTGACATGGATCTGCTGGATAGGAATGCTCAAGTCTCAATGCACATTTCTACTGTTAAAGTGCTACCTATCAGATTTTAAAACATTCCAACAACTGCTTAGTGTAAATCTTGCTAGAGACTTTGACTAATGGACTGACATACATTAAATGATCTTGGCCTGCTGTTGCCCTAAACAAATTTGTTCTAGTTGTACAAGTGTACCTGTCAAGGCAATAAAGGAGGGTGATGAAAGATGGACCGTCCAGGACGTATGGGGAAACATTAAAGCAGAGTTTGTGTCATTCATTCGTTTATTAACCACTTGCTTACTAGGCACTTAAACCCCCTTCCTGCCCAGGCCAATTTTCAGTGCTGTCACACCTTGAATGACAATTGCGCGATCATGTCACACTGTTTCCAAGTGAATTTTTTTTCACACAAATAGAGCTTTCTTTTGGTGGTATTTAATCACTGCTGGGTTTTTACTTTTTAGCAAAAAAAAAAAAGACAGAAAGTGTTGGAAAAAAAAACTGTGTCATAGTTTGTTAAAAAAAATTGAAAACAGGTAATTTTTCTCTCTCATTGATCTGCGCTGATGAGACTGCACTGATGAGGCAGCATTGATGGGCACTGAGAGGTGGCAATGATGGGCACTGAGAGGTGGCACTGATGGGCATTGGTAGGCGACACTGATAGGCAGCACTGATAGGTGGCACTGATGATGAGGCACTGATAGGTGGCACTGGTGGGCATTGATAGGTTGTACAGGTGGGCACTGATATGCACCTGTAGGTGGCACTTGTGGGCACTGGCAGGTGGTACTGGAGGGCACTGGATGGCAGCAGTGCCTCTCCCTGTTCAGAACTGATGTCCCTCTGTCAGAAGCCGGAGATCGGCTTTTTTTCCCTTCACGCTGTTAGCATGAGGAAAAAAAAAACAATTACCGATCGTCTGTTTACATAACATGATCAGCTGTCATTGGCTAACAGCTAATCATGTGGTAAGGGATCTCCTTGACTTGGCGATCACAGAACACGTCTATTGACGCCCTTCTGGCAATTAAGGCCCGAGCTGTAGCCATCTTTCGGAAGGTGGTTAAAAGTCAGCAGCTACAAAATGTGTAATAAACAGCCAATCACCGGTCCCACGGTAGAATTCTACTATAGCTTGTGGGCGGAACATTCGACTGGAAATGTACGATTGCAGCGTTGTACAGCTTAGCTGCTTCGACGAATCTTCTTATAACATTCAGCAAACTCGATAAGCCTTCAGTTGACAGAGTCGACCTCAATTAATTCGGATTTTCGGACGAATGCATTTTAACGAAACAAAATACGAATTTCGGGAGTAACTAAATAAATGTATTTTTCGGACGAAAACTAAATTCCGATATGAAATATTTCAGTGTGCACATGTCTATTTCCTACTACATTGCATTCCACCTTATTTCTTGATTCAATAAATCCAGCCTATAGTGTGTACATACAGTACAGACACATACACACAAAATATTAAAGTAGCCATTTATAAAAACAAAGCAAATACAAAAGGTACACATAAACGTAAGTAACTACTATACTTTCTATACTAAAAATACATCAAGAAATAAGTTATTACACAAAGACTAATAATAATACTGTAATCTAGTTTACAAGGAAGGGTAACAACTCTAGTTCTGCACATGTTTTTCCAGCTCCAGTTTATGTACATCTATCCATTTGTCTTATATGAGCTTCCTAAGAGTCGGTTCACACAGGGGCAACACGACTTCCAGCACGACTTTGGGAGGCAACTTGGACACAACTTGAGTATGAATCATCAGGCAACTTACAAGGCAACTTCAAGTCGCCTCCAGGACAGGAGGCTTTCCAGTGGCCAATCAAACAACAATCAGCTCTGTGGGAGGGAGAGGCAGGGGGGGTATGCCTGAGAAATGTATGTTATCTTCCTGTATTGTTGCTTCAGTTAAGATAGTGATCAGACTTCTGAGGCAACTTTCATTGAAATCAATGGGTACAAGTTGCCTAAAAGTTGCCTAGAAGTCGGATTGAAGTAGTACAGGAACCTTTTCTGAAGTCGGAGCGACTGTAGTAGTGTGTATTAACCTCCCTGGCGGTATGATTCTTTCAGAAAAAACATGCTGAAAGCGGTACCATTATTTGCAAGGAAATTTGGAGTTTTATATTGTAGGTCTGTCATTTTTAGAAATAACTCACTTAAATCTGACCAAACAAGATTCTAATAGGCATCCCGGGTATGACATTTTTTTAAAAACAAAATTATAAATTATAATATAATAAATAATTATAAATAATTATAACAAATAATAATATAATTATAATAAAAATTATTCAATAATGTAATCAAATCAAAATCACTGAAATTTGCTCAGTTGCAGAATTGTCGCTGTAATTTTTTATTTTTTTTCATGAGGAATTTCCCCACAAATTGCTATCGCACAATTCTGCAAGTGATTATAATTTATTATCGCTGTTTTTTAGCTGATCTAAAACTATTTTTGACATAAAGAGACACTTGTGGTTGCTATGGACAATCTACAGTTTGCAGGGAGAAAAAAAGGTTTTTATTATATAAAATGACATGCAGGACACTGGGCAGACCACTAGGGACAAGGGGGTGTGTTTTTTTTACATACAGTACTGTAATCTATAAGATTACAGTATACTGTATGTAATGTGTTTGTTTACGTTTTTGAATTTGGCGCCGTTCTCCGTCCCCGTGCGTCGTAACGTCGCAGGGAACGGAGATCGGCGGCACAGGAGGACACTGTGTGAATCGAGCGAGGTCCCGCTCGCTCACACAGCGCGGCGGCATCGCTGGATCCAGGGACAAGGTAAGTAAACCATGCCTGTACATCCAGCGAGGCGAGCCCGAGTCTGACTCGGGGTTACCGATCCTAGCACAAAAATCTAGCCCCGAGTCAGACTCGGGAACACCGCTCAGGAGGTTAAGACGGCTCCATTCACTTCCATTGATTTTCTCAACCACACGACTTGGGACGACTTGGGGCAACTTCAAGTGGGATCCCAGGTCGCCCCTGTGTGAACCGGCTCTAAACGGGAGAATGGATAAAACTAGGACATAACAAGAACACAAAAGACAAACATGGTGCTGTAAATAGAAGTGCATAGCTCTATTGATAACCATGCTGTAGGGCTTCCCGTGTGTTATTATATATGACAGGGCTTAGATCTGCAGCAGTAACGATTGCCCAGTCTTTGGCTGAGATGAGAACATATGTATTACAAGAAACACATTTCAAATATGCTTTCTGCAGTTTTACACACACTTGTTGAATGTGTTTATTAACCCCTTCCCGCCTCTAGTCCCGGCCCCTTAGGACCCCTTTCACACTGAATCGTTTTTACAGCATTTTAGCATTAAAAATAGCGCTGTTAAAACACTCATATAATATATAAGTGATTGAAATTGTGGGCCAGTTGCCCCTAAAACAATGTGAGAACACTGAAATGTCCACAGCAAAGGTGAAGTTCCAAAAAGAAGGGGATCTCCCAAAGATGTAGATTCCTTAAACCAGAGTCCACGGGGACACATGAATAACACCCAGGAAAGAGTGAAAATGTAAAAGGATCCTCCACCACCAGGTACTAGCCGCTTTCTGGACTGTATGATCCCTTGGTTAAAAGAGATCACACATGCTTTGTGGCTTATTTCCCAGCCCTGGGTTTCTGCGTCTCAGCGAAAGGAATTTTTACAAATGTTCAGCTCAAACGTCTACCACAGCAGGTATTTACATGGCCCATGTGGAACAAGAAAACACCAAGAAGCCCTCGGGTCTAGTCTAGACCCGAGCACACTACATACATACCTCCCAAATTTTTGAGATGGGAATGAGGGACACCTATTAGCAAAAGTATGTAGGCATTTGACACACCCTTTGCCACGCCTCTTTAAGGATAATTATACACATAGTTCCCAGAAGACAGCGCGGCTCATTCACCAGAAGACACCGCGACGTAGGACGAGCCAGAAGATCCACCGCGGTGGAAGAAGAGGCAGAGGAGCTACTTCCGCATAGCAACCGCCCTTTCAGGTGAGTATACATTTTTTTTTCAATTTTTTTTTTATTAATTTTAAGATTTTCAGGGATAAAAAAAAACGGGTGGAACTCCACTTTAAGCCACTGCGATCCTCACAAGTGAATCCAGCAGGCAGATTGTACCCTAGTTGATCAATCGATCAAATTGGTACTTTAGGCCTGCCCATTAATTAGACCTGCCCATTAATGGTTCAAATCTCGGGCGGTCCTGCTGAACCGGCCGAGATTCGAACCATCTATGGCTGGCCTAAGGATAACAGCCAGAAACTAGCTCTAGGTGAGCAATGGCAGCCACATATTTCGCCATATAAAAAGGTTCATTTTTGTAAGCTAAAAGTTTTTGTCCAGACTGTAAGAATTCTTCAGTAAACAGCAAATAGCTGTGACTGTACGCCATTTAATGGAGTCATTATATCATACTTTGTAAACACAGTAAATGTCTACATTTAAGATCGTGCTCCAACACTTCCCAAGTTCAACTTTACCGGTAATAATGCCCCAGCTCAACATATTCATTACGGCATCTCCAACTTGTGACATTTTCATAAAGTGCTTTTGAAACTTTAACATTTACAGTACAATAAACATCTTCTGCCATTCTGCAGGAATTGATAGAGCAGCGTGATTATTCACAGGAAATCTAGAAAACATTTTAATAACCTTCTCCTGCTCATGACAAATTGATTTTCAAGAGTTTAAATGAAAAACGTGAGGAATGATTACAGCAAAATTACCTATAACATAATGTTTAGGCTGCCAGGATCATACAAACTGCACACTTTGAGCTGCTCCACATTAACATCACAATCTGCATGAAAAGGACAGATATTGAGGAGAGCAATTAACAAACATCAAGCCATTTATCTGCAATTGACACAAGCTATAAATAAATAGAATAGCTGAGAATATACAGTAAGGGACCACCTAGGAGCCTAGCTACTCCCAACATTATAAAATATACTAAATCCAAGACTGCAAAGCAAATAAAGCAACAGTAAAAAAAGTATTAAATTGGTATTAAAGTGGCAATTTTTCAGAGAATATAAATAATAAAACAAAACAATTTCTTTCACTTATGTTTAGTGTTTTGGCTGAAGCCCTTTAGTATGAATCAACTGCATTTACTCTTTTTATAATAATAGCAACAGAAACTACCCAAATGACCCTTATTAAACGTTTACATACCCCAGTTCTTAATACCGTGTATTGCCCCCTTTAACATCAGTGACAGCTTGAAGTCTTTTGTCGTATTTGTGTATGAAGCTCTTTATCTTCTCAGATGGTAAAGCTGCCAATTTCTCTTGGCAAAAAGCCTCTAGCTCTGTTAAATTCTAGGGCTGTCTTGCATGAACTGCACGTTTGGGATCTCCCCAGAGTGGCTCAATGATATTGAGGTCAGAAGACTGAAGCCTCGTACACACGACCGAGGAACTCAACGGGCTAAACACGTCGTTTTGCTCGTCGAGTTCCTTGTAAGGCTGTCGAGGAACTCAGCGAGCCAATTTTCTCCATTCCCGTCGAGGAAAAAGAGAACATGCTCTCTTTTTGGCTCGACGAGATCCTCAACAGTTTCCTCGTCGAAAAATGTACACACAACCGGTTTCCTCTGCAAAAAAAACCCAGCAAGTTTCTTGCTGGTTTTTGCTGAGAAACTCGGTCGTGTGTACGAGGCCTCAGATGGCCACTCCAAAACCTTCACTTTATTCTGCTGTAGCCAATGACAGGTCAACTTAGCCTTGTGTTTTGGATCATTGTTATGTTGGAATGTCCAAGTACATCCCATGTGCAGCTTCCTAGCTGATGAATGCAAATATTCCTCCAGTATTTTTTGGTAACATACTGCATTCGTCTTGCCATCAATTTTTACCAAATTTCCTGTGCCTTTGTAGCTCACACATCCCCAAAGCATCAGCGATCCACCTCCGTGTTTCACAGTAGGAATGGTGTACTTTTCATCATAGGCCTTGTTGACTCCTCTCCAAATGAAGTGTTTATGGTTGTGGCCAAAAAGCTAAATTTTGGTCTCATCACTCCAAGTGACTTTGTGCCAGAAGGTTTGAGGCTTGTCTCTTTGTGTGCTTTTTGGTATATTGTAGGTGGGATACTTTGTGGCATTTGCGTAGTAATGGCTTCCTTCTGGTGACTCGACCATGTAGCCCATCTTTCTTCAAGTGCCTCCTTATTGTGCATCTTGAAACAGCCACGCCACATGTTTTCAGAGAGTCCTGTATTTCAACTGAAGTTATTTGTGGGTTTTTCTTTGCATCCCGAACAATTTTCATGGCAGTTGTTCCTGAAATTTTAGTTGGTCTACCTGACCGTGGTTTGGTTTTAACAGAACCCCTCATTTTGCACTTCTTGATTAGCGTTTGAACACTGCTGATTGTCATCCTCAATTGGATATATTTTCATATCCCTTTCCTGTTTTATACACTTCAACTACCCTTTCCCACAGATCCTTTGACAATACTTTTGCTTTCCCCATGACTCAGAATCCAGAAATGTCAGTGCAGCACTGGATAAAAGATGCAAGGGTCTGTCAGGAGTCCATAAACTCATTGACCTTTTCTACACACACACACACACACACACACACACACACACACTAATTCTAAGCAAACCTATCACAGGTGAGGATGGTTACCTTTAATAGCCATTCAAACCCCTTTGTGTCAACTTGTGTGCATGTTAATAGGCCAAAATTACCAGGGTATGTAAACTTTTGATTAGGGTCATTTGGGTATTTTCTGTCATTATAATTTAATGATTATGTTTATGATTATGTTTGTTATCTATTGTAATGTAATCTGTTATATCTTTTGTATTTTCTCCAAAAAATTGTGTACTATATTATAAATGCATTTTTTTTTTGAAAAGTTGTGTTTAATAAATGGCTGCCGACATTGTGTAGAACTCTATGAGAGGCTTACTGCTGCTGCTGCATGTGGCTGGATGGTACACAGAGTTGTACTGACATTTAGGGCAGTATGTGCCCAAGGATGAAAGTCCAGGACGCTAAAAGTCGGCATTCTGGGCATCTGTCCCTGGGTGTATATCCTTACACCTTTCTTATTCATCTAAATGCAGGAACAGGTGAAATCATTAAACAAAAAGTGAGCAAAAAACTATCAAACTAGTTTAATAACAGATCACATTTACATTTCTGGATTTTCTCAATCAGCTGTCAAGAGATAATTGTATATGCCTGACAAATTTCCTAATAGAAGATGTATGTTCTGGCTGGATACACTTGTGTGAACCTCCTTTGCTAACTGAATTGCTGACAAGCTAATAGCTGACCGCACAGTTAGAGCAGGCTGACAAAATATTGTGATGTCATGCTCCCAGCTTACACAAGCTTGTGTCTTGGAGGCTATCATTGTGGCAAGACTAAGAACAAAACATTGAACCAGAGAACCTAAAAGGCAATGTTACTGATATTGAGTAGCTAGCAAGTCTCTTTTGGCCAATGCAAACCTTATTGTAATGTGCTTAGCCTCTCAAACTGAAGTGCTGACCACAATTTTAAAGTGGTTCTAAAGGCAGAAGTTTTTTTTTTTTAAAGATAGGTTTGTTAAAAATGTCCAGTTTTGTACAAGAAAACAATAAACAATAAACTGGGTATGACACAACCCGACTATGCCTCCCATGTCTTGGCAAAAAATAATAATAGTAAACAGGGCCATCTTTAAGGCAGGGCAAAAGGGGTAGCTGCGCTGGGCCCTGTCATTGTTGTGGGGCCCAAAGCAGCTGCCTCATACTTGCCAACTATCCCAGTATAAATTTCCTTGTCCCTTGAAGTTTAAGTTCTGTACTGTGTCCTGATATCTCAGTGTGAAGTGCTGCTACTAATGCTGCCCAGCTCTGCCCTATTGTTGTGTACAGATAACTCACCTGCAGACCCTGTGTTCACATGTAAATAACCGTCATTCATATGTAAATATTGGCGGCATTTATATGTAAATAGCTGAGGCAGGCAGCATTCATATGTACATAAAGGCTGGAATTCATATGTATATCATGCCCCTGTTCAGTGAGGAGATGATGTAGCCTCTAGCAACCAACCATTGAGCAGTATTACTGTACAGTAACCTCTAGCAACCAACCATTAAGCAATATTACTGTACAGTAATCTCTAGCAACCAATGAACAAGAAGAAATTATGTGCTGCAACCTCTAGCAACTAATCAGTGAGCCGTAATATGTGCTGTAACCTCTAGCAACCAGTCAGTAAGTGGTAATGATATGCTGTAACCTCTGGCAACCTTTTGCAATCACTGCTTGATCTGATACAGTAAACTGATTTTAAGTCTAGCTGATATTTATTGTATGTCTCAGAGCAGGTAAAGAGGAAAATTGCATAGGGGGCCCCCCAAGATATTTTTTTTCCAAGGTCCAATCAACAATAAAGATGGCCCTGATAGTAAAGAGAATGGTGGTACACATTAAGTTACATTATATGTATTTATCAGCTGAATCCAAGTGGTCAGAGTAGGACAAGTTGTTCCTTTCCAAGACAGAAATATAGTCTTCTTAGCAAAGAAGTACAATGTTTGTTTAACGTTAGTTCACCAAAAATACAGAACAAACAATTTTTGGGAATGCAAGATATTAGGTAAGCCTAAGACAGTAGATAAAAATGAGCCAACTTCAAACCAAAATGCATGGACTATGTGGCAGGACCAAAAACAATGTACACAATCAGCCTCTGAAACACTCGTGGGGTGTAAGCCCATCTTACACATTCTATGCATTAATATAAAGAAAACCTTTTGTGTGTAGCAGCCCCCCTCAGCACCCCTAATATTTACCTGAGCCCCATCTTGATCCAGCGATGTTTCACAAGAGCCTCGGCTGTCCAGGACTCTCCCTCCTCATTGGTTGAGACCATTGGGTCCTGCTGCTGTTAATCAAAGTCAGTGAGCCAATGAGGAGAGAAAAGGGGCAGGTCCGAGCAATGGCTCTGTGTCTGAATGGACACACAGAGAAGTGGCTTGGCTCGGGTGCCCCCATAGCAAGCTGCTTCCTGTGGGGGCACTCAGCAGGAGGGAGGAGCCAGGAGCACTGAAGAGGGACCTGAGAAGAGGAGGATCAGGGCTGCTCTGTGCAAAATCACTCCACAGAGCAGGTAAGTATAATATGTTTGTTATTTAAAAAAAAAAACAAGACTTTAATATCACTTTAATAATTGGATACATTTGAAAAACAGAAGTAGATAAAAGGAAAAAGAGACTGTCTAGTCTCTTATGTCATAGATGTGTCTGCCTACCTGTCAGAATTGTTTTCTATTTGTGTACACAAGCTGCACATGTGCACAATTCTGTGTTAATAGTCAAGAGGCCGAAGACTCTGAACCCAAAAGCCCGGGAAAAGATGGAAACGCCGACACCATAGGGCAGTGATGGCGAACGCGTGGCACGCGTGCCGCTCCCGGCACGGCAAGCTGTTTCGGTGGGCACGCCGCACGCCATGAAAAATTTCAAAGAACACACTAAAATCCATTTGTCCCCACCGCTCCCCAAACTACAACTCCCACAGTTCTCTAGGGCTATTGATGACGTGTCTGAGTGGGAGTGACAAAGAAGAAACTCCCGGGGGTGACGTGCGTGCGTGTGTGCGTACGCACGCTGATCCAATCAAAGAAGCTGTCTCATCCACACCGCATAAATCAGCGGTGACGTGACTGGGAGCACACACGGCTGGAATCAGAGGAGCCTTTCGGCGGGAATTATAAGCTGCTGGAGCAAGGTCAGACACTGGGAGACAGGAGTTAATGTGCAGTGTACGGTGCAGTTATCTTGTTAGTCCTAAGCCTGCCCCACTCTCAGATATCAGGTGCTAGCTCAGCAAATAATCAATTGTGCAAAAAGAACATCCTCATTACTGTCATTGGGAAACATTGTGCCCCATCATTGGTGTTATTCAACCTCATTATTGGTGTCATTGGGAAACATTGTGCTCCCCTATTTTTTGTCATTATTGGTGTCATTGTGCCTCATTATTGGTGTCCTTAGGGAACATTGTGCCTCATTATTGGTGCCATTGCCTCATTATTGGTGTCATTGTGCCTCATTATTGGTGTCCTTAGGGAACATTGTGCCTCATTATTGGTGCCATTGCCTCATTATTGGTGTCATTGTGCCTCATTATTTGTGTCCTTAGGGAACATTGTGCCTCATTATTGGTGCCATTGCCTCATTATTGGTGTTATTGGAAAACATTGCCTCATTATTGGTGTCATTGGGAAACATTGTGCTCCCCTATTTTTTGTCATCATTGGTGTCATTGTGCCTCATTATTGGTGTCATTGTGCCTCATTATTGGTGTCATTAGGGAACATTGTGCCTCATTATTGGTGTCATTGTGCCTCATTATTGGTGTCATTGGAAAACATTGTGCCTCATTATTGGTGTCATTGTTCCTCATTATTGGTGTCATTGTGCCTCATTATTGGTGTCATTGTTCCTCATTATTGGTGTCATTGTGCCTCATTATTGGTGTCATTGTGCCTCATTATTGGTGTCATTGTTCCTCATTATTGGTGTCATTGTGCCTCATTATTGGTGTCATTAGGGAACATTGTGCCTCATTATTGGTGTCATTGTGCCTCATTGGTGTCATTGCATGTGTCAGGTAGGTGAGTGTAATGGTCAGGTAGGTGAGTGTAATGGTCAGGTAGGTGGGTGTAATGGTCAGGTAGGTGGGTGTAATGGTCAGGTAGGTGAGTGTAATGGTCAGGTAGGTGGGTGTAATGGTCAGGTAGGTGAGTGTAATGGTCAGGTAGGTGAGTGTAATGGTCAGGTAGGTGGGTGTAATGGTCAGGTAGGTGGGTGTAATGGTCAGGTAGGTGAGTGTAATGGTCAGGTAGGTGAGTGTATAATGGTCAGGTGAGTGTAATGGTCAGGTAAGTGAATGTAATGGTCAGGTAGGTGAGTGTAATGGTCAGGTAAGTGAATGTAATGGTCAGGTAGGTGAGTGTAATGGTCAGGTAAGTGAATGTAATGGTCAGGTAGGTGAGTGTAATGGTCAGGTAGGTGAGTGTAATGGTCAGGTAGGTGAGTGTAATGGTCAGGTAGGTGAGTGTAATGGTCAGTGTATGTTGCACAGTGCATTCCTAATCCCTGCAGTCTGAGCGAATCTGGCAGAATCGTACATTTCTAGTCCCTTAGGGCTCATTTAGATAAGTCCCATCCTCTGTACAGAGACGCTGGCAGGTTTAATTCTGTGTTGGCACTTTGCAAGAAATAAATTGCTCTTGTGTCGCGGTTTGGGCACTCGGGCTCAAAAAGGTTCGCCATCACTGCCATAGGGGATCGCTGACACCACAGCAATGGAGGAGTTTGCTTTGGAGGTTAAAGAGGTTGTAAACCTTCCTTTACACTTTGTACCTATAGGTAAGCCTAGAAGAAGGCTTACCTATAGGTACTGTAAATATCTCCTAAACGTTTTTGGAGATATTTACAGTATACTGTGCCAATGATGTCATCGGCGCATGTGCTCTAGAGAAACGGACCATTTCTTCAGTAGTGAGTGGTGTGACTGGCAAGAGTGATGTCACGCAGCTCCGGCCAGTCCCAGAACCATGGTCTGTGGCCCTGGAAGGAAAAGGGGGAACATCGATGCAGCCTGCAGCGGGGACAGCGCAGGCTTCGTATGCAGGCAAGTGTCACATAATGTGCTAGTATGCGATGCATACTAGCACATTATGTCTTTACTTTGCAGGGGGGGGGGAGAAGAAGAATTTTAGCAAGGGTTTACTTCCTCTTTAAGTCTGTCATCATGTGCTAAAATGCTTTCATAGTAACACATTATGAGTAAAAGTTCCTGGGGGGCCATTTTTTTCCTTGTGCAGTTTACTTCTGCTTTAAGCTGGCCACACACATGAAAATAAATTGTCCATGGCGTGAAATGACCAAGTAAATAAAAGTATAATGGAAAAATCACTGTGTCAATTAAGAGAAAATTGTGAGGGAGCGAATAAATCAGGGCACGGAATAAATTCGAACCTTGGGTGACCCCTTCAACACCCTCCCATCTGACAACCTTTAATTTCAAAATCGAATGAGCTGCAATTGCTGCAAATATCTGAATACAGTAGCTGGTAGGGAAGATTCCACCATCTACGCTGAAGGAGAGACATTTTTATGGTGTATGGCCAACTTATTGTATGTGTGAATGCCAATGAGCAAATTGGAAAAAAATTAGGACAATCAATAAGGTGTGAAGAGCCTCTTTATTCTGTGTCTCCTAGTACAAAATGTAGTATGCTCCTATACACCCCCTATTTTTTAACCGGAAAGTACTCCCCCTATTACACTCTTGACTAGAGCTCAGCCAAAAAAAACAATATGGCAAGTTCTGATTTCAATGGGATCTGGATTGCCCTCCTTTATATGAACCAATGTCTGACCAGCGTATTAAAATAATTAAATCTAGTAAATCTAAGTGATTTTTCACAATAAAAGTTTTGGGGATACTTAGGGATTATTGGTTCCTGTTGGAAAACAATATTGTTGACCAAGAGCTACAGCTAATCTACAGGTTTAACTATAAGGCCTCGTACACACGACCAAGTTTCTCTGCAAAAACCAGCAAGAAACTTGCTGGGAGATATTTTTTTGCCGAGGAAACCGGTCGTGTGTACATTTTCGTCGAGGAAACTGTCGAGAAACTCGACGAGCCAAAAAGAGAGCAAGTTCTCCATTTCCTCGACGGGAATGGAGAAACTTGCCTTGTCGAGTTCCTCGACAGCCTAACAAGGAACTCGACGAGGAAAACGAAGTGTTTCGCCCGTCGAGTACCTCGGTCATGTGTACGAGGCTTCAGAAATACTGCAAGGGTTTATATCTCAACATACAATCTCAGCTGGTTTTTATTGAACTGACCAATGACGCCCGACATTCAGCCTGTGTGTTCTAGGCCTAATGCTGCGTACACACAATCGGAATTTCCGACAACAAATGTTCGATGTGAGGTTTTGGTCAGATATTCCGACCGTGTGTAGGCTCCATCAGACATTTGCTGTCGGAATTTCCGTCAACAAATGTTTGAGAGCCGGTTCTCAATTTTTCCGACAACAAAAGTTCTTGTCGAAATTTCCGATCATGTACATGCAATTCCTACACACAAAAAAACATGCGTGCTCTGAATCAAGCAGAAGAGCCGCACTGGCTATTGAATTGAATTTTTCTCGGCTCGTCGTACGTGTTGTACGTCACCGCGTTCTTGACGTTCGGAATTTCCAACAACATTTGTGTAACCGTGTGTATGCAACACAAGTTTGAGCCAACATTCCGTCGGAAAAAAATCCATGGTTTTGTTATTGTAATGTGCGATCGTGTGTACGCGACATTAGAGTAACTAGAATGTGAGATTCTGGGAGAACACGTTCTGATTGGTTAATGATTTTACTGATTAAAAAACTATATATTTTTTTTTAAAGAGAAAGAAGTATATCAGACCCATAACAGATCGTTTACATTGCTTCAGAGGATTGGTAAACTCCATAAATTCACTTCTGATGGCGACTCTCATTGCAAGATAAAATCATAAGCAGAAATTGCATGTTCCTGCTGTCATTATGAACTATGAATTTCATGGGTTCTTTAAAAAAAAAAAAAAATCGCTCTGATGTTGTTACTTTTTTTTTTTTTATTTCAGTCAAACATAATACATACTGCACAAAGTGGTGGATTTAATTAAATATTAACCTGTTTGTCCACATTTACTACCATTTATTTTTTATGATTCCCACTAGACATGCTGAATTTAACTACATAAATAAATGCAAACAAGCAAGTTGTCCATTATTTGTACGGAAAGATGACAAAGGATATAGCATGTTTCACTAGAAAACTACGCAGACATAGTAACAATATAAAGTTGACTTTATTATGTAAATTAAACAAATAAAGTACTTTGAATGTAAAAAGCATAGAACATTCAGTAAAAAGAGTAATTTGAAAAACAGCCAGTGTTATTGTGTTCTGTGCACGGTGGGAATTCAATAAAGAGAGCAAAGGGGATTTTTCATTCTGCACAAATAATGAAGTATCAGTTTTGCTCTTTTGCAAGTAGAACAGATGAAAGGAAGCTTTATTACTCAACAACATTCATCACATGAAAAACAGGATAATATTTCCCTGCCTCAGAGCTGTAAGCTCAAATAAACACATTGGGCCAGATTCACGCACGATCGCGTATCTTTGTGCGGGCGTAACGGATCTGATTTACGTTAAGCCTCCGCAACTTAGACGGGCAAGTGCTGTATTCTCAAAGCACTTGCTCCGTAAGTTGCGGCGGCGTAGCATAAATCGGCCGGCGTAAGCCCGCCTAATTCAAATTGGGAACAGGGGGGCGTGTTTTATGTAAATGTTGTGTGACCCGACGTGATTGACGTTTTTCACGAACGGCGCATGCGCCGTCCGTGGAAATCTCCCAGTGTGCATTGCTCCTAATACGCCGCAAGGAGGTATTGGTTTTGACTTGAACGTAAATTACATCCAGCCCCATTCACGGACGAGTTACGCAAACAACGTAAAATTTTCAAATTTCGTTGCGGGAACGACGGACATACTTAACATTGGTACGCCGCACTTACGCCACCATATAGCAGGGGTAACTATACGCCAGGAAAAGCCTAAACTGCGTAAATGTACTGCGTCGGCCGGGCGTACGTTCCTGAATTCACGTATCTAGCTAATTTGCATACTCGACGCGGAATTCGACGGAAGCGCCACCTAGCGGCCAGCGTAAATATGCATTTACGATACGACAGTGTAACACAGTTACGCCAGTCGGATCTAAGGGAAATCTATGCGTAACTGATTCTTAGGCCCCATACACACGGGAGGATTTATCCGCGGATACGGTCCAGCAGACCGTTTCCGCGGATAAATCCTCTCGAGGATTTCAGCAGATTTCTCTGCGATGGAGTGTACTCACCATCGCATTGAAATCCGCGCCGAAATCCTCTGGCGATGACGTGTCGCGCCGTCGCCGCGATTATGACGCGGCGACGTGCGCGACGCTGTCATATAAGGAATTCCACGCATGCGTCGAATCATTACGACGCATGCGGGGGATCCCTACGGACGGATGGATCCGGTGAGTCTGTACAGACCAGCGGATCCATCTGTTGAGATGGACTCCAGCAGATGGATATGTTCTGCATGTCAGCAAATATCCGATCTGCTGGAATCCATCCCAGGGGAGATATATCCGCGGAAAAAGATCCGCTGGCGTGTACACACCATAGGATCTATCCGCTGAAACCCATTTGCTGGGATTTATCTGTGGATGGATTCTATGGTGTGTACGGGGCCTAAGAATCAGGCAAATAGATACGACCTCCCGCACTCAGAGATACGACGGCGTATCTGGAGATACGCCGTGGTATCTCGTTTGAGAATCTGGCCCAGTGTTTTTTCTGATTTTCACAATTTCGCTTAACTTATTTAGGTAAAGAAGCATACCAACCAAGGTTGAAAATAGGGGGCCTTTTTAACATTAATCTTAAGAACTCTGAGGCCTCGTACACACAACCGTTTTCCTCGACAGAATCCATCAAGAAACTTGGTGGCAGAGCTTTTTTGCAGAGGAAAACGGTCGTGTGTATGTTTTCATCAAGTTCTCTTTTACTCAACAGGAGTCTCAATTTCCTCGTCGTGTTCCTCGTCGGGCTGGTTTTTGATGAGAAACACGTTCGTGTGTATGCTTCGAAACCCGTGCATGCTCAGAATAAAGTATGAGACCGGAACGCACCTTCGGTAAAAGTAGCGTTTTAATGGAGATAGCACATTTGTCACGCTGTAACAGACTGAAAAGTGCAAATCGTCTCTCACCAAACTTTTACTTAACACGCAGTAACATGAGATTAGCAAAAGCAGCCCCAAGGGTTTTGCCAGTGGAATCGAACTTCCCCTGCCGTCGTACGTGTTGAACGTCACCGCGTTTGAGAACGACGAGATTTGGTCTTGACAGTGTGTACGCAAAGAAAGCTTGTCAAGATTCTCAACAAGCCTAACAAGGAACTCGTCGAGGAAAACGATGTTTCATTTACGACGAGTTCCTCGGTCGCGTACGAGGCCTTATGCCCCATACACACCATCCGAATATCGTACGATAGATTGTACGATTTTTTCCGCTTAATAGCTGCAAGTAGCAATTAAATGGTTATTAAATTTACGAAAATTCTCGTACGACAGAAAAAATAATATCGGAAGTGATGTCACGTGTTGTAATGTATTTGTATTGTATTTTCGGACAACAACTGTACCGACCAAACGAAAATCGTACGATCTGCTATTGTACGAGAATTTTTTTTGTGCATGTCCGATAAAATAATATTGGATGAACTGTCATGATCGGCTCTCGAAAGCTCTGTACTAACGATCCGACTATCGTACGATTCTTCCTTGGACGACATTTGTCGTACGATATTCGGATCGTGTGTACGGGCCATTACCCTGCAAACACCAGCTCAACTCATACCTGCCCAGGAAAATCATGTGGCATGACAGCAATTCACACAGCTCTTTTAAAATGCATTGATAAATATAGCTGATTGCTGACTGTGATTCCTGGTTTAAAGCAAACCTGTTGCTTGCATACAAAACATACAAATTTAGGTTTATTGCAATAGAAGAGTCAATATGCTCCACTATTTGCTGTGCTTCTATTCGTTGATCCCTACTGTGCCCTATAGTGATGTAATGGTTGGTTCATGCAACCACAACACTTCTGAAAGTGTTGATTGCCAACGTGACTGACAGAGGATGTAGCCCCGGAATGGAGTGAAGGTAAGAGAAATGGCCTACCAGAGGCGTTAGTATAGAGGCTCTTGTGGGGAACAGGCTTTTGCCCGGAGGTGAATGATGATGCCTGAGGTGGTCATTTTTGCAGATTCAACTTGCCTAGTAAGGACTTCCCTGACATTGATTTGGATTTGTTTTACCTGATTGACAGGGTCACTTTAAAAAGTATATGTTACCTTAGCTACTCCATTAATGTTCTGTCTCAAAGCTGTTCAGTCCATGTCCATAGGTCAACACCTTTCTACCTTGCTTGTTAACAAATGTGACACTCACTAGTTTCTGCAGGGATCAAGGGATCAAAGATGCTATACCTGCCCAATTTTCAGTGTTCTCCCCTGCAGACTAAATTTTTAAATCTTCAATAAAAATTACAATCGATGGTACATTGTCCCACATAAATTGGCAAAATGTACCCTTTGGTGTTGGGATTATGATTTTGGGGGCTGCCAACCCCCAGGCAAACCCTTCCACACAGGGCCGGATTTCCCACAAGGCCAACAAGGCCAGGCCTCGGGGCGGCACTGCGTGCAGGGGCGGCGGGCACGCGGCAGAGGAGACAAGTCATTTTTCAGTGGTGCGGGGCGTGCGGTGGCGGAGAGAGATTACATCTTCTCTCATTGCCCGCACTGCTGTTCCAACTTCCACCCTTACTTACAGGGCTGCGAAGGCTGCGTGACACAGAAAAGAGAGAATGATGTCATCTCTCACCGCCCGCCCTCACTCTCATCTCTCACTTGAGTCTTGTGTGCCTCTGTTTCATTGTTCACCTGCAGCTAGTTTCCCCGTGTGGGAGAGGAGAGGCTGAGAGTGTTGTACCTGGCTGCAAGTACTCTGCAATGCTGGGGGGAGGGCTTGATTTTACATGCAATTAGTGACAAACTGGTACTTTTTGGGTGGCAGCCAGGTAACTGTGGCAATCCCCATTCTGCTAGCAGGCAGTGTGGCAAGTGACATCCCCATCTGGTGGCAGGCAGTGTGGCAAGTGACATTCCCATCTGGTGGCAGGCAGTGTGGCAAGTGTCATTCCAATCTGGTGGCAGGCAGCATGGCAAGTGACATCCCCATCTGGTGGCAGGCAGCGTGGCAAGTGACATCCCCTATTTGGTGGCAGGCAGCGTGGCAAGTGACATGCCCATCTGGTGGCAGGCAGTGTGGCAAGTGACATCCCCATCTGGTGGCAGGCAGCGTGGCAAGTGACATTCCCATCAGGTGGCAGGCAGCGTGGCAAGTGACATTCCCATCTGGTGGCAGTCAGTGTGGCAAGTGACATCCCCATCTGGTGGCAGGCAGCGTGGCAAGTGACATCCCCATCTGGTGGCAGGCAGCGTGGCAAGTGACATTCCCATCAGGTGGCAGGCAGCGTGGCAAGTGACATTCCCATCTGGTGGCAGTCAGTGTGGCAAGTGACATCCCCATCTGGTGGCAGGCAGCGTGGCAAGTGACATTCCCATCAGGTGGCAGGCAGCGTGGCAAGTGACATTCCCATCTGGTGGCAGTCAGTGTGACAAGTGACATCCCCATCTGGTGGCAGGCAGCTTGGCAATTGACATTCCCATCTGGTGGCAGTCAGTGTGGAAAGTGATATCCCCATCTGGTGGCAGGTAGCGTGGCAAGTAACATCCCCCCCCCCCCCCCCAAAAAAAAAAAGGCTCAGCCAGGTTTTGACTACTGGGACTGTGAATTTCAAACCCACAAGATTTGCTGCACAGCAATGTTGCTAACACCAAATCCAATCCTTACTTCTATTCTATGAATGTGAAAGTCTCTCTGCCAGTATGACAGTTTTTCTGATAACTTGCAACATGACAAGGCCCAGGATAGTGTGGCAATATATTAAGTAACACGTATGCCCTTCTGTCTTTGACCATTTTAATTACAAACAAGTTTAGTAGCAAGATTTGTCTTCAACATACAATCAGGGCCGATCCTCCCTATAGGCTCACTATGCAAGCCGCTTAGGGCCCCGCAAAGCTGCAAAGGGCCCCCCCAAATTACTAGAGGCCCCGCATGGTGAGAAGTCATTTTCGCCCCCTCACCCCGCTTCTAAACTCGCTGGCTGAGTCATTTCCGACAGCAGAACCCCCCCTCCCCCGCTTCTCAACTTTCTTTAATGTGACATGTCACTGTGGTCAGCGCCCCCCTCCCGCTTCTCATTTTTAATGTGCCATGTCATTTTGCTTAGGGCCCCAGGGAGGTCAGGATCGGCACTGCATACAATAGATAGTCCATACAGCTGTGTCAAAATGCAAAACAGATTTTTATAATCCACACCCTTTCATGAACAAACCACACCTTGTTGGGTAACATAATGATGAATCCTACTGACCTTATTTCATTGAAAATGTAGCTTTACATTTTTTTGTTCCACAAGGAAGAATCGGATGCAGAATGAAAGGTCACAGCAATAAGCTGGACCAACATTGGCTGGCTCAAAGGGACAGCGTGCAGTTCTCCTGCTTTGTTTTATCCCGCAGGTATCCGCGCCGTCCCTGGGCAGCAACAGCCGTGGGATTGGTCGTCATGACGGAGCAACTGATTGCCCGCTTTGGGCGGTTGAATAACCCACGCGAAAGAAGTTGATAAAAGGGAACGAGCGCGGCGGTCCCTCAGACCGTTCCTATCAGCCAGCGACGCCCACCCTCCCTCCCTATTTTCAGAAGTCAGGTGTTGTCCAATTAGGGGAGTAGTCATCCAGCTTTGACTGGATGGACACCATTTAATTCTTTGTTAAGTATATCTTAGCCAAGATGGCTTATTTTTTTTATTTAAATACTTCTTTTAACCCCTTATGGATAACACCGTGGCCATAAAAAATTCCAAAATTAATAAATAAGTGTTGTATTATATTATCGCGTTGTCTATTTATTTAAGGTACCTTTGTGCCAGCCCATGAAAAGCAGAGGAGATCCATTTTAAAGTTTTTGTTTATTTAATAAAAACTCTCGTATGAGAGTATTTTAAAAGTTCTATTGACTTTTTATTCTCATCGTTGCTTCACAGTGAACAGGTCAGGGGTCCTAAGGACTTCTTATAAATCCACCAGAATCAAAGGTAATCCACTTATTTGCTGCAGCACTACATAGCCAAAGTGACATTAAATTCTGTTTTAAAAAAAAAAATCTCTATTCTGCGCCTTCCAGAGATGGACAAGAGACTTAGGCCTCGTACACACGACTGAGTTTCTCGGCAAAAACCAGCAAGAAACTTGCTGGCTTTTTTTTTTGCAGAGGAAACCGGTCGTGTGTACATTTTTCGACGAGGAAACTGTCGAGGAACTCGTCGAGCCAAAAAGAGAGCATGTTCTCTTTTTCCTCGACAGGAATGGAGAAAATTGGTTCGCCGAGTTCCTCGACAGCCTAACAAGGAACTCAACGAGCAAAACGATGTGTTTCGCCCATCGAGTTCCTCGGCCGTGTGTACGAGGCTTAAGGACTATGGGATGGGTAGTGTATATAGAGTAGTGCACACAACCACAACTAACCTTCACTGCTCGTTCCAAACAAACAAACGTGAAGGGGAATGAAAAGTTTGGAAGCTTATAAGGAGGTTGCCACAAGAAGAAAAGCCCAGTAATGCCGTGTACACACGATTGGAATTTCCGTCAAGAAAAGATCGATGTGAGCTTTTGGTCGGAAATTCCGACTGTGTGTAGGATATTGGACATTTTCTGTCGGAATTTCCGACAGTAAAAATTTGAGAGCTGGTTCTCAAATTTTCCGACGGGAAAAACTCTTTATCGGAAATTCCGATCATCTGTATGCAATTCTGACGCACAAAAATCCTACACATTCTCGGAATCATTGAACTTCATTTTTCTCGGCTCGTCGAAGTGTTGTATGTTGTTGACGTTCGGAATTTCCGACAACATTTGTGTGACCGTGTTTATGCAACACAAGTTTGACCCAACGTTCCGTCGGAAAAAAAAAATCCCTGGTTTTCGTGACGGAAATTCCGATCGTGTGTATGCGGCATAAGAAATTATATATTGAAAAATTGATTTGAGTGGTAAATCAGTGCATGTGTATGGATTATTTCTGAAAAATAAGGATATGGGGCCAGATTCTGAAAGAATTATGTTGCTCCACGGCAGCGTAACGTATCTGATTTACGTTACACCGCCGCAGGTTTACAGCGTAAGTGCCTGATTCACAAAGCTCTTACCTGTAAACTTGCGGCGGTGTAACGTAAATCCGCTCGGCGCAAGCCCGCCTAATTCAAATGGGGCGGGCACCATTTAAATTAGGCGCGTTCCCGCGCCGAAAGTAATGCGCATGCTCCGTCGGGCATTGCGCTAAATGACGTCGCACGGACGTCATTTGTTTCGACGTTAACGTAAATGGCGTCCAGCGCCATTCACGGACGACTTACGCAAACGACGTGATTTTTTTAATTTCGACGCGGGAACGATGGCCATACTTAACATGGCTTAGAACAACTAGGGCTCAGCCCTAATTTTACGACGCGTATCTCGACGGAAACAACGTAAAGTTAGAGCGACGGGTAACGCGGACGTTCGTGGATCGCCGTAACTAGTCATTTGCATATTCTACGCCGACCGCAATGGCCTCGCCACCTAGCGGCCGGCCTAGAATTGCATCCTAGGATCCGACGGTGTAAGTCAATTACACCTGTCGGATCTTAGGGCTATCTATGCGTAACTGATTCTATGAATCAGCCGCATAGTTAGGACGGGCGGATCACAGAGATACGACGGCGTATCAGGAGATACGCCGTCGTATCTCTTTTGTGAATCTGGCCCCTTGTCCCTTTAAAAGAAACAGATACAGAAAAAATACATGTGGTTTAAATTCTGTACTATGGATATTTTGTTTTTTAGACTTTATGCAGCTGTGATATTTATTACTACTATTATATTATAACCCTTATTTAGTATAGTGCTGCTGAAGATGTCATTGCTGTATAAATAACCATAACACAAATAGTATTCATCAGTAAGTGATATATACAATATAGTAAATAACAGCATATATACTGTTGGCGTTTGACAGTCAGCATTCAATCATCAAAAACCTTTATTGGAAAAGAGAATAAAAAAACATCAATACCAATACATAAATTATCAGGACCATAAACCCCCTTATGTTGTGAAGTAATAAATAGAATGTATAATTTCAGATCAATCATACCTGACCGGTTAATGACACAGGAGAACATGCAGAGGAACATAACATCATCTCCTCCTCCCCTGTTAGACCCGGTGGATTCCCCATTCATCTCTGAAATAAATGACTTCTGCAGTCACTGTGCACCATCTCATTGAATAGAAGGACACTTAATATATAGCCACACACAGCTAAGTGTATGAAAAAAGCTCGCTGGTGAATACTCGGGAGACTCCAAATTCAATCACACCATTAACCCCTTGCCTGCCTCTCTCTAACACAGATTATATAACATTGTCTGTGTCCCTCACCCATCCAGCAGAATATCAAATACCAGCTGAGGGGTTCAAACTGAACACACATAATCTGAGAGATCTTATCTGACCCATCTATCACATTACACCATGTGCTACTGCGATTTCACACAGGAAGCCTTATCGTTTAGCAACATGTGTCTCTTGTACTGTACAAAGATTGCTCAGATCTCCACATTGTGAAAACAAGCCGTGCCAATGTCCGCTCCAAATCCAAAGTGACGATATAGAAGAACATCCATTTATTTTCCCTTTTCATAACCCTTGTGCAGTGACGCAATATCTGTAATCTACATACGGAACACCAAGTACCCTTTTCATCATAACTACCAGTACCAAAAGTACTAATATTCTGTATACTGGATTCACACAACGCACTTCAATCTGATCTACGTATGCATAAATAAATAAACGATTCTTTACCATAATATACACATTTCATCCCAGTTTTCACATGTAATTGGGAGCTGATAGTCTATGTGCACTTAACATACGGTCTCCAAATAGTAACAAGTATGGCCCGGATTCACAAAGCACTTCTCGAGATACGCCGCGTAAGTGTAACTATGCACCGTCGTATCTATGCGCCGTGCCCACAATCTGAAATACGCCTAAAAATAGGCTTCCTACAACCAGCGTAAATTGCCTACGCCGTCGTATCGTGGGCGCATATTTACGCTGGGTGCATTTGCCGCTCCTATTGATTTTCTATGCACATATGCAAATGAGGGAGATACGCCGATTCACGAACGTACTTACGCCCGGCGCATAATATACGCGGTTTGCGTAAGTCGTACATCCGGCGTAAAGTTATTCCCCATATATGAGGCGCAACCCATGCAAAGGTATGGACCAGGGAACACAGCCGTCGTATTTTACGTTGTTTACGTAGTACGTGAATAGGGCTCGGCGTAGGTTACGTTCACGTCGTAGGCAGTGATCCGTCGTATCTTAGGGAGTAGTTCCGACGTGATTCTGAGCATGCGCACTGGGATACGTCCATGGGACGGCGCATGCGCCGTTCGTTTTAAGTACTTGTATGGCACTTGGCCCATCATTTGCATGGGGTCACGCCTCATTAGCATGGCTCACGCCCACTTCCACCTACAACGGCTTACGCCGAGGGAACCCAGCGCAGTTTGGGAGGCAAGTGCTTTGAGAATTTGGTGCTTGCCTCTCTGCGCGACGTCGGCGTATCATATATTAGATACGCTACGCCGGCATAAATATGCGCCGATGTATGTGAATCCGGGCCTATGTTTATTCATCCCTACAACTGAAAGTTCACTTTTCTGCTCAACTTCTGATCCACAGGAGCTCTTTACTCACACATTAAACACACATACCTCCACAATATATATATATATATATATATATATATATATATATATATATATATATATATATATATATATATATATATATATATATATATAAAATCTGTGAAATATTTCATTTGTGCATGACATGTATACATCTGTATATATATATATATATATATATATATATATTTATTTATTTATATACTTAGTGCATAAGACATGTACACACCTGTATCTTATCTATCTTATTCAAAAATATATATTTATATATGTGTGATGTGTAAAATAATTCATATATGCATGATATGTATAGATCTGTATTTTACGTATTTTAAAGAAATACACGCACACACAAACACGTGTGTGTGTGAAGGACATGGACACATCTGTATCATATATATATATATATATATATATATGTGTGTGTTGTGTAAAATAGTTCATTTGTGCATGACATGTATATATCTGTATTTTAAATAAGTACATGCATGCATATATATATATATGTGTGTGTGTGTGTGTGTGTGGTATTTAAAAAAAAAATTTTAATTAATATATATGTGTGTCATGTGTAAAATAATTAATTTGTGCATTACATGTATACAACTGTATTTTAAATAAATACACACACACACATATATATATATATATATATATATATATATATATATATATAGATATATATATATATATATATATAGATATATATATAGTGTAGAACACGTACACACACCACACACACATTACACAACTACAATAGAGCACAGGAGATACTACATTTAAAAGTGGCCACAATATTTTACAATGAAGCCTCTTCCGTATTGATTGTATAATCCACTTCTGATTTTTTCCACTTTCATAACCAGCTTGAACACATTGGGACGGTGACAAATATTCAACTACTCCAATGACTAGCTGGAAAAAGCAGGTTAGACACTGAAAGTTGTAGCGAAAATTCAAAATACATTAGTAAAGACTATATAACTTACCTGACCCCTGAGAAATGGCAAAGTGCCCATATTTTTCAGCTTGCAAATGTCTAACATAATGCCGCAGGAGTGGGTGACACATCTTCAGACTGGCACTGCACATCCAGATTCATGAGCGACCGTTTAGGACGTGAGGAGATCCAGCCTGTACTGCCAGCCGCTATACAGAAATGACTTGCCTCAGCCTCCAACTAGCAGGCAGTAAAGGAGAAGGACAGGGAGTGATGGAGGGGCTCTGGTGCTCCTTGCTATGTGACGGAAATGATTCATATGATAGCTAGCCAGGCTTTTATATAGAAAGGAGCTGTGCTCTTTGCTCTGCAGGCTTATATCCAGTCTTTATATTCAAATCATTTTGCTGTCACATAGGCAGGATTCCCTTTCTGAGCATGCACAGAAAAAAGGAAGTATATGGAAACCACAAGTTGTTTTTCCTCCAAAGCTGCTGTCACGCTTCCAAGGAAATGGCCAAAACAGAACAAATTATGACACCCACAAATAACACTGAGCGCTAATGTGCTTCTAGTGGAGACATGGAAACTGTACTCTGTATTCTATCTAGGCATTTTCAAGACATGCCTGTATTTTATTAATAAGTGCTACCATTGTAAAAGATGATGGTATCATTTTATTAAGATGACAGAAGCCCCACTTATGATAGAATGGTAGTTTAAAATATAGACACAGTCATACCCCCCCCCCCCCCCTATGTGCACATACCTCCCAAGTGTCCCTGATTTCAAGGGACTGTCCCTCATTTGGAACAATGTCTCTCTTTCCTCCTCATTTGTCCCTCATTTTGGTCTCATCGGAATAGTTGTATATAAAATGCACTTTTTAGCTTTCAAAAAGTTTTTCCCAGTGCTAAACCTTTCATACAATTCCTCAATTGCTGCATTTGGAAATTCCAAAAGCCAATATAAAGGAATAATAATGGAGAAAAACTAATCATTAACTAATCATTTATTTGTATAATTCTCCTTTAACCACTTAAGGACCGCCTCCTGCAGATATACGTCAGCAGAATGGCACGGCTGGGTACAAGCACGTACCTGTACGTCCTCTTTAAGTGCCCAGCCGTGGGTCGCGGGCTCCGTGACCGCGGCCGCGGGACCCACGGACCCAATCGCCGCCGGAGTCCCGCGATCGGTCCCCGGAGCTGAAGAACGGGGAGAGCTGTGTGTAAACACAGCTTCCCCGTTCTTCACAGTGGCAGCTTCATTGATCGTGTGTTCCCGAATATAGGGAAACACGATCAATGATGTCACACGTCCAGCCCCGCCCCCTACAGTTAGAAAAACATATGAGGTCACACATAACCCCTACAGCGCCCCCTAGTGGTTAACTCCTAACTGGTTAACTGCACTGTCATTTTCACAGTAAACAATGCATTTTTATAGCATTTTTTGCTGTGAAAATGACAATGGTCCCAAAAATGTCTCAAAATTGTCCGATGTGTCCGCCATAATGTCGCAGTCATGGAAAAAAACGCTGATCGTCGCCATTAGTAGTAAAAAGGATTGCACACAGCAGGGGTTGCACAGAGGGGGGTTACATTAGGGGGTTGCACAGAGGGGGGTTACATTAGTGGGTTGCACAGAGGGGGGTTACATTCGGGGCATTGCACAGAGGGGGGGTTACATTAGGGATTGCACAGAGGGGGGTTACATTAGGGGGATTGCACAAAGGGGGGTTACATTAGAGATTGCACAGAGGGGGGTGACATTAGGGGGATTGCACAGAGGGGGGTTACATTAGAGATTGCACAAAGGGGGGTTTGCATTAGGGGGTTGCACAGAGAGGGGATACATTAGGGATTGCACAGAGGGGGGGTTACATTTGGGGGGTTGCACAGAGGGGGTTCCATTAGGGGGATTGCACAGAGGGGCGTTACATTAGGGGGATTGCAGGGGGGGTGTTACATTAGGGATTGCACAGAGGGGGGGTTACATTAGGCGGTTTCACAGAGGGGCGTTGCATTAGGGGGATTGCAGGGGGGGTGTTACATTAGGGACTGCACAGAGGGGGTTACATTAGGGGGATTGCAGGGGGGGTGTTACATTAGGGATTGCACAGAGGGGGGTTACATTAGGGGGATTGCAGGGGGGGTTACATTAGGGGGATTGCACGAGGGGTTATATTATGGAGATTGCAAAGGTGTGATACATTGGGGGGGATTACACAGGGGTTTCTTTAGGGAAATTACACAGGGGGAGAGCTGTGCTTATGCGCTAGCCTGATCAGTGCCCCGAATTGAACAGTGACCTGGGGGGGGGGGTGACACCAAATTTTACCGCACCAGGTGACACCAACCCTAGTGACGCCACTGGTCTGCATCCACCCAGATGTCTGAACCGGCAGCTGGCTCAGCCTCTCAGCAAGAGAGGGTACATAGCCTGCCAAGCTTTATACACCACGCTCTGCTTGCAATCTCTCTGTGATAACTATTTACATGCACCTTATAAGCCGCGTGTACCCTCTTTTTACTTGATTTTATCCAAATATATATATATTTTTTTTAATTATTCCATCCTTGGATTCATCTGCATTATGTGGAGGCCTGTTTTATTTTTCCCCATGGCTTACAACAGCGTTTGGATACCAAGAATCCTGGCTCGCTGAGATCCTTCTTTCACAGCTTGCACTTTACATCGACACTGGTGCTATCGGATGGAAACAGGGGTATCCAGCTTCCCTTCTACAGGAGCTTCCTTTGGAGAGTGTGCCCGAGAGGATTAGTTTTTGCCTGACTGATCCACTGCCACTGGCGTGTGTGTCCACATTACATGGTAAGAGTATTCATTTCTTACCCCTTTCCCTGGAGTCGGATTCACTTCCCTGAGAGTCTTGTGTGTATTAT
The DNA here is from genome assembly GCF_905171775.1 of Rana temporaria. NCBI lineage: Eukaryota > Metazoa > Chordata > Amphibia > Anura > Ranidae > Rana > Rana temporaria. The sequence goes on from NC_053489.1 coordinate 124,069,649, forward strand.
ACCCATGACAGCATTCCATCAGAGGTTCTGATACTCCACCATTCCATTCAAGGGGACAGAACATTTGACCATTTTACGAACTTATACCAGTCTTTTATTATGCTGGACTAATGATATTTATGATTGTTCTAGTTCATATCATATTTGCTTCATATGCTGATTGATTGCTATTTTTATTAAAGCGTTTGTATATTAAAATTTTATTCTTTTACCCTCTGGCTAAGCCTCTGACGTCAGTGGTGCATGCGCTCTGAATGCCCCAGCTTAAGGTCCGGACCTTGCCGGGAAGAAAACTCCCAGGGGTGACGTCATTGCGGCTTCAGCCACTCACAGTGCCGGAGACGCGAACCCTGAAGACACGCCGAGGGGAAAACGTCAGTTCCCGGCGTAGACCAGGCTCCGATACGGGGGCTTCGTTCTAAAGTAAGTATTTCATAATGAGCTACTTACTAGCTCATTATGCATACTAGCTCATTATGCCTTTGCCTTGCAGGGGGGGGGGGGGGGGGTTTCATGATTTTTTTTCTGTGCGGGTTTACTACCGTTTTAAGTCCAAGTACTTATGGTTTATCCATTCACCGATTAATTTGTATGCACTGAGCGCTGACTTGGTGCTCGTTTAGTGCGTCATTGCACGCTTCACACCCTTTGGACACCTCACTGTGTACACATTATCTCCTGTATATTATACAGGAGCTGCTCATCTCTTCAGCGCTGCATTTTTTGTTTTTACTCTCAGCAAGAGAGCCTGAGACAGCACTCCCCGCCCCTTCTACAGCCCAGTGCTCCAGTGAGCAATAGAGGAGCAAAGCAGAGAGCCGGGGACTGACAGTCACTGCTTTCTGCTATGAGTGGAGGTGGAGAACTGAGCAATCAGCAGTGTTTGATCACTCAGTTCTGGAGGTAGAGCCAGCGGGGGACAGCTGCAGCTGGGATCATTGCTGCAGCCATCTCCAGGTGAATATGGATTTTTTTTTTTTTTTTTGCTCCCATACTTCTCTTTTCTACTGAAGTGAATCATCACACAGTAATAATCAGACTTATTATTTTTTTAAATGTTGTTATCAATACGGCTCGGGTTCAAACCTGTGTGGTGAATTGTATGTGTGTTTGGATTTCAGGTGTGAATGGGGCCTTCATTTTGTGGCCTGGTTGCCAATGGGGGTATAAAGTATTTTCTGAAAAAAAAAAAAAAAATCCAAAAATAATGTAATAATAAAGCCAAATTAGGATTTTTTTTGCTATTTTAGTGTCCACATTGGATAGATCTCTCCCCATTCTTTGTCCATGTGACATCAGAAAAAGGAATTTAGAAGAGCAAGTGTCACTGAAACAGGGAGATATATACATCAATAAAATCCTCACAGAGCTTCTACACTTTCACCATGAAACCCAAAAAAGAAAAAGATTCTGGTTGAAGTTTGAAATGTAATGCCTCTGTGGCTTGCTCAAAATCCCTGAATAAAGTTCCCCAGTTTGATTTTCTGAGTAAGAACAGGTGTCCAAAAACATTTGACAAATTCTGTTCCATATTACTTTAGTAAGGTAAATTAAGCATGTCCAGTACCAACATTTTAACTAGACGGAGCCAAGTCTAATATGCATTCTGGCTATATAGTACAGAGTCCTTCTGTTCCAGCATGACATGGTCTTGCCAAGGGCCAAGCAAATGCCTGGAGCACTCTTTACTGAATATGAGATAGCAGTGAAGTAGCTATTGTAATGCTCCACTCCAGTGACAAGCAGTTTATAGGCTGTATCACAGGTGTCAAAATACTAGAGTGTTAAAAGCTAATTGATTAAACTGACACATGCACTCTAATTTACAGTTCTGAATGTTTCATAAAAGAATTTACCATTGTGCCATATCATTCCACACCAATTCCCATTTCTAGTGTTTACTACAGGAATTTTCTGGTAATCTATAGCAAAATAAACAAATGATCCAATTCAGAGTTGTATATGAAATTAAATAAAAATTCCTTGGAAGTTCACTTTACCTCCATGGCTACAGTCCTTCCACCAACTGAATCTGTACTTTGCCTCTCACCACTTCACCTGTGCCTGCTGCCACTAATTTATTGTTACCCTTTGAAACTACAGCCCTACATTTTCCAACACCCATTGTGGCTGCATCATCTCTTTCAGCATGTAAATACCTGCAGCCCCCCATTGCTCTGCACCCACCACAAGTGCAGTCCCCCCTTCCCTGATCCCGCGTACACACGATCATTTTTCGGCTTGTAAAAAAACGAATTTTTTTAAAAATGTAATTTAAAATGATCGTGTGTGGGCTTCACAGCATTTTGCAGGTTCTGAAAAACGACGAAAAAAAAATTCGAACATACTCGATTTTTTAACAACGTTTTAAACGTTGTCGTTTTTCGGGTTGTAAAAAATGATCGTGTGTGGGCTTTAACGACATGAAAAACCTGTGCATGCTCAGAAGCAAGTTATGAGACGGGAGCGATCGTTCTGGTAAAACTACTGTTCGTAATGGAGTAAGCACATTCATCACGCTGTAACAGACGGAAAAGTGCAAATTGTCTTTTACAAACACAAAATCAGCAAAAGCAGCCCCAAGGGTGGCGTCATCCGAATGCAACTTCCCCTTTATAGTGCCGTCGTACGTGTTGTACGTCACCGCGCGTTGTTTTTTCTAGAGGCTGTGCACGCGGCATTAGGACCCGACCCACCACACTAGAAACCCCTTACCCTCACCTCACAGTCTGCCTGCCCCTTTACTCACCACACAGCACGTGTAAATCCCCCTTTATCCTCTCCCGTTCAGCATTCATCAAACCTGTGGTCCCCCATCTCTCACCATCAATCAGGCCTGCACCCCACCTACTTACACCATCCATTGTGTCTGCATTCTTCCTTCTAACAATGCATGTGGACTCTGCCTCCCATCACTCCCCTGTGCATGCTTTCCCCCAATCTTACCTTCATGCCTGTACCATGTTCCCTTTTCACCACTGCACCATGCTCCCATACTTGCAACTCTCACCAATGCACCATTCTGGCCCTTGAACCCCACCCCACTTTGACCCTGGTGCTTGTACACTGCCCCTCTGTTCCCATAACCAAACCTGCACCCTCATCACCAATGTGCCTGCGGATCTCAAGTCTTTACCCAACACCCTGCATTCTCATCACAGCACCTGCAGGCTTCTCCACCCCAGCCAAACCTTCACCCTTCTGTTATTACCAGTACCATACCTGTACCACCCTGTCTATACCCATCTCTTATCTTATCCAGACTGTGCACATTCTAAACCCCATGCTTCCAAAGCACACCTAGTGTCCCTCATCCTCCCTTCCTGCCCTGAACTCCATGCTTGCCACTCCACCTCTCCCCATGCTCTCAGCACCCAAACCTTGCCTGTTCTGGACTGGAATTGTGACACTTTGCCCCCTTTCATGGAGGGGGACTGATCAGGTCTGCCTGTCAGGCTTTTAGACAGACAGATCTGATTGGACCATCCATTGCTCTCTATGGAGTGGCGGGTGTCAATAGACATGTGTCTATTGACACCCGCCGACATCCGATCCTATCTGCTAAAAACAGAAAGATGGGGATCTGTCCCCCATCCGTCTAGCGGTTTGGATGGCAGTTGGGTGTAAACTGACAGGCGGTCCGCTTATATCTGACCACTCAGGGGAAAGTGAGCTGTGTCTGTGGCCACTCTGCATAAGCGGAGCGGACACAGACCAGCCATCTGCCTGCTCAGTGGGAATCAGCGGACAGATTTCCTGCTAATCAGGCAGACTCCAATGGAGCCCACCCCATGTGGAAGGAGCTTTAAGTTATCACTTTTCCATCTGGTTCAAAGATAGCAGCATCAGTTAACTTGACTAAAACCTATAACTAATTTTCCATGTTACACATATTTTTGCTCAATACATTTGTACTATTATCAAAAAACAACGTAATAGAGACATGATAGTTTCCGTTGACAGTTAAGTACAGAGCAACCAAAATGGGTACAACATTAGGATTCAAAGAGTAAACATAATAAAATAATACATGTTTTGCAAGGTGACAAATCTTTTTAGAGCCCCTGGTAGATAACAACAGTACATAAATCATACAAAGCTAATGGGAGTAATGTAAGCTTAGGTATCCAACAGGATTGCATTATGGAGGACACCACATGGAATAATCTTAGACTGAAGAACCTGACCGAGTAAATCTGGGTACCTACAGATTGATATGCATAAGGTTCTGTTTGAAGCTCTCTTTGTTCTAAAGAAGTCAATTGTTAGATCAGCTTTAGTCAAGTAGTCCTGTTGGGGAGGGGGATACAATACATCAAGCAAGATCCCTGCATTCGCATCGCTCGTGTGAATGCAGGAATCTATGAGTTTTTTTTACATTCAGCCCACTGATTGAATGAAAATACTCACGTTGGTGGCCGGACGAGGATGGTGATGGACGCTTTCTGGACGAGCTCTGTCTAGCAGATTGTAATCTGGAGCCATCGGTTACCGGTATTACCGTTTTAATTACAAAAACACCCCATCCTGTATCAGCGACTTTACCTGATCTATAAAATACCTTTCTTGAGGAGTTTTGATACGAACTCATCCATTGCTGTGGCCCGGGGCCTCCTCTTCATACAGTGGCGTCATCGCCATTTTGAGGCCTACAGATTATCGGACAGCCCCGGACTCGAGTACGGATCGCTGAGCCCATTAAGCTGCATCCACCCCTCCGTCCACCCGGGATACACTGCTATAGGCGTCGGAAGTGACAGGCGACACTCCCTCACCTCCCTCAGTCACTCAAGGCCCGTGGTCTCGGCCTACCTCCGGAGGCCTGGCGGCCATCTTGCTTCACCCACTGCCTCAACTCTCATATACCCCTTTCTTCTCAGGGCTCAATACTGCTTCCCCTACATCCTTCAAGGTGGAGAGGCCATTTCTTTATTTTATGGCATAATACCCTTTGATGGTTATATATAACAGTTGAAAGGGTGTCAGAGGCCAGGACGGGAGGTATATGGATATGCTCTGAGGAGGCTATGTGACATCCCTCTTTTGTAGACTCTGCACGGACAAGAGATAATTATATGTTATATAATAGGAATCCGAAACCATTTTAGGATCTCCAAGTGCTAGAAATACATAAACTGAGGTGATAATTAATGTACTTGACCGCTGTCCTCATATAATTTACCTCAGGAGACTGCAGCTCAGTGTGGGGACAGAGGCTCATAATCCAGCAATATATTTACAAGGGCCTGATAGTTTCTTGAAACACCTTCTCCTCAGAAGTCTCATGTAACTGTTTGCAATTTATGTGATTCATGTTAACACACTACAGTGCAGGATTTAAGACCCGGTCTATTATTGATATTATCAATATTTGATACCTAACGGGTAATCTTTCCCTTACTGAATTGCTTTATTACTATCTAGCTACCTGAATGCAGGAATTGCCTGGTTGTGATGCACTGTGAAACTCTTTCATTGAGGTAACAACGCCATCTTGTGGTATACACGTTTATTACAGCATAAAACCATTACCCAGCTATTCGCTTACAGGGCACTGACAGTATCTTATTAAATCTAGTTGTCTGGACACCATAACATTTCACTATACAAATGGACCATAATACCTTGGTTTTGTGAAGATTAAAGGAACAGGACTGTCAATGTCAATATGAATTTCTGACAACTTTATAGTGTTTTTTTTTTTTTTTTTTTTTATATATTTTTTTTTTTTTTTTATATTTTGTGCTATTATTTCTTTCTAAACTGGATTATTTATTCATATGCCCTGACCACCTGACTGCACTAGGAAACTGTCCGCTGATATCAAAGTCAGGCTACCGACTGGATACAGTTCTCAGTGGCTGTCATATACACCGTCGGATTATACTATGATTATCCCTGTAATGGGAATTCACTGAGGTATTCTTACACACCGTCCGAAGTCTGTCGACGAAAGAAGCAGATTTGACTCTCTATACATTAATAGGATATCTGAATGGTATGAAATTTATGGCATTCCCATAAAGATGGTCTTTTCCTTTACTTATGTACTCTAAGCTGGGTTTAGGCTGTTCGCAAGATTAACTTCTGCTGACTGATAATTGTGCTAAGAGAGTTCTACCTAAGGGAGCTGGTATAGGAGTACACTGCAGATTTCGCAATACATTGATATTTGAATACTGTTGTCAGATATTTATTTTAACACTTCATATATATGAAGGGGAAACAAAGTAAAAAAAACAAAAATAGAATCATCAAAGAGTCTCTTTATGATATAGACTCCCCTCCTCTTACAAGCCCTCATACATCTGTTGGAGATACTGAGTTCGACGGACAAGTCTCGTCACTTCTACTTCCCACCTCATCACCTCCTTCTCTGGGTTCAGCAAAGCTTCTAAATTTATATCCTTCTACAATTGGGGGAGCTCTCACAACTACAATGGCTGACCACATGATTCCTATTGAGTCCGTCTCTCAGGATCCTAAACAGGTAACTGCAAATACTGAACATGTTCCGGATGCTTCTTTCAATGTTGCTGAACTGTATAACAAAATATCTGAAATGATGGAAAGGGGTTTAGCTCTTACTGCCGAGAAAATCACCAACGATATCAGGGCTGACTTTCATTGTCTTGGCAACAGGATTGATTCTATAGAACATAAGTTAGATGCTAACGTTTCGAAAACTGAACAACATGATAGCCATATGCATTTCTTGCAAGATCAACTGGAGGCTGCTCAGGATAAGATTGATGATTTAGAAAACAGGTCAAGAAGGGAGAATTTTAGGGTCAGGGGTCTTCCTGAATCCATTGTGGATGTCCACTCAGCAATACAGGACATTATAAAAATCCTTCTACCATCTATACCTACTCCAAAAATGGAATTAGACAGGGCTCATAGATCATTGGGTCCACTAAGAAGAGATGGTTTACCCAGAGATGTGGTGGTCAAGCCTCATTATTTCTCCACCAAGGAGGACGTTATGAAAAGATCTAGACAACAGGAGAATCTCCAATACCATGGTGCTACAATACAAATATTTTCTGACATTTCTCCATACACCATCCAGAGAAGAAGAGCGATGAAACCGTTATTGTCGGCCCTCATGGACAATGACATCAAATACAAATGGGCCTTTCCCTTTGCCTTAAAGTTCAATCATAATGGCAGACACCATGTGATACATAATCTCCGCGAGGGTGAAAAACTTCTAATTGATCTAAAAATTATCTCTCTTAAACCAGCTATGGACACTACTTCACCTCAACTACCATCAGGCAAGAGGACCACACCTACTAGTCCAAATCTGAATCCTTGGAACAAGGTCAAATACAGAAAAGTTGGAAAAGACTCCATCACCTGAATATTGAATAGTCTTACCCAGGAAGTATCTCTCAGGATTTTTTTTATGTCACACAGTGTCCGAGATGATTTTTTTTTTATTTTTTTAGGAGAGAGGGAAAAGGGAGAAGGGAAATTATAATTTCTTTTTTTTTTCCCCTCTTATTTTTACTATTTAATACGGAGGAGGTTACTTCTTCATTTCTGAAATATATAATATAATACATATATAGTATGGTTTTCCCCCTTTCTTTTTTTACCCCTCTCTCCTTATTTATTTTTTATTTTTTATGGTCCCTATTAATTGAATGCCATTGTTCTTGAAAAAGTTTTTATGATGTAAAGTTTAATCTGTCGACGACTGACGACTGTGAGGTATTGGACCTCAACTTACCTCTTGGAGCGACACTTTGTCGACCCAATGGGTAAGAATATAGTCCATTTAAGGGACTATGCTAATGTTTTTCGTTTGAATGAGGGAAGGAGACTCTTTCTCTTCCCCCATTCTGGGTCACGATTTGACCTTGCACGATTTAGTGACTTTTTGTGCAGTATGTTTTTTTATTCTTGTCTTTTTGCCTCTTCTTTCTGTTTCCCTTTTTTCCTTCTCGCCCTCTTCTTCTCTTTAGCCTGCCTGCCATTGCTCGTAATAACGGTGTTACAGATGATATCCTTGCGGTCCTGCCTAACCATAGTAGTAGACAAGACTTATGGCTGGATCAAATGATGTATCTAAACCCCTTAGTGTTGTCACTCACAACACTCAGGGGTTGAATTCTCCTATTAAGAGACGCAAAGCTCTTCAAGTTTACAAATCTCTTCATGTAGATGTGGTTTTCCTTCAAGAAACCCACTTCCCTAAACGATACAACCCCACTTTTATGCATGCTCACTATCCATTATTTTTTCTAGCTAAAGCGGAAAACAAAACTAAAGGTGTGGCCGTTTTGTTCTCTAGATACTGTAATTTTAACTTGATCAAGGAATATGGAGACCCGGAAGGTAGGTTTATCTTGATAAAAGGTACTCTTGACGAAAAAATGTACACATTCGTTTCTTATTATGCTCCTAACAGAGGTCAAAAGCGGTTTTTCACTCAGATGCTTGATACCCTCCGTCCATTTATGGAGGGAATTATTGTTATGGGAGGAGACTCTAACCTGGCTTTCGACATTGGATTGGACAAATCCAAATCTAAAGCCGATAAGGTCATCAGACCGACTAAAATTAGTTTACAAGTAGCACGTATTTTACATCAAAACAGACTGACTGATATCTGGAGGGAATTAAACCCAAGAACTAAAGACTATACTCACTATTCTAACCCCCACCAGTCTTACTCTCGTATAGATCATATATTGATATCAAACCATCACGTCCCGGCAGCCATTAAATCTAATATAGTTGATGTTTCCTGGTCGGATCACTCAATGGTTCTTTTGTCACTAAGGAGAGAGGATACTTCTCCTAAAGTATCTCATTGGACACTTAATAGATCTATTTTGAAAAATCCTGTCCTAATAAAGGATATTGAGTAGGGGTGTAACGGATCGTCATTGATCCGTGATCCGCACGGATCAACCTTTTCGGATCGGCACACATGTGATCCGTATGATCCGTAGATTGTGAGCTCCCTCAGCCTCCTCTCACTGCAGTACACTGACTGACAGGAAAGGAGGAGGCGGGAAACGAAACACTAGCACTCGGCCAATCAGGATGCTTAACAGAAGCGATGACCCAGAGCTGCCCTGCTTTCAAACCAATCAGCGGGCGCGTTACAAGCAAGGCAGCGTGTGTGTGTGTTTTGGCTGGAGCTGTGTGTGAAGGGAAAAGGAGATGTGCTGCGGAGCCCGGGGGGGGAGGAGGGGGAGGCCGAGTGTTTGTGATTGTATTCCTGGACGGGGGAGGATGTTATTCGGCATCCCCAGCACTGGACGAGGAGACCATCAGAGAGCAGAACACATACGGTAGTGAATACATTGTATGAGCCTGACACATCCCTCCCCTCCACACCGTGTTCCCTGTGATCACACACTCACACACACTATGGGGACACCATCATACCCCACAATAATCACTGACAGGTGGAGGAAGAGCCCTGCTGTGTGTGTCAGATCATATATTTCATAGTTATTTTCAATACAAAACTGAGCTTATGTGCTTAAAGCGGTAGTTCACCCACAATCCCATGATGTTACCATCGAGACAGGCATTGTAGCGCGAGCTACAGTATGCCTGTCCCGATTTTTTTAACCCCGTACTCACCTCGTAGTCGTCCATCGTAGATTCCGGCTCCCGCGGGGAATGGGCGTGCCTATGGAGAGGGAGGATGATTGACGGCCGGCCCTGGCACGTCACTCTCCCCGAAGACAGCCGGAGTAGGTCTCGGCTCTTCACGGCGCGTGCGCACAGGCTATGCGCACGCGTCGTGAAGACCAAGCCTATTTCGGCTATTTCCGGAGAAGCGTGACGCGCCAGAGCCGGCCGTCAATCATCCTCCGTCTCCAGAGGCACGCCCATTCCCCGGTATCTTCGATGGACGACTACAAGGTGAGTATGGGGGGAAAAAATTCGGGACAGGCATACTGTAGCTCGCGCTACAATGCCTGATTTAAAGGTAAAAGAAAAAAAAAATTTTTTTTTCCCGTCGATAGGGTGAACCCCCGCTTTAAATACAGTATTTAGAAATCCAACGGACTGTTTAGTTTTAAAAGCAACAGCAAACCTTGCATGCTTGCTAATGTGACAGAACACCTCTGATTTTCACATTTAACATTTAGTTAAATGTGAAAATCAGAGGTGTTCTGTCACATTAGCAAGCATGCAAGGTCAGCAGGTTTGCTGCGGCTTTTAAAATGTACCATGTAAACAGTCCGTCGGATTTACATATACTGTATTTAAGCACATAAGCTCCATTTCGTGTTGAAAATAACTATGAAATATAAAACTCTGGTGGGTGTAACACGATTTGTCTTTTTTTTTTTTTTTTTTGCTGATCCGAAAATGATCCGATCCGTGACTCCTGATCCGAGGATCGATCCGAACCGTGAGTTTTTTGATCCGTGGCACCCCTAATATTGAGCAATCCCTTCTAGAATATTTTGAACACAATGATACAGATGATATATCCCCTGAAACTTTGTGGGCTGCTCACAAGGCTTCTATCAGGGGCAAAATAATACAATTGGCCGCTAACCTCAAAAAACAGAAGAACCTAGAAATAAAAAGACTGGAAATCAACTATTTAGACCTGTGTAGAAAACATAAAACTGATCCTCATAACTTTCCTACTCAGGCACTTGATGCGGCCAGATCTGCTCTGAACCTGGTACTTACGACTAAGGCGGGGGAAGATATAAAATGGACTGGAGCTAATTTCTATAAATTTAAAGATAAAATAGGTCCAATGCTAGCACATAAATTGTCACCTAGATTTCAATCAAGAACTCTCCCTAAAATAAAGATGATTGACGGTTCATTCTCCCTAAACCCTAGGAGAATAATGGAGGCCTTCCATGACTTTTATTCTAAGCTTTATACCTCTACTGAGGATTCTTCTTCAGAGAGGATAGATGATTTTCTTAGCAATCTGAATCTTCCTAAATTGTCTGAAATACATACAGAGGTGATGGAGGCTCCCATTTCAATTGAGGAAGTATCGACAGTGATTAAACACCTAAAATTAGATAAAGCCCCGGGACCTGATGGATTTTCGAGTTCATATTACAAAACATTTTCAAGCATTTTAACGCCCTATTTGGTGAGATTTTTCAACCACATGACCGAGGGAGATCCTATAGAAAGACAACTCAATTTGGCTTATATATCGTTGATCCCTAAGCCGGAAAAGGATCATAGCCTGGTGGAGAACTATAGACCGATATCTCTTATCAATAACGATCTTAAGATACTTACTAAAATAATGGCCAATAGGTTATCTTCTTTCATTGGTCAATATGTTAGTAAAGATCAAGTTGGCTTCATAACTGGGAGGCAAGGTCCGGATCAGGTTAGGAGAGCTATTGATCTGATTTCTATACTGAACTCAGGGAGGTTTGGTGATACTGGTCAGAAGGGTATGCTTCTTTCCATAGATCTTCAGAAAGCATTTGACTCAGTGTCTTGGCCTTTTATGTTCAAGGTGATGAACCATTGGGGGTTTGGCGCTAAATTTCTGGGTATCCTGTCTGCACTTTACTATTCCCCTGAAGCTAAAGTACGCTTTCAAGGTATTTTTTCAGAATCTATCGAGATCCGTAGAGGTACAAGGCAGGGATGCCCTTTATCTCCCCTGATATTTGCAATTGTGATTGAATCCCTGGCTATAGCTATTCGTGAAAATGCAAATATCAGGGGTGTTCGATGTGCCAAAAAGGAACATAAGTGCGCCTTATTTGCAGACGACCTTTTACTTTTTTTGACTGCACCAGAAACATCCCTGCCCGAAGTATACTCTCTTATGGACGAATTTTCTCTGGTTTCAGGTCTTGCTGTAAACATAGCCAAATCCAGGGCCCTCAATGTTTCACTTACTGAGTCCACTGTTTCTCTACTGAAAGAACGTTATAGATTCAAATGGGACGCCTCTTATATTAAATACCTAGGCATTAATTTGACCCCCAATATTCAGAATTTATATCTAGCCAACTATCCCCCTATGTATAGAAAACTTGAGAAGGATCTGAAAGACTGGGGTACTCAGAATATAGGTTGGATTGGTAGAATTAATTTGGTCAAGATGACTCTTCTCCCTAGGCTTTTTTATCTCTTTCGATCATTACCTATACCTATAATCAAAAGTCAACTAAAATCCTTTCAAGGCAAAATTACCAAGTTTATATGGAACAACAAGGGTCCACGCCTTCCATCTCGCACTCTCTATAACTTATCTGAACAAGGCGGTCTAGGTGTGCCTAATTTGATATGGTACTACCAATCAGCGAGATTAGCGCAATTATCAGAAATTTTTCTTAAAAATGAACGTCCTGATTGGATAGACATCGAAGAACAGGCGATTCCGAATCTAACGATAGAGGATTTAATGTGGAGTCATACCAAGAAAAGGCCTTCTATATTATCTCCGACTCTATCTCAAACTTTAGTTTTATGGGATTCACTTAAAAACAATCCCTCTCTAATCTCTAAAGGTAGGCCTTTATCGAATATTTTCATAGACCCATTCTTTACTTCTAAAATTGATAAAGATTCCTTTAAATGGTGGCATGATAAGGGGTTGTATCGTATAGGACGCTTCTTTTCTCGTTCGGGTCCCCTCCCCGAGCAACATTTTATTGACAAGCTAGACCTTCCTGTTTCAGAAAAACTAAGATTTTCTCAACTACATGACTACGCTCAAAGCCTATGGGATAACGACTCGATATCTGGACTTTTGACACCCTATGAAAGTAAATGTGATCAGGGTTTGTCCAGGAAGGGGAATATTTCAATTATATATAATTCACTTGCTACTAATGACACCAAATTGCCGCATATGCTGGCATGGGAAAAGGAACTTAATAACGAATGGTATTTGTCGGACTGGTATAAGAATTATACCAGATCCATTAAAGGTTATGTGAATGTCTCTCTTATAGAAGCGAACATAAAAATTTATACTAGATGGTATTTAGTTCCCGTCAAACTGACCTCTATGTATCCGACAACTTCTCCCCTATGCTTCAGAGGCTGCCATGGATTGGGGTCTATGATACATATTTGGTGGGAATGTCCCAAAATTCGGGGTTACTGGAATAAGGTGTTCAATATAATCAGACGAGTCACAGGCTGTAACCTGCATCAATCTCCTACTATTGCTTTACTTAACGGAATGTTACCTCTAACTTCTAAGGTTACCAGAAAACTCATCTTATATATTATGACGGGTGCCAGGATTACACTCGCAGCTGCATGGAAAAAGACTAATGTTTCCATCCTATATATGAAAAGAAAGGTCACATGGATTATGGAACAAGAGAAAAGGGTCTGCTCCATGTTGGATAAGTCTACTCTTTTCTATGAAATCTGGGAACCTTGGTTGGAATACATGGGGATAACTTATACTCCGTGAAGGTTTTGATGACATCAGTGTCTTTTGGACGATGCTGGTAGATGGCAGGCAGGCTAATTTTCTTTCTCTCCTGATTTTCTTCTGGCTTTCTTTTTTCACTTCCTCTCTTGTCTTTTGTCACTCTTTATTTTTTTCTTCTGATTCTTCTTAGGTTTTATCTCATTATTTTATCTCTGGGGATAGAATCCTTAAGATTTTTGGTCCTCAGTTTGTTTTATTTTGAAAAGATAAGTTTATGTTTAAGTAATTGAAGGATTCTACCAAACCTTTGAAATAATTAGATTTGATGGGGATTCCGAAAATTTGTTTTCGGTTATCGGAGAATTCCAGTAATAGTTATTGGAGGGAGGGAGGATTGGAGGTTTTGCTCAACCTCTTGGACACAGAAAGTTCCCGTTAGGGGTGTCGGAGAGGTTGATGCATTCCGGATATCTTATCCTTTAATTATTCTAAGTAATTTAATCTGGTACACTCAATTAGTTTTATCCCTTATATAACTTATTGTGTGATAACGCTAGATCTAGGAATTCCTTGATATATGAAAATATTCTTTTTCTCTTTCAAGTTTAAAGTATTACTTTGAAATAGTCTTTTAATTTAGCTTATGTGAACTGCCTTACTTTCACCACATGGTGTAGAGCATATAGGATGGATAGATATAAGTGGCAGTTAATAAGACAGGAATGATTATTATGAATTGAAATGTATTTAAATTATTATATTTCTGCATGCTATTGACTTATTTCTTGCTAATTTAATACAAATGTATGTATTTATTTTATTGAAAATAAACTTAAATTTGAATGAAAAAAAAGAAAATACTCACGTTGTGGAACAGGAGGAAAGGAGGCGGATTGGTAGGAAGGAGGGGTGGAAAAAAGGGGAGTGGTGAAGGTGCGAGAGGAGGGGGAATAGGTGAGACTAGGCAAAGGTGTATATCAAGGTTATCTTCTCATAGGGCGAGATCCAGTAGTCTGACCATCAATTAGAAATCAGGAAGGCTAATCAACCCAAATAGTTTACATTGTCAAAGAGTCCCCTTGAAAAGTAGAAGGAAGTTAGGACTCAAACAGGTTACGCCTTTTTAAGGATATATAAGGCATTGTAGAGCATTTTTTTTAAATCCTGCTATGTTTTAAGAAATGGAAAAAAAATAAAAGCAAAATGCAAATTTGTCACATGGTAAAGGTAAGTGCACCCCAACATTTTCCACCATCTCAAAATCAACGAATTAGAATCAAGTATTCCATATTGGGTGCCAATTAGACCTGTTTTATAGCCAAATTCAGAGAGAGTTAGGCCGGCGTATCAGTAGAATGTGAATACAGCACTTGCCTCTCTAACTTACGGCGGCGGCGTAGTGTAAATGCCATACGATACGCCGCCTTAAAGATGCGCGCCCCTACCTGAATCCAGCTATTAGGGAGTATTAAGACAGAACCTGTCTTATTTAAATCTAGATATCCAAGGCCATTGCTTTTGTGTGGTGTCATGTCAAGATCAAGAGCTTTTTAAGGCCTTTAGAAAGAGGCATGTGGATAGTCACAAATCTGACAGGGGATTTAAAAAGATTGCAATTCCCCTGCATGAAAAAGTGCTGTAGATTTCAAATGGCTAATTTGCTGGCTGGCCCAGTAAATTCAGCTGAAAAGGCTGACCTTTTGATGCTTATAGAATTTTCCAAGAATCCCAAATTTTCATAGATGTGCCAGGGGAAAGTCTTTCCTGTCTAAAAATAACCTTGAAGCAAGACTGCAGTAGGCCAATGAACACAAAGGCAAAGGCCAGGCCTTCTGGAAAAATGTGCTGTAAACTGATAAATTAAAAAGAGTTGTTTGGCCAAGGTAACTGTAGACATGTTTGTCCAAATTTTCTTTTATTGATTTTTTTCCAGACAGAACAATAAATATACATAAAATCAACATACAGACTTACAACATAGTGGTCTCAATAGGTACCTCTTATACCATAGAGAAAAAATTAAAAAGGAGAAGGAGAAGGCTTCGTCTGTCACTAGTGCTACAGGGTTACTCACTTCGAACTTGCCCCATGTCTAATTTTCCCTTTAAGATTTAGTTTCCCTGGGGGGGGGCCCTGGGGACAGAACTCAAACCCCCCTAGCGGTGGGGGGGATGGAGGCGACGGGGCAGGGTAAAGACGCAGGGTTCAGGGCGAGAGAAAAGAGGAGGAGAGAGGAAAAAAGAGACATCAAAAAAAAAAAAAAAAGAAAAAAAAAAAAAAAAGAAAAATTTTAATCTAGGAGTAATAAATTCTCCCTATTGTGTATGTACAAAGTGAAAAAATAGGGAAGACCGAATTCCCTACTTTGTGAAAAAAGAAAAAAAAAAAAGAAGAATAACACAAAAAAAAAAAAAAAAAAATATAAGATCGAAAATTTAAAACATGGGGGAAGATCTCCCCTATTGTGCAAATATTATTATTATTTTAATATTATAGACGTGCAAAAAACCTCACACAAACAAAAAAAAAAAAAAAAAAAAGAACAAATAAATTAATATCGGGTGAAGATTCACCCCTGTTGTATATAATCTTATTATTACTAACGTTATAAGGTGCTATCATATTCCTATCCAAAAAAAAGGAGAAGGAAGTCAAAGGGTTTAATATAAGGGGGGAAAAACCCCCTATTGTGCATATATTATTATTATTTTAATATTATTTACGTGCAAAAACCCACCTCACCGACACAAAAGATTAAAAAAAAAAAAAAAGAGTAAGAAGGGGAGCATAGTCCCCTATATTATAAAAAGTGAAAGAAAAGAGAAATTATTATGGGGGAAACAGTTCCCCTTATTGTGTATAGTGCAAATGAGAGAAAAAAAAAAAAAGAGGGGGGGGGGCGGGAGGACACATAAGTCCCGACCGCCCTCTCCCTCTATTCCTCCTCCCCCTCTCCCCCCCCACCCACCCCGTCGCCTCCCAGCCCCCTGTATTCCCTCCATCCCTTCCAAGTCTTCTCGTATCTCGGCCTGGATTCAACCTGAAAGGACCACAATTCCTCCATCATTCTAATTGTGTCAATTTCATGGAACCATTCTCCTATCGTGGGCACTTCTTTTTTCTTCCAATTCCTAGGTATTAGTGCCTTGGCTCCGTTCAATAAGAACGGAACCAGGGACCCTCTATACTTTTTCCTGGATAGGCTCGTAACATAAAAACAGACATTCCCAGGGATCATATTTTATCTCATATCCGCTTATTTTTTTAATCAACACCAATATCTCCCTCCAGTATACCTGTATCAAGGGACACTGCCACCATATGTGAGCATGGGTTCCCTCCAGCCCACAATCTCTCCAGCATAGAAGGGAGGCCTCGCTATCCATTCTGTGTAATTTCACTGGGACATAATACCATCTAGTGAGTAATTTATAATTGGTTTCTTTTACTTTTGCATCCATCGATGTAGTGTGGACATAATCAAAAACCTGTCTCTTCTTTTTATTAGATATGGTTTGGTTCAGTTCTCTTTCCCAGCTTTCTATCATATTCAATCCGCCCCATTCTATCTTAGTTTTCAACACCTTGTAAACACTTGATATTCCCTGCCTTCCCATTCCTCCTTGGGTCATATATTTTTCCCATTGATTTAGTTCATTCATAGCTCTCAGGGGTTTTGGCAAAGTGTTTACAAAGTGTTGAACTTGTCTGTGCCTCCACCCGTCTCCTGGGGACAGTCCATATCTTTCTTGAAGTTCAACCACCGTACATAGTTCATTACCCTTTATTACATCCTTCAATTTCAAAGTGTCCGAGGTCGCCCATCTCAGGTACATCCCTCCTCCCTTACCAGGTGGGAAGAAATCTGTACCCGTGAGTGGCAGCAGCGGACTATTAAAAAGCCATTTTTTAATCCTACAGACCTTGTCCCATATTCTGAGAGTTTCTTTTGTTATTACAGGAGTATCACTGGGCAGACCTCTATATTGCTTCGGTACCCATATTACATTTCCCAGATCTTTCTTACTTAAGCTTTCTTCAACTTCCACCCACTTTTTTTTACGGCCTCCCTCACCCTGCCCCCAGTCTATGATCCTCCTTAATATGGCCGCCTCATAATACCTTTTGAAGTCCGGCAACTGTATTCCTCCTTCCTCTTTACATCTACTCAGGGTCTCTGCCGCTATACGAGACTTGTTCCCCTTCCATATGAAACCTCTTATTATCCTTTCCAGGACTTTAAAAAATATTTCCGGAATTTTTATCGGGAGTGTTTGGAAAATATATAAGACTTTGGGCAAAATCATCATCTTTATAGTATTAATCCTTCCCCACCATGATACTCTTTCTATACTATATCCTTTTAATTCTGATTTAACTTTGTTCAATATTAGTATATAGTTATCTTCATAGAGGTATCTTTCTGAGCTAGATAAAAAAATACCCAGATATTTCATCCTCCTCTGCTTCCATTTAAATGGATAAAGGGCCTCAAGTTCCCTGCGCTCTTGTGGACTTAGAGATACGCTCATTATCTCCGTTTTTTCTTTATTGATTTTGAGATTCGAAATCTCACCATATCGTTCATATTCTGACATTATCCTAGGTGATACATACAGCATCATGTCGTCCGCGAATGCAGATATCTTGTGCTCCCTTCTCTCAAATTTTATCCCCTCTATTTCCTGGTTCATCCGTATTGTTTCTAATAACGGCTCTAAGGATAAAACGAATAAGAGGGGCGATAGCGGGCACCCCTGCCGGGTCCCATTAAAAAGTGGGAAACTATCCGACAGGGTTCCATTCACCCTCACCTGTGCCGAGGGATTTGAGTACAGAGCCCCTATCCACCTAAGCATGCTCGGGCCAAATCCTATATGGGACAGATTTGCTAGCATAAATTCCCAGTCCAACCTGTCAAACGCCTTTTCGGCATCTAAGGACAGGAATACTACTGGTTCTTTATTCTTTTTAGCTTTCTGTATCAGAAATATTACCCTTAGGATATTTTCTCTCGTTTCTCTCCCGGGAATGAACCCTGCCTGGTCATTTTCTATCAAACCAGCCAGGAGCGGTCTTATTCTCTCTGCAAGGATTTTTGAGTAAATTTTTATGTCCACATTTATCAAAGATATGGGCCTATAGCTGGCACATAAGGATGGGTCCTTATCCTCCTTCGCTATCAGAGTTATGTGGGCATTCAGAGCCTCCTTCCGCATTACCAGACCCTCCCCTATAGAATTCATATATTTCTGGAAAAATGGCACTAATGTCTCCCCAAATCTCTTATAATATAGTGACGTGTACCCGTCAGGGCCCGGGCTCTTTCCCATTTTAAGGTTCCTGATCGTTTGGCTTATTTCCTCTTTTGTTATTTCTTTCTCTAAATTGTTTATTACCTCCTCAGCCAGGTCCGGGGTCTTGATCTTTTCTAAATATTGTTTAATTTTTTCCCTTTTATCCTGGACTGCCCTTTCCCCTTGCCCTTTGTTAACATTATATAAAATTTGGTAATAATCATAGAATATTTTACTTATCTCCCTGGTGGAGTGTCTCATATCTCCATTTCTATCTTTTATTTTCAGGATAGGGTTCTGTGCATTTCTCGGTTTTATAGTCCTAGCTAACAGTCTCCCCGGTTTATTCCCCAGGGCATAAAATTTGTTGTTCATATTATTAAATATCCATTTCGTTTCCTGTTCCAGAAGGTCACGGAGATCTTCTCTCTTCCTAGTTAATACCCTTAGAACCTGCTCTTCATGTAATTCTTTATGTTTCTGTTCAAGGGCCTGAATTTCTTCTAATAGTATTTGTTTTCGTGCCTGCCTGATCTTCTTCCTCTTGGCTTTTTCTGCTATCAACCTCCCTCTTATAAATACCTTATGCGTTTCCCATAGCGTAGATGGAGCAATATTTTCAATATTATTTTCTTTAAAGAATATAACCATATCCTTTTCCAGATCATCGGCTGTTCCAGTATTATTTATAAGGGATTCATCTAATCTCCACACTCTCGATCCAGCCGGGATCTCCCCTAAGTCCAGGGACATCACCACTGGGGCATGGTCGGACAGCGTTATCGATTTTATTTCTATCCCTATCAGTCCTTCAAGCAGCCGATGATCTAGCAGGACATGGTCAATTCTTGAATATGACACATGTACCGATGAGAAATAAGTAAAATCCCTATCTTTTGGGTGGAAGATTCTCCATGCCTCCACCAGTTGCATCTGATATAATTTATACTTAATCCTTCTGAGATGTTTCCCTTCTGACCTCAATGAGACGGGCTGAGTATCTAATAGTGGGTCGAATACAAAGTTTAGATCACCTGCAAGAATCACCATACCCTCTCTAAACCCTTCTAGTTTATTCAACATTTTTCTCAAAAATACAGCCGGCCTTACATTGGGACAATACACATTTACCAATGTGTACTTCATATTCAATAAGGTACCCTTGGCAAACAGATATCTCCCATCGGGATCTATTTCTGTGGCTTCTAGGGAGAACCGTATGTCCCTGCTAAACCCTTTTGCAGTTCCCTTTGATCTCTTATTAGGAGAGTAACTATGAATCCATGTAGGGAATTCCTTTGAATTTAATCTAGTTTTTGATGTTATCTTTAGGTGTGTTTCTTGCAGAAATACTATATTGGCCGCGAGTCTCTTCATCTCCTGTAGTATCTGATATCGCTTACTTGGGCTATTTAACCCTCGCACGTTATACGTGGCGATTTTTAATGTAGCTATTTATTATAATTTTTTTTTTTTTTTTTTTTCCCTTCCTTTCCCCAGGAGAGCTCATATCGTACCTCAACATTATAGGAGAGACCCCCGACCCCTTCTTGATATAAAGAGAGACCAAGCCATACTCCTGGCTCGTCATCAGAGTTATTCAAAGAAAACATCTTAATCA
Organism: Rana temporaria; assembly: GCF_905171775.1. Classification (NCBI taxonomy): domain Eukaryota; kingdom Metazoa; phylum Chordata; class Amphibia; order Anura; family Ranidae; genus Rana; species Rana temporaria. The sequence goes on from NC_053489.1 coordinate 124,089,939, forward strand.
AAGTGCCTTAAGACCACATGTACAACATATACCCCCCACCCTCTCCCATCCCTCCCCCTGCGCATTGAGCCTCAATGCTATAACTCACTTGGTCTGTGCCCATCCAGGGCCCTTGCCAAGTGAGCCTTTCCTCGGGATGTCTACCATGATCCCCCATTTCCCGGGCCCCGTCACCTAAAGACAGGTACGCGCCCGGTCCAGGGATGGCATATCAGCTCCAAACTTCCCCCCAAATGATTTCCATTTGTTCTCTCTCTAGTGACTAGGCTTACTGACATCCTTTCCCTGAAAGAGAGAAAGGGGATGGACATGAAGCGGGCGACAGTCCCCCCGGATACCTGGAGACCTAAGAACCAGCTACCCTTGTCCCCCATCATCCCATCCCTCCCTCCCCACACCCGAACCCCAGAGAGAGCACCCCACATCAAAATCAGCTTAATTATCTATGCCTTATTCCAGTCCTGTTCCCTCCATCTTCTCCAGGCCGGAGGTCTCTTTTCCCAGTTGTCTATCTGCATAGGTTGAATATTCAGCCTGTTACAGAATTCCTTTATATCTTCCGGGAAGCGGATGACCGCTGAAACCCCCTGACTCTTAACCGACAGACAAGCTGGGAAACCCCATCTATACGGGATATCCTTTGTCTGTAGATGACTGGTTAATGGCTTCAGTGCCCTTTTCCGTGCTAATGTCTCTTGGGACAAATCCGAGAACACAAGTAATTTAACCCCTTTATATTCCATAGTAGCAGAGTTCCTTGTGCTTTGAGACACCAGTTCTTTTTGGTTATATTCCATGAATCTTACTATAGTGTCCCTTGGTAGGTCCCTGTGTGTATTATATGACTTTTGTATTCTGTGTACCCGTTCGAAGTGCATAGGGGCTGTCGTCTCCCTTTTTAGGGCCGTGTTGAAAATCCCTCTCAGCACCTCCCCCAGTTCTATGTCTTTGACTTCCTCTGGGAGGCCTCTTATACGCAAGTTTTTTCTTCTACTGCGGTTCTCTTGGTCCTCTAATTTATAGCGAGCATTTCTTATTTCTGACCAGTCCATATCAGCTCTATCTCTCAATTCCCTTATAGCATTTTTGTGATCCTCCAGTTGTTCCTCTATCCCCTCCACTCTGTGTAACACACTCTGTATATCTCTTCTTGTTGCTCCCATTTCCCCCTTGATGGTTCTTTCTAAGCGTAATATCATTTCTGTCATGTCCATCATGTCCTGCTTAGTTGGGGGGGCTTGGGTATCTTCCGGGGAGGTGTCGAAATGCAGGCTGGGTTGTTTTTGACTGTCCGGAGTCTTAGGGACTTTACTCTGGCCTTTTACTACTGGAGATTGATCCTTTTCTTTCTCCTTCTTTTTCCCTGGGACCTCCCCCTCTGCCTGCCCTTTGCTCTTTATAGGTGTCCCAGATAAACCGTTATCATCATTTCCTTTGGGGCTATCCGGTGTCCGATCTAGTCCTTCTGACACAAGATATGACCTCATTGTACTACGGCCTGAGCTCCCTCCCTGCGTGTTTTTTGGGGCCTTCCGTACCATCTTTACCCCTTTATCCAGCCCCTATATATTTGAGAGGGACTATACTGATGGGCTGTCTGCCCCTCACAGGGCCGATAGACTGATCGAGTGTGTGACAGCGGCTAATAGAGGCTGACAGAGAGTGTGACAGCGGCTGATAGAGGCTGACAGAGTGTGTGATCCGTGATGACCGGGGCTGACGGTGTATGTAAACCCAGACCTCTGCCGACTCCATATTTTTTTTATGCTTGCAATCGGGGTAATAAAGGAAAAGAAGAAAAAAATACAAACAACAAAAAAAGAAAAAAAAAATGTCCTTCTCTTCCCTCTACCCTTTAATAAATGTTACTCAATAGTTGATATCCGTTTTTACCGTCCCTGTATCCTCTCTTTGACCAGACTTTCTTTTGTCAACTAGGGCTGGGACCTCACGAAACTCAGGTCAAAATCTCATAATAGCATTTAGATTAAGCAGACCTCCTCTTGCCTCCATCCATCTCCTCAGGAGCTGCCATTTATCTCTGTGCATCTCATACCAATTGGAGCCCTTATTTTCAACAAAGTTCCACACATTTTTAGCGGTCTTAAAGCCTCTTCAGTTCAGACAGAGGGAGAAAAAAAAAGTCAGCAAAAAAAAATAACTTTTATTCCAGCACTCCCTGGAATTTATTTGTGCTTGAGAGCTCTTATATATGCAAGACTGTGTATTTCTCTGCAGTTCTTCCTTTACCAAGGTCACCAATATATGTTAATTGCAATATTCATCTCACAGTCTTATTTACCTTACCCCCTCCACGATTTCTGCTCTAACTCACCTCCCTTCTCATTTCTGTGCAGTCCCGAGCAGGTAGTATTAGGGAGGACTTTTTATGGAGTCAGGGGGGGCCAGCTGGCCGTCTTTCAGGTGCCTGGGTTCCACACCTCCATCGCTTCTCATCTATAGCAGTACCAGAGTCAGTATCGGCGTTAGCGTCCGGAGCGGCAGCGGCACCCAGCGAGACCTCGTGTAGTCTCCCAGCGGCTCCCAGCGGCTTCTCCACCTCCTCCTATGACACTTCGCCTGGTAGCCAATCACTGGAGACCCGTGGAGATCCAGGGCATCTCACAGCCCACAGCACAGCACAGGCACTGACACACCCCTTCAGCGCGGAGCTCGATCCCCAGACTCCACTACCTCCGCACGGAGGACACCCGGAAAACCCCTCAGCTGGACCCACGGCGCACAGGCATCCAAGCCGCCAGCTTCAACGGGGACATCAGGTAGATCAATGTAAGGATTTAGAGATGAATCGGGGTGGATTAGCTTCAAAATCCCTGTATTACATCACTAGGAGAGGAGCATGGAGCTGCTGCTGCTACCGCCCTGAGTCCTTACGGCGCCATGTTGTTACTCCGCCCCAACTGTAGACATGTTTGGGACAAACCACACAGAACCAACTGTAGACATGTTTGGGACAAACCACACAGAACCAACTGTAGACATGTTTGGGACAAACCACACAGAACCAACTGTAGACATGTTTGGGACAAACCACACAGAACCAACTGTAGACATGTTTGGGACAAACCACACAGTACCAACTGTAGACATGTTTGGGACAAACCACACAGTACCAACTGTAAACATGTTTGGGACAAACCACACAGTACCAACTGTAAACATGTTTGGGACAAACCACACAGTACCAACTGTAGACATGTTTGGGACAAACCACACAGTACCAACTGTAAACATGTTTGGGACAAACCACACAGTACCAACTGTAAACATGTTTGGGACAAACCACACAGTACCAACTGTAAACATGTTTGGGACAAACCACACAGTACCAACTGTAGACATGTTTGGGACAAACCACACAGTACCAACTGTAGACATGTTTGGGACAAACCACACAGTACCAACTGTAGACATGTTTGGGACAAACCACACAGTACCAACTGTAGACATGTTTGGGAAAAACTAAAGACATCATTTTAAATCAAACTAGTAGTGGAAATGTTTGGGATTGTTTTGCTGCTTCAGAACCTGGGCAGTTTGCAGTTATCAAGGCAACTGTGAATTCTGCATCATATCAAGGCGTGTTTGATGAGAATCTGAGGCCATCTGTCTGAAAGTTAAACCATAAAATTCTTTTTGACACAATAATAATTTGAAGCACACTAGCCAATCTACCAAAGAATGGCTCATAGGCATGGTGGGTTTTAGACTGGCCTAATGAAATTCCTAATTTGAATCCCACTGTAATGTTGTAGGAAGATTTGAATAGGGTATTTCATGGAGGGAAACACAAAACTGTATGGGAGTATCAGCATGATGAAGTCAATACCACACCCCGGTTAAATATGTATGCAAAAGGAAAAAGAGCAGTGGGACTTTAAGGCCGGATTCACACTTGTGCGGTGCGAATTCCAGCTCTGTTATCTCTCTGTTTTAGCTGCGAATTTGGAGACCTGGGGGAGGGAGAGGGGGGGAAGGGTACTGAGTAGAATGAGAGAAATCCTGAAGAGAAATTAACACATTTGCGAATCAGATGCATGCCCATAGAAGATAGTGGGCCTATCGCACCTGAGCTGCACCGCAATGCCTAGAAAATGCATACGTTTTGTCGGCAATGCGCAGTGCGAATGCATCGCACATATGTGAACCGCACTCATTGAAATTAACGTATTTAGAAATGTTCTGGGAATTGGAATGCGGTTTAAGCCGCACTCAATTTGCATAGGTGTGAATCCGTACTTAAGGGGCCAGATTCACAGAAGAAGTACGCCGGCGTATCTACTGATACACCGGTGTACTTTCAAATTTGCCGCGTCGTATCTTTAGTTTGAATCCTCAAACCAAGATACGACGGCTTCTGGCTTCGATCCGACAGGCGTACGGCTTTGTACGCCTTCGGATCGTAGGTGCAATACTTCGGCGCCCGCTGGGTGTAGTTTTCCCGGCGTATAGTTAAAGCTGCTATTTTGTGGCCTATAGTTAGACTTGCCATGTTAAAGTATGGCCGTCGTTCCCGCGACGAATTAAATATTTTTTTTTTTTCGTAAGACGTCCATGAATAGGAAATGATATAACTCACGTCGAAGTTCAAAAATGACGTCGGTGCGACGTCATTTCGCGCAAAGCACGGTGGGAAATTTCAAAACGGAGCATGCGCAGTACGTTCGGCGCGGGAACGCGCCTAATTTAAATGATCCACGCCCCCTACCCGGATCATTTGAATTAGGCGGGCTTGCGCCGGAGGGATTTACGATACGCCGCCGCAACTTTACAGGCAAGTGCTTTGTGAATCAAGCACTTGCCCGTAAAACTTGCGGCGACATAACATAAATGCGATACGTTACGCCGCCGCAGATGTACCTGAATCTGGCCCCAGGTGTCCACGAGTGTGCAAATGTTGTTAAAATCATTTTGACTTGTTTTAATCTAACAAAGCAATTTCAAAGTTTAAATTACAGTTATAAGACTAAAACCATTGCATCCTTATTCCTAATAATGACCAGCCCATAACTACTGCTTTATTCTATTCAGCTATGTTATTGTATCACCAAAGCTAACATTAAAGATAAAACATCAAGAAGTATACTATAAAAAAGCCAGCAGGAACACAGGTCTGGGGTGTATTGCAACCTGGACTAGGCAGCAGGACTGTGGACCATACCAAGCAGGCTGGAACAGGTCTAAGGCCCCATACACACCATAGAATCTATCCGCAGATAAATCCCATCAAATGGGTTTCTGCGGATAGATCCTATGGTGTGTACACTCCGTCGGATATTTATCCGCGGATAAATCTCCCCTGGGATGGATTTCCAGCAGATGGATATTTGCTGACATGCTCAACAAATCCATCTGCTGGAATCCATCCCAACGGATGGATCCGCTCGTCTGTACAGACTCACCGGATCCATCCGTCCAAAGGGATTCCCCGCACGCGTCGTAATGATTTGACGCATGCGTGGAATTCCTTATATGACAGCGTCGCGCCCGTCGCCGCGTCATAATCGCGGCGACGGCGCGACGCGTCATCGCCAGAGGATTTCCGCGCGGATTTCAATGCGATGGTGTGTACACGCCATCGCATAGAAATCTGCTGAAATCCTCGAGAGGATTTATCCGCGGATACGGTCCGCTGGACCGTATCCGCGGATAAATCCTCTCGTGTGTATGGGGCCTGAGGCAATGGAGAACGAAAGAATAGGCTTGGAGTTGAACAGGTACCAGACAAGCAAATACAATTAAGCCCTGTACACACGGTCGGTCCAAACCGATGGAAACGGACTGAAGGTCCGTTTCATCGGTCCAAACCAATGGTGTGTGGGCCCCATCGGTCAGTTATCCTTCGGTCAAAAATGTTAAAACTTGATTTAAAATTGAACCGATGGACGCCTAACCGATAGGTCTAAACTGACAGTTAGTATGCAAAAGCATCGGTTAAAAACCCACGCATGCTCAGAATCAAGTCGACGCATGCTTGGAAGCATTGAACTTCATTTTTCTCAGCACGTCGTTGTGTTTTACGTCACCGCGTTGGACTCGATCGTTTTTTTAACTGATGGTGTGTAGGCACACCAGACCATCAGTCCGCTTCATCGGTTAACCGATGAGATTTCTCATCGGATGGACCGACCGTGTGTACGCGGCCTTAGGGAGCAGAGGAAGGCCCATGGAAGTCAGCTCAAAGAAGGAACAAACAAGCAACAAACCATGAAAAGCTAGGTAGCAGGGTCAAAGTGATGCTTGGGCACATGGCATGTGAGCACAGTTCCTTCAAATGTACGTATTCTTGCCTATGACAATAGCTGCTGGAAATAGGACGCAGTCATGACACCTCAAGAGGATCTCAGAGGTTTCGTCTTTGGAGCCACAGATGGAGTTCAGTGTTAGTGACTGGTGGGCAGTTACTGGGGACATGGGTGTACTACTAAATGATTGGGTACTGCACATCAGCAACCCTTCCCCCCTCCCCTTTAATATTTATTTTCAACTGTAGTTCAGCTACAATTAATTTGGAACAACATAGTATACATGTGCTATGGTAGAATTAGCAAAATATATGAATAACGTTTATTTTAATACAACAAAATAACATGGCCTGAGAGGAAATCTAATTTAGATAAATGAATATTAGTTTGCTTGAGCATTTCTATTTCTCATATGCCGTAGTTTCTTTTGAAATTAACCAAATGTACCTCAGGAGTAGGACCTGTGTCCATTTATTTTAATATGATTACAAGCTTCTTTGAAGGTTTACATTTGTAGATAGCCCCTGAATTATTTAAAATAATGAACACAGGGCAGGAATGAATATATGTGCTAATGGATTTCTGCAAATTGGCTTCCTTATGTTGGCTGGATTTCGTTCTATGTGGAAAATCAATTACGGTATGTCTAGTATTAGTGATCTAGAGTACAGTTGGGCTAATCTATATAAACTGGAAGAAATATATATATATTTTTTCAGAGCACTTGGGAGCTGCAATCTAATTGAAAGAGGCAACACCAAAACTTGTGTCAGAAAAGCTGAATGTGTGCTTCCTATATTTTTGTGTAGAACAAGATTTGCCTCTAATGGTAATGTGTTTGTAACCTTCATTCACTGCCAGCCCCCCTCTTGTATACAACCATAACATACTGTGTCTTTTTTTTTTTTAATCAATGCCTCTAAATATCCGTTTTCAGATATCTTCAGGCCAAACACGTGACTTCTGGGCGCAAGAATATATGGTAACTAAATCCAAAACCATGCAGGTTTATTATATTATATATTATTTTAGACTTACCTGTAGGTAAAAGTGGTATAACTAGGTTTACAACCATTTTAAATATGTGATGCCACAATATGGTGACACCGACACTTCATTTAACCACTTAAAGCGGAGTGCCGCCTTTTTTTTTTTTTTTTTTTTTTTTAAAGTCAGCAGCTACAAATACTGCAGCTGCTGACCTTTAAAATAAGGACACTTATTTGTGCACACTTGTGGAATGGCGCCAAAGTTCAGTACTTATAAATCTCCATATGGGACACTTTAATTTTTTTTACAGGTTACATGTTTAGAGTTACAGAAGAGATCTAGTGCTAGAATGATTTCTCTACTGTGTATGTAACCTGTGTAACCTGGCTCTGATACTAGCCACTGCCTCACCACCAGCCACTGACCTCACGGCACATCCCTGCTGCACACCGGTGCACAAAGCAAGGTCCAAGACATGGATGAGCGAGTTTGTGGTGGAAGAACTTGACTGGCCTGCACAGAGTCCTGACCTCAACTCAATAGAACACCTTTGGGATGAATTAGGATGGAGACTGTGAGCCAGGCCTTCTCGTCCACATTACAGCCTGACCTCACAAAAGCGCTTCTGGAAGAATGGTCAAACATTCTTATAGACACACTCCTAAACCTTGTGGACCGCCTTCCAAGTAGAGTTGAAGGTGTTATAGCTGCAAAGAGTGGGCCAACTCAATATTGAACCCTACGGACTAAGACTGGGATGCCATTAACCACTTCCAGGACCGCCCGCCGTCATTTTACATTGGTACTTTGAAGAGGAGTATCATTGTATTGGCAGCAGCTAGCTGCCATAACCCCAGTATCCTCTCCTTTAACCACTTGACAACTGGGCATTTAAACCCCCTTAATAACCAGACCAATTTTCAGCTTTCGGTGCTCTCACATTTTGAATGACAATTACTCAGTCATACAACATTAAGTCAAAACAAAAAGATTCGCCCCGGGACTTTAACCAGTTGGTAACCGCCCTATAGCCGAAATACGGCTACAGAGTGGTTCCTTAACTCTAGGAGGGCATCAATGTACGTCCTCCCAGAGAGTGAGTTGTGCGCGCCCGAGCGGGCGCGCACACGCGATCGCCGGTGCTCGCCGGGTCTACGGGACCCGCAGCAACAGCACTCGCGGTAAGGAGCCAATGGAAGCGGCTCCTTACCACGTGATCGCGCCGTCCAATGACGGCGCGATCACATTTGTAAACAAACCCTGCGGCTGGGTCACCTGCAGGTCATCTCTCTCCTCTCCTCACACCGTTGCAGCGTGAGAGAAGAGGAGAGAGATTTTTTTGAATTAAAGTAAGTGCCAGCAGTGCCCAGCAGTGCCCCATCTGTTCCCCAGCAGTGCCATCTTTACCCCAGGCAGTGCCATCTGTACCCCAGGCAGTGCCATCTGTGCCCCACTAGTGCCATCTGTGCCCCACTAGTGCCATCTGTGCCCCACTAGTGCCATCTGTGCCACCTGTGCCCCACAAGTGCCCCACCAGTGCCACCTGTCCTACACCAGTGCACACCAGTGCCACAACAGTGCCACAATACTGCCACATCAGTGCCACAACACTGCCACATCAGTGCCACCTGTGCCCATAAGTGCCACCTGTGCCCATAAGTGCCACCTGTGCCCATAAGTGCCAATCAGTGCCGCCTGTGCCCACGAGTGCCGCCTGTGCCCACGAGTGCCGCCTGTGCCACACCAGTGCCGCCTGTGCCACACCAGTGCCGCCTGTGCCACACCAGTGCCGCCTGTACCAAACCAGTGCCGCACCAGTGTCATCTGAGCCACACCAGTGCCACACCAGTGTCATCTGAGCCACATCAGTGCCGCCTGTGCCCATCAGTGCCACCTGTGCCCATCAGTGCCGCCTGTGCCCATCAGTGCCACCTGTGCCACACCAGTGCCGCCTGTACCAAACCAGTGCCGCCTGTACCAAACCAGTGCCGCACCAGTGTCATCTGAGCCACACCAGTGCCACACCAGTGTCATCTTTGCCACATCAGTGCCGCCTGTTCCCATCAGTGCCACCTGTGCCCATCAGTGCCGCCTGTGCCCATCAGTGCCACCTGTGCCACACCAGTGCCGCCTGTACCAAACCAGTGCCGCCTGTACCAAACCAGTGCCGCACCAGTGTCATCTGAGCCACACCAGTGCCACACCAGTGTCATCTGAGCCACATCAGTGCCACCTGTGCCCATCAGTGCCACCTGTGCCCATCAGTGCCACCTGTGCCCATCAGTGCCACCTGTGCCCATCAGTGCTCATCTGCACCCCACCAGTGCTCATCTGCACCCCACCAGTGCTGCCTGTGCCCCACCAGTGCCATCTGTGCCCCACCAGTGCCATATGTGCCCCACCAGTGCCATCTGTGCCCACCAGTGCCACACCAGTTCCACCTGCACCACTGCAGTGACGCCTGTGCCCACCAGTGCCGCCTGCTAATCAGTGACTCCAGAGCCACAGCAGTGCAACCAGAGCCACACCAGTGCCACATTTGCCCATCAGTTACACCTGCGCCACTGCAGTGCCACTAGTGCCCACCAGTGTTCTGCAGTCCAGCCTCACTAGCCACCAGTATGGCAAAAAAATTTTTTACCACCGAGCAGGCCTTCCAGAAACTATGGGCGTCTGATGACAGCTGCGAGGAGTCTCTGTCCGATTCCGATTCGGCCTATGAGCCCGTAACAGGAAGCGGGTCTGATACGGATTCAGAGGAGGAACCTGTGCCCGTTAAAAGAAGGCGTTCTGGCGTGGAGCAGCCTACTACTAGTGCAGTGCCGTCCACCTCGCAAGCAGTGCCGTCCACCTCGCGAGCAGTGCCGTCCACCTCGCAAGCAGTGCCGTCCACCCCGCAAGCAGTGCCGTCCACCCCGCAAGCAGTGCCGTCCACCCCGCAAGCAGTGCAACAAAGGTCAGGCACCAGTAGGGTGTCCTCTCTGCCCCAAAGGGATAGGGGCCATGCCAGCCTTCCCTATGGCCTTCAAAACCCCCTGTGGCTGCCTTCGAATTCTGGAGCATCAAGTATCCCCCCTTTCACCGCCCAACCAGGTGTACAGGTGAACACCGATAATTTTGACATGATTGATTTTTTTCATTTCGTTTTTACAGAAGAATTATTGTCATCTATTGTGGCCCAGTGCAATCTCTACGCTCAGCAATTTATTGTAAGCAACCCCGATTCCAGCTATGCCCGCCCCTTTCATTGGAGAGACCTGACCGTAGAGGAGTTTAAAATATTCTTAGGCCTGACCTTCAATATGGGTCTCTCAAAAAAAAACAAAGGGTACTCCTATTGGTCTACCAAAGCCATCCACCACATGCCCGTCTTCTCATCCCGTATGCCCAGATCCCGATACTTTTATATTCTACGATTCCTCCACTTCAATGACAACACCCAGTGCCCTCCCCGAAATGACCCTGCTTTTGACAAATTATTTAAAATTCGGCCACTTCTAAATTTTTTTTCTGAAAAATTCCCCCAGTTATATACCCCTCAACAAAATATATCAATAGATGAGTCCCTTGTAAAATTCCACGGCAGGCTGGGCATCAAACAATTCATCCCAAGCAAAAGGGCCCGATATGGGGTGAAGATGTACAAACTGTGTGACCGAGACACGGGGTACATCTACTCCTTTATTGTATATGAAGGGAAGGACTCCCAACTGCATCCCCCCGAATGCCCCAAATACATCGGAACAAGTGGAAAAGTCATCTGTGAGCTCATCTATCCACTACTTGGAAAAGGATACCACCTTTACGTGGACAATTTTTATACCAGCTTGCCCCTGTTTAGAAATCTTTCCCGGAGAGACACCCCAGCATGTGGCACAGTGAGAATAAACAGAAAGGGCTTCCCCCAAAAATTGTTGAATCAGAAGCTGAGACGATGAGAGACGACGTCTTTACGGAACCAGGAGCTATTGGCTGTCAAGTGGAGGGACAGACGAGATGTCCACATGCTCACCACCATCCACAATGACACCTACGTGGAAGTCCCCAAAAGAAGCGGCCCAGTGCAGAAACCATCTTGTGTCTACGATTACAATTTATTTATGGGTGGCGTAGACTTCAATGACCAGATGATTGAACCCTATCTTCCCTCCCGAAAATCCCGTCACTGGTATAAAAAAGTGTCCATTTACTTTTTCAGTTTGGCCTTCTATAACTCTTATGTTATCTACAAAAAAGCAACACAGAATCCCGTTCCATATCTACTCTACCAAGAAGACGTTATCACCGCCCTTTTGTTCCCTGAAATGCCACCAGACATTCTTCGCACTGATTGCGTGAGCAGACTTCACGAACGGCACTTTCCTGACAAAATCCCCCCCCGTCGAACAGGTGCAGCCCGTCAGAAGAAATGCCGGGTGTGCGCCAGAGGAGGAGTCAGAAGAGACACAACAGTTTATTGTCCCGATTGTCCCTCCCAACCAGGCCTCTGTTTAGGTGCATGTTTCCGCCGTTACCACACTATTGAAAATTATTAGGTAAACAAAATTCAAATTCCCTGTCATTTTCCTCCACACCCCTTATGCCACTGCACTCTACATACCTCTGCCTTCTCCGGAACCGACCCTGGACTGTTATACGACCACGATTTTGCCTAATGCTAAAAATACCTCTGCTTTCTCTGGAACTGACCCTGGCTTGTTATACGACCACGCTTCTGCCTAACGCTTAACTGTACCTACCTCTGCCTGCTCTGGAATTGACCCTGGACTGTTTGACCACGTTTTTTGCCTGCCCCTTGGATTGATCTTTTACCCTGCTATGCTAGTGGGAACACAGGGGTCTCACACATGTGAGGGGCTCCAGAATTGTTTTTCTGGATGAAAAAAATTATTTTTTAGTTTTCTCATTCCCAGATTAGGGTCTGGTTGCCCGGAGGCTTCAAAGAGATTTGGGTGGGAGAAGCCTCTACCCCTGTCCCCATTCTTTCCTGGCCTTACTACCAGGACCAATATGTTGGCACTACTGGCTATGTACCGACTATGAACAATATTGCTGCCTGGACAATTCCATTCATTGTCGCTGACCACGTCCCTGCCTGCTACCTGGATCAGGGCTCTCCTCCTGTGGACAATTGCACTACTAAAAACACAGGTAATCCTTTTTTTTTGTACCCATTACTCAGCAGAATGTATTTTAGGGTGTAACTCTTGGTATGTACATGCTGTGTTAGAAATATGAAGGGCCTTCAAAAATGTGATAGATTGTAAGGAAATTGGATGTGTAATTTGTGTCCCTACAACACCTGATGGTGCTTCTTGGATGTTGGGTCTCTATGTGGCCAGGCTGTGTAAAAGTCTCACACATGTGGTATCGCCATACTCAGGAGGAGCAGCAGAATATATTTTGGGGTGTAATTTTTGCTATGTACATGCTATGTGTTGGAAATATCCTATAAATGGACAACTTTGTGTAAAAAAAATGCGTTTTCATTTTTTTTCCACATTTTCCAAAAACATCTGCAAAACAATGAACTGTTCAAAAGACTCATTATGCCTCATAGATTATACGTTGGGGTGTTAGCTTTCCAAAATGGGGTCACTTTGTGGGCGTTTCCATTGTCCTGGTGCTCCAGGGCCTTCAAAAGTGTAATAGGTGGTTGAGAGATTAGATGTGTAATTTATGCTCCTAGAATGCTTGAAGTTGCTACTTCGGTGTTGGGCCTCTGTATGTGGCCACGCTGTGTAAAAGTCTCACACATGTGGTATCGCTATACTCAGGAGGAGCAGCAGAATATATATTGGGGTGTAATTTTTGCTATGTATATGCTATGTGTTGGAAATATCCTATAAATGGACAACTTTGTGTAAAAAAAATGCGTTTTCATTTTTTTTCCACATTTTCCAAAAACATCTGCAAAAAAATGAACTGTTCAAAAGACTCATTATGCCTTTATAGATTATACGTTGGGGTGTTAGCTTTCCAAAATGGGGTCACTTTGTGGGCGTTTCCATTGTCCTGGTGCTCCAGGGCCTTCAAAAGTGTAATAGGTGGTTGAGAGATTAGATGTGTAATTTATGCTCCTAGAATGCTTGAAGTTGCTACTTCGGTGTTGGGCCTCTGTATGTGGCCACGCTGTGTAAAAGTCTCACACATGTGGTATCGCCATACTCAGGAGGAGCAGCAGAATATATTTTGGGGTGTAATTTTTGCTATGTACATGCTATGTGTTGGAAATATCCTATAAATGGACAACTTTGTGTAAAAAAAAATGCGTTTTCATTTTTTTTCCACATTTTCCAAAAACATCTGCAAAAAAATGAACTGTTCAAAAGACTCATTATGCCTCATAGATTATACGTTGGGGTGTTAGCTTTCCAAAATGGGGTCACTTTGTGGGCGTTTCCATTGTCCTGGTACTCCAGGGCCTTCAAAAGTGTAATAGGTGGTTGAGAGATTAGATGTGTAATTTATGCTCCTAGAATGCTTGAAGTTGCTACTTCGGTGTTGGGCCTCTGTATGTGGCCACGCTGTGTAAAAGTCTCACACATGTGGTATCGCCATACTCAGGAGGAGCAGCAGAATATATTTTGGGGTGTCATTTGTGGAATATACATGCCATGTGAGTGAAATAACTTGTTATAATGACAATATTGGTATGAAAAAAAAAAAATCTTAATTTTGCAAAGAATTGTGGGAAAAAATGACAACTTCAAAAAACTAACTATGACTCTTACTAACTACCTTGGAATGTCTACTTTCCAAAAAGGGGTCATTTGGGGGGTATTTGTACTTTATTGGCTTGTTAGGGTCTCAAGAAATGAGAGAAGCTGTCAGTACTTCAGGTGTGATCAAATTGTTCAATTTTCAGAAATTGGTACCAAAGCTTGTAGACCCTATAACTTTCACCCAGACTAAATAATATCCAAATTTTTTTTTTACCAAAAATATGTAGCAGTATGCATTTTAGGCCAAATGTATGAGGAAAATTACTTTTTTACAAAATGATATGATAGAAATGAAGAAAAATTCATTTTTTTACAAAATTTTCGTTCTTTTTTCATTAATAGCGGGGAAAAAAAACGCAGAGGTGATCAAATACCACCAAAAGAAAGCTCTATTTGTGGGAAAAAAAGGACAAAAATTTCATTTGGTTACAGTGTTGTATGACTGAGTTATTGTCATTCAAAACGTGAGAGCACCGAAAGCTGAAAATTGGTCTGGTTATTAAGGGTGTTTAAGTGCCCAGTTGTCAAGTAGTTAAATGAAGTGGGTAACGTTTCCGCCAGTAAAAATAACAGTAATTGTATAGTATATAATTTATTCAAGTAAAATTGTTTACATGCGTAAAGTAACATTGTTACATACATAACACCAACAATTGCCAATTGAAACAATACATAGACAGTAAATGGTACACAAGTATAATAGTGGACAGAGTACACAGGCATCGTACTACCCGACTAGCCTAGTTTCACAAGATCCAGCTTGCTCTTCAGGGGTGTGTAACTGTACCTAGGATGAAAAAATATATGTTTGGCAATCTGGCATAGTATTGGTTGTAAAAGGCACAGGGCAGGAGGGGTTGTGGGTCCCCATACTCACCACTGAGCTTGACCATGGCTACAAATGTGCGGCCCCAAGACGGCAGCAGCAGGTGCCTCACCCGGGAGCTGTGCCGTTAATTCAAGGCCTCCCAGAGTTAAGCAACCGCCCTGTAGCCGTACTTTGGCTATGGGGCGGTTGCTAAGTGGTTAACGGGCAGTCCGCTTCAGGATAAAAGTGGTCTCGGCGGTGGATTTGCCACATGATCACCTCTATTGGCGTGCCCTCCGCCGCTTACCGGAGCCGTCGGCAGTGGTGGAGGCGATCGCCTCTGCTCCCTTGCTTGGCATTGAGACGTGTGAGGGGAAGATGGCCCCACCTGTCTCCATATAATTGCAGGGAGGAAGTGTCACTTCCGCCCATAGCTCTTAAAGCGGGAGTTCACCCATTTTTTAAAAAAAAAAAAATCTCCCCTTAGCTTCCTGCTCGTTCGGTCTAGGGGAATCGGCTATTTATATTAAAATATGAGCAGTACTTACCCGTTTTCGAGCTGCATCTTCTTCCGTCGCTTCCGGGTATGGGTCTTCGGGAGCGGGCGTTCCTTCTTGATTGACATTCTTCCGAGAGGCTTCCGACGGTCGCATCCATCGCGTCACTCGTAGCCGAAAGAAGCCGAACGTCGGTGCGGCTCTATACTGCGCCTGCGCACCGACGTTCGGCTTCTTTCGGAAAATCGTGACGCGATGGATGCGACCGTCGGAAGCCTCTCGGAAGCCTGTCAATCAAGAAGGAACGCCCATTCCCGAAGCCCATACCCGGAAGCGACGGAGAGGATGCGTCTCGTAAACGGGTAAGTACTGCACATATTTTAAAATAAATAGCCGATTCCCCTAGTAATAACGAGCAGGAATCTAAGGGGGAAAAGTGCCCTCTAAGGGTGAACCCCCGCTTTAAATGATAATTCATTTTTATTTTTTATTGCATTTTAGTGTAAATATGATATCTGAGGTCTTTTTTACCCCAGATCTCATATTTAAGAGGACCTGTCATGTTGTTTTTCTATTACAAGGGATGTTTGCATTCCTTGTAATAGGAATAAAAGTGACACAATTTTTTTTAAAAAAGAACAGTGTAAAAATTTAAAAATAAAAGGTAAAATAAATAAGAAAAAAAATGTAAACGCGCCCATCGCGCCAAGCTCGTGTGCAGAAGCAAACGTATACGTGAGCAGCACCTGCATATGAAAATGGTGTTCAAACCACAAATGTGAGGTATCGTCGCGATCGCTAGAATGAGAGCAATAATTCTAGCCGTACACCTCCTCTGAAACTCAAAACATGGAACCTGTAGAATTTTTTTAATGTTGCCTATGGCGATTTTTAAAGGTAAAAGTTTGTCGGCATTCCAGAGCGGGCGCAATTTTGAAGCGTGACATGTTGGATATCAATTTGCTTGGCGTAACATTATCTTTCACAATATAAAAATAAAAAATGGCCTAACTTTACTGTTGTCTTATTTTTTTTGATTCAAAAAGTGTATTTTTTCCCAAAAAAAGTGCACTTGTAAGACCGCTGCACAAATACGGTGTGACAAAAAGTATTTTGTTTTAAAAGTTTTATTCTAGTTAGAAAAAAATATATATAATGTTTGGGGGTTCTAAGTAATTTTCTAGCAAAAAAAAAAAAAACACCAAATCTCAGAAAGGGGCTCAGTCCTTAAAGAGGAGGTTCCATTAAAAAAAAAAATATATAAAAGTCAGCAGCTACTAACACTGGAGCTGCTGACTTTTAATAAGGACACTTACCTGTCCTAGCCGCCAGCGATGTCAGCCCCCGCCGAGGCCGATCCTCGATCCTGGCAGCTCCAAGCGCCGCCATCCACAGTAAGGGAGACAGGCAGTGAAGCCGTACAGCTTCACTGCCCGTTTCCTACTGCGCATGCGCGAGCAGCGCGGCGCTTTGTGAATGGGCAGGCTGCTTTCTGGGACACACACAGTTCCCAGAATGCAGCGTGCCCCATTCACAAGAAGACGCCCAGTGTAGGAGGAAGAAGAGAATCCACCGCGGACGATGAAGAGGCAGATTCTGCACTTCCGCATAGCAACAGCTATTTAGGGTGAGTAAAAAAAAAAAAAAAATTTTTTTGTGAAATATTTTTTTTTGGGTGGAACCTCCACTTTAAGTGATTAAAGTTCATGTTGCGTGTAAAGGCAGGCATCCCAATACTTTCGGTAATATAGTGTATGTCAGTAAATTAGGATTGTGAAATACCTATTGCACTGGTGACTGACTGTAGTTTTTTGGCTCCTTGATGTCAGTGAGATTTGTCCAGGACTGTGTTAGTGGTCAGCTGAGGTCTGCAGAAGGGGCTTTTGTGGAGGTAAAAAACCAACGATGACTTTTTTCAATGTAATCATCTTACTAGGAAGACAATCTTACAGTTTGTAACCGAGCACGTCCTGAAATTCATATATTGGATCAATCTGACCAGCTACTAATTTAATATGCTACCAGTAAATATACCCAAATATGTGTTACTTCTTTCCAAATGCAAAGCATCTATCAAGAGTAAATCTTATCTGTCAATGTATCACAGATGCTATCCATAAAACCCCCTGTCTAAGCTTTACTATATTACATATTTTAGCAGCATCAGCAAGAAAGATACACAGCGGTGTAAAACCTATTTTGAAATGTAAGGAACACTTTGGAATAAGATGACGGTAAAGTAATAAACTCTAAGCACTAAAATGTCTGCAGAAAATGTAAGGTCATGTGGTTGGCTGTACGTCTAACTTATTCCCTAGGAAATGCTGAAAATTCATCACTACTAAAAAAAAATTCTGAACAGCTTTTCTTTGTAGGAGACTGAAACCAAATTATTTCTAAGCTTGACTGATTGTGTCAAAGTTTAAAAAGCCAACAAACACTTAATATAAGATGCTTTAAGGCAGGGGTGCCCAATCAGTGGCCCTTGGAGCCCTCTGATGTGGCCCGCGACCTCCTGGGATGGAATAAAATAGAATAGAATACTGTTATTAAAGGTAAGTGGATATATGGGCATATCTGTTCTGCAGGGGTTACTGGGCTGCTTTCAAACTGATCCACAGTTGCAGAGAAGTGCACCTGTGGGTTACCTGCACTAACCCATAGACTTCTATTACCTGCAAGTTCGGTGTGCTTTCTGAAAGTGCACCACACCTACAGGATATAATAGAAGTCTATTGCAAAGTGCAGCTAACCTGCAGGAATGCCGCAGGTGAACTGTGCCCCACCCGTGAGGCGGTTACACAACTGTGCATCAGTGTGAAAGGCCCCTTTCACACTGTCAGTCCAACCAAATCTGACCCTCCATTCACCTATAAGGAGTGGAAGATGTAAATGTACTTGTGTCCGTTTACAAACTCTAACCTCCAATCCGTGAAAAAAAAGAGAGAGAGTAGAGTTGGCTCTATAGAGCCGAGTGGGCTGCCATCCACCCGCTCCCCTTATTGTGGCCCGTGACCGGTTACAAAGTTAAGTGGCCCTTGTTCTTCAAAAGGTTGGGCACCCCTGCTTTAACCGCTTAAGATCCGGACCATTATGCAGGTAAAGGACGTGGCCAGTTTTTGCGATTCGGCACTGCGTTGCTTTAACTGACAATTGCGCGGTCGTGCGACGTGGCTCCCAAACAAAATTGGGGTCCTTTTTTCCCCTACAAATAGAGCTTTCTTTTGGTGGTATTTGATCACCTCTGCGGTTTTTATTTTTGCGCTAAAAACTAAAATAGAGCGACAGTTTTGAAAAAAATTCAATATTTTTAACTTTTTGCTATAATAAATATCCCCCAAAAATATATATATAAAAAAAACTTTTTTTTCCCTCAGTTTAGGCCGATACGTATTCTTCTACTTATTTTTGGTAAAACAAATCGCAATAAGCGTTTATTGATTGGTTTGTGCAACAGTTATAGCGTTTACAAAACAGAGGATAGTTTTATGTCATTTTTATTAATATTTTTTTTTACTAGTAATGGCGGCGATCAGAGTTTTTTTTTGTGACAGCGACATTATGGCGGACACATCGGACACTTTTGACACATTTTTGGTACCATTGTCATTTTCACAGTGAAAAGTGCTATAAAAATGTTTATTGTCAAAATTACAATGGCAGTGAAGGGGTTAACCACTAGGGGGCGCTAAGGGGTTAAGTGTGCCTTAAGGCTCCATTCACACCTAGGCGTATTTACGCCCGACACCCGACGCTCGATACGCTGGAGAAGAGAAATACCATTGCCCTCTATGGAGATGGTTCACATCTCCACGCCGAACGCCGAAACGCGGAATGCCTGAAGCTCAAAACAAGTCCCGGACCCTTTTTTTCAGGCGGCTTTGGCCTTCGGCATAGGAGATGTGGACCTGGGGGTTAAAATCGCGGTGTTTTGTCGCCGCAAATCGCGGTACAAAACGCCACAATTTGTCGCCGCAATTCACGGGACAAAACGCTGCAATTAAGTGTGAATGCAGCCTAAGGGAGTGATTCTTACTGTAGGGGGCGTGGCTGGACGTGTGATGTCACTGATTGTCGTTCCCTAAAACAGGGAACAGACAATCAGTGACACTGCCACAGAGAAGAACAGGGAAGGTGTGTGTTACACTCACCTATCCCCGTTCTTCAGCTCCTGTGACCGATCGCAGGACACCGGCGGCAATCGGGTCCCGCGAGCGCGGTCACGGAGCTTCGGACCGGGTAGCGAGCACGCCGTCGGCAGGGCGCGCGACCCATGGCTGGACACTTAAAGGGCAACATACCTGTACGTGCCTGTGCCCAGCCGTGCCATTCTGCCCACGTATATCGGCGTTAGGCGGTCCTTAAGTGGTTAAGGACACAGACTTTTAAAAACATATACAGGTAGTTCTAGGTGTGTGCAAACTTCAGATCATAAAAAAAAACCTTCAAGAAAGACACATATAGCTGGATTCACGTAAAGGTGCCTAACGTTAGGCAGGCGTAGAGTATCTCATATACGCCGTAAGTTAGAGAGGCAAGTGCTGTATTCACAAAGCACTTGCGTCCTAAGTTACGGCGGCGTAGCATAAATGTGCCGGCCTAAGCGTGCCTAATTCAAATTGTGAAGAGGTGGGCGTGTTTTATGCTAATGAATCGTGACCCGACGTGATTGACGTTTTTAACGAACGGTGCATGCGCTGTCCGTGGACATGTCCCAGTGCGCATGCTCCAAATTATGCCGCAAAAACGTATTGGTTTCGACGTGAACGTAAATTACGCCCAGCCCCATTCACGGACGACTTATGCAAACGACGTAAAAAATTAAAAATTCTACGCGGGTCCGACGTCCATACTTAACATTGGTTGCGCCATCTTTTTGGTGGAATATCTTTAGGCCTGAAAACGCCTTACGTAAACGATGCATCTTTACTGCGACGGCCGGGCGTACGTTCGTGAATAGGCGTATCTCGCTGATTTACGCATTCTAGTCGTAAATCAGCGTACACGCCCCTAGCGACCGGCCTAAATAGACAGCTGAGATACGATGGCGCCCGCGGTCGTATCTTAGCTAGATTTAAGTGTATCTCAATTTGAGGATACACTTAAATTTAGGACAGCGCAGATTCAGAGTTACGACGGCGTATCTACTGATACGCCGGCGTAACTCTCTCTGAATCTGGCTAATAGAGGCTGCCATGTCCAAAAAAATAAAAGTTTCACAAATAAAGGTATAGATAAAACTTGAGCTGCACGATTCTGGCTGAAATGAGAATCACGTTTTTTTTTGCTTAGTATAAAGATCCCGATTCTCGCGGTGTAACATCTTTTTTCACATTATACAAAAAAATTGGGCTAACTTTACTGTTTATTTATTTATTTTATTCATTACTTAAAACACTTGTATGTTTTTAAAAAAAAATTGCGTTTGAAAAACCGCTGTGCAAATATGTTGTGATATAAAATATTGGTATATGCTAAAAAAATATATAATTTTTGGGTGTTCCAAGTAATTTTCTAGCAAAAAATAATGATTTTTACTTGTAAGCAAACAAATGTCAAAAAAGGTTTGGTCTTTAAATGGTTAAACTTCCTTCATTTACAGGAATTCTTTCCTTTGATAAAAGAACGAAAAGATACGTTGTTTCTACTTATTCGCATGTTGTGATTAAACTTGGCAGACTACCTGGATTTTGTTCCCCAGCTGTGAGAAGTCTCTGCACTTGTTAGAAAAATCGTGACATGCTGTTTTGAAGACCGGGAAGGGAAAAAGATCGCAATTACGATTCTTAACGATTAATCGTGCAGCTCTAGATAAAACCAAAACTTTTTTTGGTTTTATCTGATAGATTGGGCAAGGGTTAGAGACTCTGACAGGTTATTTTTGCTATGTCCTTCTAGGGAGATTTCCCTTTACCTCCAGTCTAGAAGGTGCAAAGGTAAGTGAGTAGAAATCCAAACAGAATTTGAGGGGAATTTCCACTGTATACAGTTGTCACCAGAACATTTTGTCCCCATTGGACGATTTCCCTCACCTCTTCCTCTCATGACAACTTTACAATGTAGGATTTCCCATTATCTCTGTCTTGGTGACAATGGTCCTAGAGACAGCTCCCAGTCCCATTATAGAGTTATATTATTATTACAGGTATTTATATAGCATAGACCAGGGTTCGACAAAATCCGGGCGCCCGGTTGGAATTGCGACTAGAATTAGCAACCTGGGGAAGGAAGCATAGGCCTGCAGAAGGGCGCAAAGCCGCGGCCTCATTTACCGGCCGGTGCGGCCCGACTCGATCGTGCGGCAGGGGGAGGTAGGGGTGCACGGAGACACAAGATACGTCGTGCCGCGCCGGCCCGTAATTGAGGCCGTGGCTTTGCGGCCTTCTGCAGGCCTATGCTTCCTTCTGTGATCTGGCACCATCTTGTGGTGGGCCGTTGGCAAGGCAAGTAAATCAGCAATGCCAATGGAGCTTCCCCTGTGTTTTCACTGCCATCTGCTTCCCTCTAATTAGAGCCCCCAAACATTATATATATTTTTTATTCTAACACCCTAGAGAATAAAATGATTGTCGTTGCAATATTTTCTGTCACACCGTATTTGTGCAGCGGTCTTACAAGCGCACTTTTTTGGGAAAACACACTCTTTTCAATTAAAAAATAAGACAACAGTAAAGTTAGCCCATTTTTTTTTATATTGTAAAAGATAATGTTACACAGAGTAAATTGATACCCAACATGTCACGCTTCAAAATTGCGCCCGCTCGTGGAATGGCGACAAACCTTTACCCTTTAAAATCTCCATAGGCGATGTTTAAAAAATTCTACAGGTTGCATGTTTTGAGTTACAGAGGAGGTCTAGGGCTAGAATTATTTCTCTTGCTCAAACGATCGCGGCGATACCTCACATGTGTAGTTTGAATACCGCTTTCATATGCTGGCGCTACTCACGTATGCGTTTGCTTCTGCGAGCGAGCATGTCGGGGACGGGGCGCGTT
Organism: Rana temporaria; assembly: GCF_905171775.1. Lineage (NCBI taxonomy): Eukaryota > Metazoa > Chordata > Amphibia > Anura > Ranidae > Rana > Rana temporaria. The sequence continues at coordinate 124,112,220 of NC_053489.1, forward strand.
TCTGGCTCCTAACTTTTTTAGCTGGGTCCTAGATTCCAAGCAAAATTGTCAAACTCTGGCATAGACAATTTGCGCAGGGCTTTAAATATTGTACAGTATATATTGTATATTCACATCAGTTCCTGTCCTCATGGAGCTTTACAATCTAAGGTTCCAAACTCACATTCATACATACACATACCAGGGCCAATTTAGACAGGAGCCAATTAACCTACCATCATATATTTGGAGTGTGAGAGGAAACCCAGACAGGCACAGGGAGAGCATGCAACCTCTATTCAGGTAGTGTCATGGCATTATCAGCAATTGGCAAGAATCAGAGGCACTTACCCAATTTTTTCCCCCTGGGATATATAATACACTTGTATAGGCAGTGCAGGGAGAAGTTGCCACAAGAGATACTATTTTGCAATATCATTGATGTGGATTCATAATAACAAGTCACATTAAACGCTTAAAGACCAGCCACCACAGTTGTACTGCGGCAGGTTGGCTCTCCTGGGCGAATCGTCGTCATTGTATGCCGGACGCTTTAAGACCTCTAGGGGCCGTGACACTGGAGCTACCTGCGATCGCTTATGAGAGAGACAGAATCTGTCAATGTAAACAGACAGGTCCCCGTTCTGTCAGGGGAGGAAAGACAGATCTGCTGTTCCTAGTGATTAGGAACAGTGATCTGTCTCCTCCTCTAGTCACTACACTCCCCCCACAGTTACAAACACTGCCCTAGGGAACACTTAAAGTGATTGTAAGGCTTTGTTTTTTTTAATAACAAACATGTCATACTTACCTCCACTGTCCAGCGCTGGTAGCCCCTTTTCCGCATCGTATAACCCCCTAAGAGAAGCGCTCTCCCGGGGGGTTACCTTGCGCAAGTGCTTTAGACTCCAGCATTCGGTGTCCATAGACGCCGAATGTAGGACTCGGCCCCGCCCCGGGTCATTGGATTTGATTGACAGCAGCAGGAGCCAATGGCTATCAATCTATCCAATCAAAAGCCAAAAACCCTGGGCAGAGAGGAAGGGCACGTCTCCGGTGGGGGGAATACAGGACTCAGGTGAGTAAAACGGAGGGCTGGGGGGGCCAGTCAGTGACAGAAGTTGCATTAATTAGGATGCATTAAGGTGAAAAAACATTGATCGCCCCTTAGTGTTAACCCCTTCCCTGCCAGTGACATTTATACCGTAATCAGTGGCTATTTTTAGCTCTGGTCCCACAAAAGTGTCAAAAGTGTCCGATCTGTCCACCGCAATGTCGTAGCCCCATTAAAAGACGCTAATCACTGACATTACTAGTAAATCAATGTCCGCTTATTGCGATTTTTTTTTTTTACCAAAAATACGTAGAAGAAGAAGAAGAATACATATCGGCCTAAACTGATGAAGAAATATGTTATAGCAAAAAGTAAAAAATATTGTTTAGCTTAGGTTGTGTAGCTCAGGCAGTACAGTATCCAGTGCTGAGTTTTGATTAGGTATTCCTAACTGGACTGGGCTAGTGATACATTTCTCATTTGCACATTTACATGCTGCTGCTAGAATTAGAACTTCATAAATCTTTTTCAGTACACTTCCAAACAACCTGTTTCTGTTCTCCATCTTTACTAATGATGCAATGCGTAGACATAATGTTAGCTAGGACATCAGTCTTAGAAAAGCTCATCCAGCAGCAGACCTGCAGGCAATGAATGTAACAAGAGCCTTTCTGTATGATATATTCATTCTTTGCTATGCACTGAATGGACCAACATTAGAGTGGAGGAAAAAATGCCCTTGTCTTAATGGTGTCAGTGGAAGGAAAACCTTTCCTTGTATTGGTGGTGTCACTGAGACAAAAGCATGCCCCTTTCTTTTTCAGTGGTGCCACTGAGACAAAAACGTGCCCCTTTTTCAGGAAATGATGATCTTACTGGAAGTGCCCATTTCAGTATTGTCACTGGAAGGAACAATATGCCCCTGTGTTGGCCCTGTACACACGACCAAACATGTATGCTGAAACTGGTCCGCGGACCAGTTTCAGCATACATGTTTGGTCGTGTGTAGGCGCGAGCGGGCAGATTTCCAGCAAACATTTGCCCGCCGGGCCTTTTCCCAGCAGACAAATATTCCTGGACGTGTTTTAAAACCGTCCGCTGGAATCCTGCCCGCTCGGACATGTACGGTCGTCAGTACAGACCTACAGTACATGTCCGAGCGCCCGCCGTCCCTCGCATGCGTCAAATGAGTTCGACGCATGCGTGGAAGCATTTAAATGGCAGGCCCGCCCACGTCGCCGTGTCATCGCCGCGTCATCGTCGCGGCGACGACGCAGCCACGTCCCGCGTATTGTTTACGCGCGGACTTCTGTACGATGGTTAGTACAGCCATCGTACAGAAGCCCTCGGGCAGACATGTACGGTGAAAATGGTCCGACGGACCGGTTTCATCGTACATGTTTGCTCGTTAGTACCCGGCCTAAGGGAAAAATTCCTGTATATCATTGAAAGGAAAAACTGCCCCAGACTCTGTGGAAAGAGGACTGCTTTGGCATCTGTGTCAGGAAGATGACGGAGGGAAGGGAGCTGAAAGGCTCGTCAGAGGCTCTGTGGGGTGCAGGGTACCGAAGGGCTTTAGGGTGACTCTGAAGGAGAGAGGGGTGCTGAGGGGCTCTGGTGTGGCACTGAAGGAGGGAAGGTGGCAAAAGGGCTATGGGCAGGGCCGGAATTTACTTCTTAGGAGCCTATAGGCAGAGAATTCTAAAAAAAAATACAGCAAAGCCCTGTACACACGATAGGTTAACCAGAGGACAACGGTCTGAAAGATCGTTGTCATAGGTTAACCGATGAAGCTGACTGATGGTCTGATGTGCCTACACACCATAGGTTATATAACCGATCGTGTCAGAATGCGGCGACGTAAAACACAACGACGTGCTGAAAAAACGAAGTTCAAGGCTTCCAAGCATGCGTCGACTTGATTCTGAGCATGCGCGGATTTTTAACCGATGGTTTTGCATACTAACGATCGGTTTTGACCTATCGGTTAGCAATCCATAGGTTAATTTTAAAGCAAGTTGGCTTTTTTTTAACCGAAGTCTAAATAACCTATGGGGCCCACACACGATTGGTTTTGACCAATGAAAACGGTCCTTCAGACCGTTGTCCTCTGGTTAACCTACCGTGTGTACGAGGCTTCAGACCGACTTTTTTTTTCTTGAGAAATTACTGCAAAGGTCTAGGAAAACGCAATATTTCAGTAAATGAACATTACATTTTAGGGCAAACAAACGCAATAAACCACCCAAATATATCTTGGTAAAATATAAAAGATGAGGTTGCACCAAGTAAATATGTACCCAACATGTCTAACCTTAAATTTGTGTGTGCCCGTGAAACAGCGACATACTCAGTACCCTATATTTTCTATAGGTGGTGCTTCAAAAGCCCCCTATAGGTTATCAGTTTAGCGTTACAGAGGAGGTCTTGTGATAGAATTATTGCTCTCACTCTGGCGTGTACAGTGATATGTAACGTGTATCGCAATGAACGTTGTAGGCACTTCCAAAGGGTGCATTTCTGTTCGTATGCACATATATGTGGGAGGGGGCCTCAAAAAAATTTGGGGGGGGAGTGTTTACGTATTTATTTATTTAGCAAGCATTAAGGCTGGGAAAGTCCTGAAAACAAAGTCTATGCGCAGAAGGCACTTCAGGCTACCCAGGTACATTACAGCGTCACTTGGGAGGAGTGCTTGGGCCAACAACGCTACAACAGGCACACTCCAGTATAAAAAGAAATGGCGCCCAAAACCACCATTAAATTGCTGGCCCCCTTTTTTTTTTTTGCTAACATGCAAGAAAAAAGCATAATGTGCTAGTATGCATTACATTAAAGAGGAGGTTCACCCTAAAAAACATCTATGAACCATCCCATACAGCATACTAGTGTCCGCTATAGTATGTTTATTTTTTTTCGCTGTATTTACCGTTTAATCCTTTAGTTTTGTTTCAGACTCCCGCGGGGAGTAGGCGTTCCTATGAAGAGGGGAACATGATTGACGTCCGGCTATGGCGCGTCACGCGTTCCGAAAATAGCCGGAGTAGGACTCGGCTCTTCACGGCGCTATACGGCGCCTGCGCACAGACTAGGAGCTGACTGCGCAGGCGCCGTAAATATATCCGAGTCCTATTTCGGCTATTTTCGGAACGCGTGATGCGCCATAGCCAGACGTCAATCATGTTCCCCTCTTCGTAGGAACGCCTATTTCCCCGCCGGAGTCTGAAACGAAACTAAAAGATTAAACAGTAAATACAGCAAAAAAAAAAAACATATGGGATGGTAGATAAAGAACATTTTTTTTTTAGGGTGAACCCCCGCTTTAAGTTAAACTTACCTTAAAATGAAGCCTTCCCGCGCCGAGAAGTCAGCGCTGCAGGGGCTGCCATCTTCACCCGTGTTGCTTCCGAGTTTGCGGACTCCGGCTCTGTGACTGGCTGGCACGGGAGCTGCCTTCCCGACATATGGCTCTGAAGGAACAGCACAGGTGGCCGTTCCTTCAGCGTGCATGTGCCAGTGATGTCACTGGCTGTATGTAATTAAATATCTCCAAAACGGCGCATGTTTAGGAAATATTTACACTACTTATAGGTAATCCTTATTATAGGCTTACCTATGTAAAAGCAAAATATGTTTACTTCCTCTTTAACCCTGGAACCCATGCCATACCACCACAAGGGTGGATATCAAATACCACACTCCAAAGGAGAGAATAAACTGGACACTGGATGCATGGCACTGAATAATTAAAGTAGAGCTATAGACATTATTTTTCTTTCATTGTGAATAGAGCAAGGGAGGGGTATAATTACTGTCAGATTGTTTTTCTTTTTTTGCCATCTATTGTCTATATATCCTATTGCAGAGATTTACCTTCACTTCCTGTGCCATAGCGGGAGGAAATCCCTGCCCACAGGTCACCAGAACTAGTGTCACCCAACATTTGGGGTTTTCTTCTACTTTCAATGATAATGGTAAACAGGTCAAATAGAGAAGGTGAATCTACTTAATGGGGGCACAGACAGCAATAAAAACTGACAGTGGTTCTAATTCCTCTCCACTCTGTCCAAAACTATAGAAAAAGTTTTGCTTTTATTTATACTTTAAATGTTTAACTAGTTGTGGACTACCCGCCTGCAATGTACTGCGGATGGCTGGCCGGTGCAGGCAAAGCAACGTATCCATACATGTGATTGTACACAGCAGGAGTATGTCAGCAGACCTGCCTGATGATGACCTGCTGATCGGCTGTGTCCAATTACAGCCCAGAACCCTGTGTTAACAATCAATACAGGGCTCTGTACATAGGGAACTATCTCTCTGTTTCTTATCCCTGTTTGAAAAAACAGCACACATTACACATTGCCAGCCATTCACATTGTTAGGCACACATTTAACCCCATTGATTGCCCTAGATGTTAACCCATTCTAAGCCAGTGTCATTAGTACAGTGACAGTGTATAGTATCATCACTGATCACTGTTTTAAAGTCACTGGTGATGTCAGTGTCAGTTAGTCAGTTCCCCCCAGCGTCAGTTAGTGTCAGATTATCCGCTGCAGTATCTTAGTCCCATTATAAGTACTATAAAACAAAAATTCCAATATATGTACCATAGTTTAAAGACGTATATAACTTTCACGCAAACCAATCAATATACAGTGGAACCTCGGATTACGAGCAAAATCCGTTCCAGGAAAATGCTCGTAATCCAAAGTACTCGCATATCAAAGCGAGTTTCCCCATTGAAGTCAATGGAAACTAAAATAATTAGTTCTGCATTGACTGTTGGTGGAGGGGGGGCGCCGGAGAGACTCGGAAATGGCCAGAAAGGCCCGAGGACAGTTCGGCTAACCTCGGCAAGACTCTCCCCTGGCCTTGCCGTGCATTTTCAAATGGCGCCGAATGGCTGCAATCGGCTTAGTTGGGCTACGGTGCCCCCCCACCTTGGATTGGCTTATATCCTGCTCGTTTTGCGAGACAACACTCGCAAACCGAGTTAGGATATTTTAAAATACAGTGCTCGTATTGCGAAACGCTCCACTCCAAGGTTCCACTGTACACTTATTGGGATTTCCTTTTTTTTTCAAAGACATGTAGAAATACATTTTGGCAAAAATGTATGAAACAATTTACATAATAATAATAATAAAAAACATGGTAATGAAATGGCACCAAAAGAAAGCTCTATTTGTGTGAAAAAAATTATCTAAATTTCTTTGGGTACAGCGTTGGCCGCACAATTACCAGTTAAAGTAGCTCAGCACTAAATAGCAAAAAATTGCCTTGTTATAAAGGGGATAAAACTAGGGTTGTCCCGATACCACTTTTTTAAGTACTCGTCGATACCGATTACCGATACTTTTTTTTTTATGCCATGTGACAGTGGCACATGTGTCAGTATTTTTTTTTTACAATTGTTATTTTTTACTATTTTTTGTTATGTTTTTTTTTTTTTACAATGCTTTCTTTTTTTTAGGGGGGGAGTGGATGGTGTCAGTGTGTTTTTTATTTAAATCTTAATTATTTTTTACAATATTTTTTTTATTATTTATTGCAATTTGTTTTCATTTTTTTAGCCCTGTTGGGGGGCTTTGGTGAGATATCAGGGGTCTTAACAGACCTCTGACATCTCCCCTTTGAGACAGAGAAAGGGAATAAAAAACAGATTCCCCAGTCTCTTTCTCAGCAGCCTCAGCTGCACTGAAAATGAATGGAGAGAAGTCAGCGGCTCCTCTCCATTCATAAACTGAAACATTGTAAACACAGGTTACGATGTTTCAGTTATGTGAATGGACAGAGTCAGTGATCACTAACTCTGTTCATTCGGAAAAGGAAGGAGCCGGGTTTACCAGCTCCTACCTCCGCTCTCCATCCTGACAGATCGAGGACAGAGGAGGTTGAGGAGGATATGGAGGGGGACATGGAGCGTGGAAGGGGCAGCAGCAGAACGGAGGGGGACACAGAGTGCAGAGGGGAAGAGCAGCGGAACAGAGGGGGACACGGAGCACGGAGGAGGACAGCAGTAGCTCGGAGGGGGAACACCGAGCACAAAGGGGGAGAGCAGCAGCACGGAGGGGGGACTGGAGGGGGATACATGGACAGTCAGCTGTGATCGGTACGATTTTTGGGGGAGTTACAAGGACCGATCACAGCTGTATAGATTTCACTAAAGCAGCTGAAAGGGGGGAGGGGTCCGGGGAGAAGCTGTCAGGCTTTATTGAAAACTATACAGGGAGATCGGTGTTTTTAACTCCCCCGCCACACAGATCATCTCTGATTGCCCAGGTATCGGGTGAAGCATCGGAGCATGCTCAGTATCGGGACAACCCCAGATAAAGGACTATGATAAAAGGACTTTCACCCTGTATTCATCACTTTCCTAGCAGAAATGAAGGGGAATTACCCATCGCTGCCACCCCTATTCAGGCGCCCGGCCCCCACTGAATTACAGTGGTGTTTTTTTTTTTTTAAGCACCTGATTAGAGCCATAGACTCTAAGAGGCTTCAAAATAGGTGAACTGCGAGGCCTCGCAGTTCACCCAGCTGTGTTAGAAAAGCAAATGAATATTTGCTTTCCTAACACTGAACCGCCTCTCCACCAATCAGGTGCTCTGGTCTGTTACCCGTCACCTGTCTGGCTGAAACAACAGGCGTCGCTATTGGACGCCTATTAGGAGAAGACGGGAGATGAGAACGGCAGGAGACGCATGGAGGACCTCGCGTGTGTCGCCATCACCCACTGCCCCACGAGACAGGGTAAGTGCCGGGCAGACGGTGAGTGGGCGGGTATCACACTGGCGGCATTTAATGCACACACTGTCAGCATTCAATGGCACAGTGGCTGTGTTTGATGACAGAGTGGCATCATTTGATGGCACAGTGGCAGTGTTCGATGGGGACAGTGGCTGCAATTAATGGCACAGTGGCTGCAATTGATGGGCACAGTGGCAGCGTTTGATGGGCACTGTGACAGCGTTTGATGGGCACAGGGGCAGCGTTTGATGTCACAGTGGCTGCAATTGATGGCACAGTGGCTGCATTTGATGGGCACAGTGGCTGCAATTGATGTTTTTTTTTCCGAATTTTTCAGTTTGTTTGCACCCCCCCCAAAAATTTTGAGCACCATCCGCCACTGCCAAAGAGTCAACCAATCTATAGACTGCAAAATGCGCCAGAGTTGCTATGGTGCAGCAAAGTGCTGAAGTAATCATCCTTGATAAGAAATCATTGAGAGAGAAAGAGAAAACCTTGATAGAAGAAGAGGGAAGAGGTCCATTGCCCATGGAAAATAGCAACAATCTGAGGCCTCGTACACACGACAGAGTTTCTCGGCAGAATTCGGCGAGAAACTCGGTCAGAGCCGGATTCTGCCGAGAAACTCTGTCGTCTGTACACTTTTGGCCCGATGGAGCCGCCGAGGAACTCGTCGAGAAAATAGAGAACATGTTCTCTATTTTCTCGTTGTTCTATGGGAGAAGGCGGCCCGCCGAGCTCCTCGGCGGCTTCATCCCTGAACTCGACGAGGAACTCGATGTGTTTGGCACGTCGAGTTCCTCTGTCGTGTGTACGAGGCCTGAGGCTAGCTGGGAGTAAGAAGGGTTAAGAAGGGGCAGCATATTACTCAGCTGTAAGGATTTAAAGAAGCCAATGTCCTGTGGTGTACACAACCAGGAATTGTAATGTTTTTCTTTGTATAAATCCTGACTGAAGTTCCAATAGTTAACCAAGGAACAAAACTTGCCCTGGAATACACCCAGCTGTCACAAAAAATAAATTATTAAGTAACTTATGTTTGATTTTCTTGAAAAAGAGTACATGATCTAAAATGTAATTTTCTGTTCTTCTCAGAGGAGATTTAAATGCTTTAATCTGCCTAAATGTTCCATTTACCATATTTTATCAGAATAAGAATAATTTTGCATGAACTGGATACTTGTCAAAATTGAGCCATTTATTTCAACAAATACTCACTTTACAAAAAGAGACAATAGCATATTTTAACGCTGGACATATCCTATTTTGTAGTTTATCATTGCCTCATGCCTCAGTCCAAACCGATGAAAACGGACCGAAGTCCAGTTTCATCGGTCCAAACCGACCGTGTGTACGGCCCATCAGACTTTTTCCGGCTGACCAGACAGGTTTCCAGCGGACAAATGTTTCTTAGCATGCTAAAAAACATGTCCGCTGGAAGCCTGTCCGCCGGACATGTCCGATGGTCAGTACGACTCATCGGACATGTCCGCTGGCCCGAGAACCTGCACATGACGTTGAAGTGATTAGACGCATGCGTGGAAGCATTGAACTTCCGTGTTTGCGCACGTCGCCGTCACGTCGCCGCCACGTCACCGCGTATTCTGTCCACGGGGATTTTGGTTTGATGGTGTGTACAACCATCAGACCAAAATCTGCTAGCAGACATGTCCGATGAAAACGGTCCATGGACTGTTTGTTTTCATTGGACAGGTCCGCTCGTCTGTACGAGGCCTTAGAACTTGCTTTAAAATCGAACCGATGGACGGCTGACCATTGGTCAAAACCGATGGTTAGTACACAAAAGCATCGGTTCAAAACCCACGCATGCTCAGGATCAAGTCAACGCATGCTTGGAAGCATTGAACTTCGTTTTTTTTCAGCACGTCGTGTGTTTTACGTCACCGCGTTCTGACACGATCGTTTTTTTAACCGATGGTGTGTAGGCGCGACGGACAGTTAACCGATGAAAACGGTCCATCGGTCCGTTCTCATCGGATGGACTGATCGTGTGTACGCGGCATTAGTATCCGATTATATTATGTACATTGAGGCCTCGTACACACGACCGTTTTCCTCGACAGAATCCATCAAGAAACTTGGTGGCAGAGCTTTTTTGCCGAGGAAAACGGTTGTGTGTTGAGGAACTCGACGAGAAAAAAAGAGAACAAGTTTTCTTTTTCCTCAACGGGAGTCTCAATTTCCTCGTCGGGCTGGTTTTCGACGAGAAACACGTTTGTGTGTATGCTTAGAATCCCGCGCATGCTCAGAATAAAGTATGAGACGGGAGCGCACCTTCGGTAAACGTAGCATTTGTAATGAAGATAACACATTTTTCAAGCTGTAACAGACTGAAAAGTGCAAATCGTCTCCGACCAAACTTTTACTTAACACGCAGTAACATGAGATTAGCAAAAGCAGTCCCAAGGTTTGTGCCAGTGGAATCGAACTTCCCCTGCCGTCGTACGTGTTGTATGTCACCGCGTTTGAGAACGAGGAGATTTGGTCTTGACAGTGTGTACACAAAGCAAGCTTTACAAGTTTCTCGACAAGCCTAACAAGGAACTCGTCGAGGAAAACGATGTGTCTCGCCCGACGAGTTCCTCGGTCGTGTGTAGGAGGCCTTAGGAAAGAATTCAGGTCTTTCTTAAAGCAATCTACTGAGCTGGCCAGAACCACCTCTTGAGAGAGTCGATTCCACATTTTCACAGCTCTAAAGCCTCCTACACACGATCGGATTTCCACCGGACAAATCCGTGGAATTCTGTGCGAAGGGACATTGGCCGTGAACTTGTTCTGCATACTAATGGAAGAACTTTTTCAGCCAACATAAACAAAACAACATGTTTTTCCTGCTCTTTAGCACCACCATTTGGGTAACTTATGCTAATGTTGTCTTATGGTTAGACAAAAACCCTGCCATCACACAATTGTTGTCGGAAAATCCAATCATGTGTACAGGCTTTTACTGTGAAGAAACCTTTCCGTATTTGGAGATGAAATCTTTTTTCCTCTAGACATAAAGAGTGCCCCCTTGTCCTCTGTGAACTCATATCTTTAAAGCGAACCTTCAGTAATTTTTTCAACTTTCCATCTATTAAATCTTCTGCCCTTGTTGTTTTAACTTTGGATAGTAAAACATTTTTTTTCTGCCAGTAAATACCTTATAAAGCCCACTTCCTGTTTCGTGTCTGGTCATTAGCCTAGGCTTATGACATCATGCACAGCTCTCTCCTTCACTCTAGTGAGAGTTTGCCAGGAAGTGGGTGGGGGTGAGTCATAAGAGGGATAATGAAAGCTCCAGGGCTGCAAAGCTGGAGGTGTGCCTCTGTGTAAATCCAGGAAGTGAACAGGTAGTAGCTTCAGCTGCCCACAGTTAAAATGGCTGCAGTCAGACTTAGTGGAGGGAGATTTCTGCAGCATATTTGGCAAGTACAGAATCACAGTATATATAAAATAATATGCAATGTGGTTGGAGGGAATCTTCAGATTATGTTAGCAGACTGCAGTTACTCTTTAAGCACTCATTTTAAAAGCAGATTTCCCTTACACAAAAGCAATCAATTTTAGTAGGTTTAGGAACTGCAAAAAAAAAAAAAAAAAGTCATGTTTGAACATGGTTAATACAATGTGCAAATCAAAGTGTACATTAAAATAGAAGGTATAAGGAGGGTCAAATACATTTCAATGGGGCTGCTATTAGAAATCACAGGGCCCCACAGCCTACCATACATTTGTTTAGTATGTTATTTTTTTATTTCTTACATGCCCTTACATTACTGCCCTATTGGGGGGGGGGGGGGGTTCTGGTGAACTATCAGGGGCCTTACACTTAAAACAGAGAAAGGGACTGAAGACATACTGTATATTCCTTAGTCCCTCACTGCACTGGACATGAATGAATATAAATCTCTCTGGGGCTTCCTGTTAATTCAGAAACTGAAGCATAGTAAATGCAGTTTACTATGCTTCAGTTATGAATGTACACAGGGCGAGTTGGTACGATTCTCCATCCTGAAACAATCGACCTGTGTGCCCTACAGCAGCTGGCAGGAGGATGAGGAAGCCAGAAGAGCTGTCGGGAGGGGGGGGGGCAGACAGCAGAGGGATGGGGGTGAGGGTGATCAGAGGAGCGGGGGAAGGGGGGTGCAAGTACTGGAACTGAAGCCAGTTCAGACAGCAGATTGGAGAGGAGGAGAAGTGCTACAGAGGGAGCCACAGGAGGATCGGTTCTAGTGATAAGGAGTATAGCCAGGCCTCCCGTTCGGCTGGAACCCCCCTCTTGAATTGATGGGCACTGGGCCTGGTATGGCAAGGCCAACTGTACCTCCTTATTGGCTGCCCTGTGTTCCAATGCAAGAAGATCAGTACGGGTGCCAGCATGTGGTTCTGTGCACTCATGCACTAGCATGCATGCTAAGCAGTGTGCGCAAAGGCGCACCTGCATGCTTGACACTGATATTGATACCAAATAAGTTGGAGTGTGACCTGTGTGTCTTCAGCAAATTCCTGATTAACCTGTGACCTGACCTGCTACTACTGTGTGGCTGCCTGTTGTGTCCTTGGCCTGTGTTTCGGACTTTAGTCCCTGCATTCTGATTCAGTACCTTGCTGTCCAGCTGTTAACTGACCTTGGACTGTATCCTGACACTGCCTCTGCCTTATGCTGCTGTATCTTGCTGCCATACTACTGCTGACCTTGGTATGTATCTTGACACTGTCCCTACCTTCTGATTCAGTACCTTTCTGCCCGGCTGCTGACGACCTTGTGTCCTGGCTACATTCCTGGCTGCTGAACGGGTGCTAGCATGTTTCTGCACCACTACAAGGGTGTTGGACAAAGGCAGGGATGGATTGGACATTGGGACTACAGGGAGTTTCCCGGTGGGCCGATGGCTCAGTGAGCCGGCATCAGTGACAGCGCACCGCTGCCCCCCTCCGCTCCTCTGTCTCTCCCTTCCCGCAGCGCTCACCTCCTCTCCCTCCCCCAGCACTCACCTGGGGGAACAGAGAAGCAGGGGGAGGAGCAGGGACGACAGAAGAGCATGGGGGAGGGGACAGACAGCTGACTCAACAGCTATGGCCTCACTTCTGCCTAATCTTGTCCCATAAGGGGGAGCACCGAACTGATTCCTTGCCCCAGGTGAAATAATCTAGTCTAGCTTCCCCACTGGTACTGCCTATAAGAGTGCCAGTACCAGCCGTTCTACTCTAATAAAGTAGAATGGCTAGTGGCTAGTGAAGGGGGAGAGGGGGGTGCGGGAGTTGTCCGGCCACCATGGGAGAGACCTGTCAAAGTGGGCCAGTCTGGATGAAGTCCAGGGCCAAATTATTGTCCCAGTCCAGCCCAGGACAAAGGTGCAAGAGTATTGTCCACTCTTCAGTTTGATCTCCACCAGATATGTGACAGCAGGTTGGATCATAGAAATTTAGAAACAATTCATACACACTTCATTTAGTATTTCTTTACAACTGCACAAAATATTATATGTTCTGCACTACTGGAAAATACGTACATCCTGGATTTATGTAATCCAACTACCGAAAACATTATACCTGAGAGAAATAGTAAAATAAGGGTTGTGGTGATCTAGGCTCGAATCCCATTATCTAACCCTCTCTATCCATCGGATGCTAATACAGAGTAAAATACAGTACTTAAAGAACAAAATCTACTACAGCAATCAAATACACTTAAAGACAAGTCTACACTGTAGATTTTATCCTGTTCAAGCTACGGTACATATTGTTATCTTGGGTAATTATATTCAGGTGACTTTTACTATATTCAACCTTGCATGTTAAAGTAAAATGTGGATTATTATGACAAATTTTTCAGAATATGAAAGTGAGATGCTTCAAAACTATTTTGAAGCCCAAACAAAATTGAATTGTAACAGTCTGCTCTTTAAATTATTTTTAATTTTTTGCTTTGGATAGAGTGGTGAAGGGTTAGAACCAATGTAAATTCACTGGAAAAGAAAGCAATTTGAAATGCAGAAATTTACTGCTGTCGCTTCAACAGAAAGTATGGAAGAATTGTCCAATGGGTTCACCTGTTCTGGTAATTGATCTATGTCAATGGGCATTAGCCCTCACTTTAAAAAAGATTTCCTCTCACTTCCTGTTTTCTTTATGTAACGGGAAGTAAAGGGACATGACCCCGATGTAACACAGACAACAACATAAGTTTTGGCTAAATATACAATTTAGTAAAACTGTCACTTATGTGGTCTGGGCTAAAAAAAATAAAAATGCTGGACTATCAACCTAACGAAAGGCTCCTGGAATTGGAAACTAGGGATATTTCTAGACATTAGAGATACGAGCTGCCATTATAACATAACACAGAACCACAAAACACTATTATAATATAGCAAGTGGAGAAAGAGATCCTGCGAGGTCCAGGAAACTTCAGATTAACATGCATAAAGTACAACATTATCACCATACCAAGAGCTGATGACAGTAGTGTCACTATGGGGTGGCTATTGAGGCCAGAGCCCTGAATCTGGGGCCCATGGCCCAGAGTCCAGGGCCAGCCCTACCGTGAGAGTGTCCAAGGCTGCCTGGCACAGCCTTGTCCTGCACAGTTGCGACACGCTCACTGAGTCTGCACTCCAAGCTTCACTGACAGCCAGAGCCAAAGATGAGTGTGAGAGCGAGTCTCCTCCATGCTCCGCCCATATCATAGAGCCGGGAGGAACTTTCTCACACAAGCTCCTGAGCTGTGAAGACGGCAGGTGAGTGCAGAACATGGAGGAGGGGTGAAACTCTGTACTGCCCCAGCCTTTCTTCTGTATACCCAGGCTCTTTTATACACTAGCCTCTCTGTATACCCAGCCTCTCTGTATACCCAGGCTCTCTGTATACACTAGCCTCTCTGTATACCGAGCCTCTCTGTATACCTAGCCTCTCGGTATAATCTAGGATCTCTGTATACACTAGCCTCTCTGTATACCCAGCCTATCTGTATACCTAGCCTCTCTGTAAACCTAGCTTCTCTGTATACACTAGCCTCTCTGTATACCTAGCCTCTCTGTATACCTAGCTTCTCTGTATACACTAGCCTCTCTGTATACCTAGCCTCTCTGTATACCTAGCTTCTCTGTATACACTAGCCTCTCTGTATACCCAGCCTCTCGGTATAATCTAGCCTCTCTGTATACACTAGCCTCTCTGTATACCCAACCTATCCGTATACCCAGCCTCTCTGTATACACTAGCCTCTTTGTGTACAAAAGCCCGTAAATGAAGCGCTGTGTCTGAAATCTCGTGATTGCATTAACATGGCGCTTCCCATAATGCACGTGGCCGGCGCCCGAAAATAGCGCAGTTAGTTAAAGGACATTTTTTTCAAACTTTTTTTTCTTAAAGGGGGCGTTTTAATTTTTTTATTTTTTTGGGCGACTACAGGAGGGGGGCGGCGCCCGAGCGCCCCCTATGGTCGGGCCGCCACTGCTCCTTCACATTGTGGTGAAGTCTTTACAACCTGTCACGTAGGGTAGACAGTACCCTTGCCAAATGTGACCCATTTAAGTCAATAGAACCTTACTGCAACCATGTGTAATGGGTGCAGTTGCAGTGCAATACGGTGGGCTATCACCAGTTAAAATAGATATTCAAGAGGCAATGTATTGCCTCAGATTGCCTGTCAAACAGTGGCGTATCCAGGGTATGGCAGGCATAGCACGTGCCATGGGCGACATGTGAAGGGGGCGCTGGTAAGTGGCTGGCAGTCTACACACGGCTCAGTGATGACCCCCAGCAAAGCACAGAGTCAGTACTCTGCTTTCAGGGAAGGTCTCTGAAAGCATGTTAGTGTGTGGGTCAGGTGACTCCCCCCTCGGCACATCCCAATGTTCACCTTGCAGGGTGGTGGGCACTCACTCTCCGTGGGCGTGCAGTGTACACGGGTGGGCAGCATGAGGAAGTTACTGCACATGAGAAGAACAGAGTTGATGCACAGCTGTGCCCCCCCCCCCAATTACAACAAGAGTCGTGACAATTATAGAGCGATTGTCTCTGTGTGTCTCCCTTCCCTTCCTGTAAGCTCTCAGCTGCTGGAGGGATAGACACACAGAGAATCGCTCCGTACTGTGAGAAGGGCTCCGCTATGGACTCAGCTACATGATGATATTTCAGTGTCCCGACTATCACAGGGAGGAGGGGGATATTTGCATCTCCTCTCCTCAGCCAATAATACTTTACCCAAGTTGCAGCTCCTCCCACCCGCCACATTTTGACTCCACCTCCATGAAGAAGAAGCCCAGAATTAGTCCTCAGTGTGCCAGCAGCAGCCATGTGAGTTTTTTCTTTATGTTTACTTCAGGGAGGTTCTACAGCAGCAGTCATAGATTTGTGCTTTTAATGCAGGTGACAGAGAAAGAGGAGAACAGAACCAGTATTCTGTTATCTAGTCATGTTGTCATGTGTTTACTCTGGCACTACCACCCTAACCAGGCACTCTACCACCCCTAACCAGGCACTCTACCCCCCCTAACCAGGCACTCTACCCCCCCTAACCAGGCACTCTACCCCCCTAACCAGGCACTAGGGTGGTAGTGTTAGGGTGGCAGAGTGCCTGGTTAGGGTGGTAGAGTGCCTGGTTAGGGGGGGTAGAGTGCCTGGTTGGGTGGGTAGAGTGCCTGGTTAGGGGGGGTAGAGTGCCTGGTTAGGGTGGGTAGAGGGCCTGGTTAGGGTGGGTAACCAGGCACTCTACCCCCCCTAACCAGGCACTCTACCACCCAAACCAGGCACTCTACCCACCCTAACCAGGCCCTCTACCCACCCTAACCAGGCCCTCTACCTACCCTAACCAGGCACTCTACCACCCAAACCAGGCACTCTACCCACCCTAACCAGGCCCTCTACCCACCCTAACCAGGCCCTCTACCCACCCTAACCAGGCACTCTACCCCCCCTAACCAGGCACTCTACCCCCCCTAACCAGGCACTCTACCCACCCAACCAGGCACTCTACCCCCCCTAACCAGGCACTCTACCACCCTAACCAGGCACTCTGCCACCCTAACACTACCACCCTAACCTGGCACTACCACCCTAACCTGCCACCATAATACTACCATCCTAACCTGGCACTCTACCACCCTAACCTGGCACTACTGTATATCACCTAACCAGGCACTCTGCCACCCTAACCAGGCACTCTGCCACCCTAACCAGGCACTACTGTATCACCCTAATACTACCATCCTAACCTGGCATTCTACCACCCTAACCTGGCACTACTGTATATCACCTAACCTGACACTTTATGTTGGACTATCACATAAAATCCATATAAAATACATTTTTGGTTGTAACATGACAAAAGGTGGAAAATTTCAAGGGGTATGAATACTTTTTCAAGGCACTGTGTGTGTGTATATATATATATATATATATTATAGTTGGGCCCCTTACTTTTGTTCCTGTCCCCCCATGTGCCCCCCCTAAATCCCTAATTATGAAAGCTAGCGATACCACTGTTACACTGAAGACTGAGTGACAGTGCAGCAACAAGAGTTTCAGGGGCCACTTGTGCAGCGATTGGTGGCACAGCACTGTCCCAAAATGATCAGCGGGGACAGACGGTGCGGGGTGCCGGGCACTGATTGCACCGTTGCGTGATACTCGAGCAAGTATCCTATGGCTCGGGATCATCCAGAAGAGTGTGCGCTATAACGAGGGTTACGCTCTGTACCTGGCTCTCCTGGCCTGCAAGGAGGGCACCAAGAGGGGGCAACTTAGCAAGAAGGAGGCCAAGACCAACAGTTAGCACTAACCATGGTTTGCCCTCTTCTGCTTCGAGGGAGAGCCCCTGACCCTCTGGACTCTACATGCTGGAAGGTGCCAGCTGTGAAAACATCCCCCCCACCCATAGTGGGCAGCGTGGGCAAGGAAAGCATGGAGAAGCAGGTATCCCCCTACCAATATCTATTGTACCCTGTGTACAGACTTGCAGTCTACATGGCTGATCACATTCTACACTGACCCTACAATCACAGAGGACCCTACCCATATCTATGTATACTTCCATTCAGTCCTGTCCAGCTCTTGGTGGATTTTGGGCCATCACTCATCTTGGATAATTTTTTGGACATGGGGTGATCACCCATGTAGATTGTCACTTTATACAGACCGGGGACCATCACCTACCAACATGGCTTTGGAGTGTGCCCACACCAAAAGAACATGCAAACTACATGCAGATAAATTCCTGGCCCAGATTCAAACCAAGTGAGGCAAGTCCCAACCACTAACCCAGTGTTTCCCAACACCAGTCCTACTATATACCTGTATATACTGACAGTATTATCTGAAAGATGGGTTTCAAAAGTTTTGACAGGGGCGCAGTTTCAGTGTTTGCCATAGGCGCCATTTTCACTAGATACGCCTCTGCTGTCAAATTTACATTTGTGGAGGCGTTTACTGCCCCTCTGAAAAAATAAACCCTAAATTAGATTAATTTCCTTTCCTGACTTTACAGTATATTCCTTAAGAGTTTCAGAAAAGAGTTGTCTTGATATGCTTTATATATTAGAAAATCATAAGCAAAAAGGGCTGTGAATGCATAACATTAGCAATGTGATAGAAGCAATTTGTACATATATTTATGAGTGCAGTACTTAATCCAGCTTTGAAAAACTAAATCAATTCACAAAGCATTAAACTGGTCATATAAGATAACGTGTCATATCTTTAATAATGGACAATCTTTTCTGAAAAAAAAAAACATGTACTGTATATGTTTTGCTTATGTATATAACTGCCAAATACTTGTGGACAATGTTGAATCCTTATAAAAAAAAAAATATAAGTGAAACCCTGTGTAACAATACTCAATTTGGTATACACAGACCCCTGGGTAGCTGGAGCTCAATTAATGTGAAAACACATCTAACAAAACATGGTAAATGAGAGCTGTGCCTCCCCAATCCTAACCATTTTTAACATAACTCAAATAGTCAAAGCTTCAAACACATAAAGTAGTATACAATGTTATATAAAATGAAAATGCATCCTGATGTCATACATATGTTCCTTCAGTTCTGCCACATTGTTGGCGTTGTGGAAATGATATTGGCACTTTGTTTCATATTTTTTGGAAATGTTCCCGAGTTCAACCCTTTTGGCAAGAGGTGAGATTGCTGGCACAGGAGGTGATAGAAGTGTCCCTTCCATTTGATCCATTGCACTTTCTTTTGGGCCTCCCGTTCCCAGGTCTAACCAAAGGTGCTAACCGCTTGGCCGCCTATATTTTATTGGCCGCCAGGAGGCTCATACCGTTGTGTTGGTTGTCTGATGCCCCGCCTCCATGGACCAGATTTCTGCACCTGGTTGCTGAAATCCGGAGGATGGAATATTTGACAGCCTCTGTTAACGATTCCATACCACAATTTGATAAAATCTGGGAACCTTGGGATCTCTCGAGATACGGGACCCCTGTGTCATTGCCCTCGCCTTAGTATATATATTCTGTTTGCTTCTCCAATATATGCCTAAGAGTTGTTTGTTTTGTATGATCTTGTTAAATCATGCAGACCACTCCTGTGTTCTGCATCCTTGGACACTATGTATATGTTATTTACTTTCTTGTTCTTTCTTTGTACAATCTCGGTATCGTCATTGTGTTGATCTTTTCAATACTTTGTATCTTATAATACTGTGATGTCTTACTTGTTTTTTTCCCTATAACTCAATAAAAATACAATTTTGAAAAAAATGAAAATGCAGTAAAAGTGCCAAGTATTGTAAATCTTCATAAATAAAGTGCAACAATCCGTGCCACCACAAAGCTTATTTCACTTTGTGTCTAGTGCCCCGTTCCCCTTCTGCAACCAAATTCATCAGATGGTGCTGACCACTTGAGCTTATGCTAAGCAGTGGCAGACACTCATTATGGGTGCACGGGCACCACCCCCCCTAATCCATGTGTCCGGACCTTAATCTACATGCAGGGTGCCGAAGGCATGAATTTTAATGGATTTTTTTTTTAGAAGCGCATGATCAGAGCCTGAGGCTCTAATTGGCTTAAAAAAGGGTGGGCTCAGGGCACAGAGCACTGCGCCCTGAGCCCACCTTGTTGTGTGACATTAGAAAATTAATATTCGCTAAAGTCTTCCTGTTTCGTATGTTGACGTATGTTTGAGGTCATTGTCCTGCTGGAAGACCCAAGATCTCGGATGCAAACCCAACTTTCTGACACTGGTCTCTACAGTGCGACCCAAAATCCTTTGGTAATCCTCAGATTTCATGATGCCTTTCAAGGCACCCAGTGCCAGAAGCATCAAAACAACCCCAAAACATCATTGAACCTCCACCATATTTCACAGTAGGTACTGTGTTCTTTTCTTTGTAGGCCTCATTCCGTTTTCGGTAAACAGTAGAATGATGTGCTTTACCAAAAAGCTCTATCCTGGTCTCATCTGTCCACAAGATGTTTTCCCAGAAGGATTTTGGCTTACTCAAGTACATTTTGGCAAACTGTAGTCTTACTTTTTTATGTCTCTGTGTCAGCAGTGGGGTCCTCCTGGGTCTCCTGCCATAGCGTTTCATTTCATTTAAATGTCGACGGATAGTTGGCGCTGACACTGATGCTCCCTGAGCCTGCAGGACAGCTTGAATTTTGGAACTTGTTTGGGGCTGCTTATCCACCATCCACTCCAGACTATCCTGTGTTGCAAACTTTCATCAATTTTTCTCTTCCATCCACGCCCAGAGAGATTAGCTACAGTGCCATGGGTTGCAAACTTCTTGATAATGTTGCGCACTGTGAACAAAAGCAAATCTAGATCTCTGGAAATGGACTTGTAACCTTGAGATTGTTGATATTTTTCCACAATTTTGGTTCTCTAGTCCTCAGACAGTTCTCTTCTCCTCTTTATGTTGTCCATGCTTAGTGTGGCACACACAGACACACAATGCAAAGACTTAGAGCCGGTTCACACACAGGTGGCACGACTTTGGGGGCGACTCGGCAAGGCGATCTCAAGGCGACTTGAGAGGCAACTTGCAAAATTACTTCAGTATTGAAGTCAATGCAAGTCGCCCCCAAAGTCGTACAGGAACCTTTTTCTAAGTCGGAGCGACTTGCGTAGCTCCTATTAGAATGGTTCCATTGACTACTGTGGA
Source organism: Rana temporaria (assembly GCF_905171775.1). NCBI lineage: Eukaryota > Metazoa > Chordata > Amphibia > Anura > Ranidae > Rana > Rana temporaria. Next base: position 124,133,144 of record NC_053489.1, read on the forward strand.
CCACGACATGTCAGGCGGCTGAGTCGCCTGACAGGTCGCCCCAGTGTGAACCAGCTCTAAGTGAACTTCTCTTTTCTCGTTTTTATCTGTTTTCAGGTGTGATTTTTATATTGCCCACACCAGTTACTTGCCCCAGGTGAGTTTAAAGGAGCATCTCATGCTTGAAACAATCTTATTTATCCACAATTTTGAAAGGGTGCCAAGAATTTTGACCAGCCCATTTTTGGAGTTTTGTGTCACATTATGTCCAATTAGCTTTTTTCCCCTCACTTTTTTTGTTTTGTTCCAATACACACAAAGGGAATTAACATGTGTATAGCAAAACATGTGTTACTGCAATACTTTTCTGTGAAAAATACTTGATTTTTTGGAAAAATTCCTGGGGTGCCAACAATTTCGAGCATGACTATATATATATATATATATATATATATATATATATATATATATATATATATAATATTTTTTTGAATCATACACCCTTAACTGCTTGCCGACCAGCCGCCGTCATTCTACGGCGGCAGGTCGGCTCTCCTGGGCGAGAGCCCGTACAATGACGTTGGCTCTTTTTGCGGCCACTAGGGGCGCGTGCGCGCCGCCCGCTCGTCCGTGAACCCCGTGCGGGTGCCCGGCGGGCGCGATCGCCGCCGGGCACCCGCGATTGCTCGTTACAGAGCGGGGAATGGGAGCTGTGTGTGTAAACACACAGCTCTCGGTCCTGTCAGCGGGGGAAATGCTGATCTTCTGTTCATACAATGTATGAACAGAAGATCAGTGTTTCCCCTAGTGAGGCCACCCCCCCCCACAGTAAGAACACACCCAGGGACATACTTAACCCCTTCCCCGCCCCCTAGTGTTAACCCCTTCACTGCCAGTGGCATTTTTATAGTAATCCAATGCATTTTTATAGCACTGATCGCTATAAATATATGGTCCCAAAAATGTGTCAAAAGTGTCCGAAGTATCCACCATAATGTCGCAGTACCGAAAAAAAAAACGCTGATCGCCGCCATTACTATTAAAAAAAAATATTAATAAAAATGCCATAAAAATACCCCCTATTTGTAAACACTATAACTTTTGCGCAAACCAATCAATTAACGCTTATTGCGTTTTTTTTTACGAAAAATATATAGAAGAATACGTATCGGCCTAAACTGAGGAAAAAAAAAGGTTTATATATTTTTGGGGGATATTTATTATGGCAAAAAGTAAAAAATATTCATTTTTTTTAAAATTGTCGCTCTATTTTTGTTTATAGCGCAAAAAATAAAAACCGCAGAGGTGATCAAGTACCACCAAAAGAAAGCTCTATTTGTGGGAAAAAAAGGACACCAATTTTGTTTGGGAGCCACGTTGCACGACCGCGCAATTGTCTGTTAAAGCGACGCAGTCCCGAATCGCAAAAAGTGCTCTGGTCTTTGGGCAGCAATATGGTCCGGGGGTTAAGTGGTTAAACAACAATTAGATGGCTGTATCTGCCCCATAGATAGATATATATATATATATATATATATAAAAAATCAAAATTGTATACAACATCCAAAAGAATGATCCAAAATGTTCTCTGCTAGGTTTATTCAGCACAATCAAATTTCAAAATGAAAGCCCTAAAGGTTTATATGCGCAAGCACCTAGCGTGTGAAATGCATTAAGGTTTCAGCACTTATGTCTGATTGTGTTGTGCTTTCTATTTGCAATATAAGCCCTCGATCTAGCAGAGAATACTTTAGACCCATTGTTATGGATGTTTGTTTTATAAATTCAGATCAGGCAAGGTTTGGGAGCCGTGATTTGTTCCTGCACACGCAAATAGAATGCTGGCCTCCCTTTCGGCACAGGGATCTATCATAAAACTTTTATGTAATTTTAATGACAGAGCTGTTTAAATAGCTTAGATGTGGTGGCTGCATTTGTTTTCTATTTTCGGCTTTTTTCTTTTATTTTTAACAGGTGATCCTGCCAGGAAGTCTTTTATTTTCAAGAGACCAAGCTGGCCTGCAGATGTATCAGTTAGAGGGCTGAATCAATCCATTTACCACAGACAGGGGTGTCTACAATGATTTGCTTTTATTTTTTTATGCAAATACTTTATCCCATAAGAAAAAAAATGTTGCTGTAACTTGGGGGTGCTGAACCTTTTGAAGAGTGACTTAAGTGATTAAATAACGTGGACCACAATCAAATTAAATGGTTCAGTTTTTTTTTACTAGCATAACAAAGAGTATAACTACTTCAATGCCAGGCACTGTTCCCCCTTCCTGCCCTGGACAATTTTCAGCTTTTAGCGCTGTCACACTTTGAATAATTGTGCGGTCATACAACACTGTACCCAAACTAAAAAAATTCTTCCCACAAGAGCTTTCTTTCGGTGGTATTTGATCACTGAAATTTTAGATTTTTTTCTTAATTTCTGTTGTAAAATGTTGTTTTCTCCTTTACTGGTGAGCACTGATGAGGCAGCACTGATGGGCACTGATGAGGCAGCCCTGATAAGGTGGCACTGATGAGGAGGCACTGATATATAGAATTGATGGGCACTGATATGAAGCACTGATAGGCTGTGCTGATTGGCACTGATAGGTGGCACTGATGGGCATTGACAGGTGCCACTGATTGGCACTAATGAGCAGCACTGATGATGAGGTACTGACAGGTTCTACTAATGAGTAATGATTTGCCCTGTGACGGGCACTGATTGGCACTGTTTTAGGCACTGGTTGGCACTTTGATTGGCACTGACAGGCGTTCCTGATGGGGCACTGACTGGCAGCTGATGGGCACTGATTGGTATTGTTGTGTCACATCTGATGGGGGCTGTGCTGATAATCAATGTGCTGATTATCAGGGCAGATCCCCCTTCTGATAAGGAGAGCTTCCGATCGGCTCTCCCTGTCAGCATGAACCGAGGAAAGGTATTTACCGGCACATCCTGGTTCACGCTGTGATCAGCTATGATTGGTCACAGCTGATCACCTGGTAAGGAGCTTTTATCTGAGGCTCCGTACCATGATTGGAGAGTGACACACAGCACCACCGATCACAGCGTTACATGCCCCTGTGGGCACCTGATCGCAACTTATCCAGCTGGATGTCATATGATGCCCAGTCAGAAAAATGAAACCATTGCCCAGCCATCATTCTGCTATAGGCCGGGCGGGAAGTGGTTAAACAACAAACAGGATCATCATTTTCCATGGGACCAATTACGTTGGATGCTTACCCACTGTTTAACTGCTTGCCGCCTGCCCACAGTACATTTACTGCAGAAAGGCAGCACCGCCAGCCTAGGCGATATACTGGTACGACGCCTAGCACATGCGCACTAACGTGCCCCCTTGTGCGTGCAGCAGCGCAATCCTATGACAGCTGTGCCTGGTGGACACAGCGAATCTCCACTGGGGTATCATGTGATCGCTATGATTGGTCATAGCGATCACATGATTACAATGTCAACGAAAAACTGATTCCATTCATGACTGTATTGTGATGCCTTTGATTGTCCCAGGTACCATGTGATAGCTGTGGGCCAATCACAGCACCCTGTACCATGAGATTAGCCAATCACAGCATGTCAACAGTAAGAAAGCTGGCATGAATGGAAAGCCAGTGTAATCATCACTGTTATAAGCAATAACAGTGTGAAAAAGATGGTATTGTTTAGCAAACAATAAAAAAAACAGTGGTGATCAAATACCACCAAAAGAAAGCAGTATTTGTGGGGGGAAAATGATAAAAATGCCATTTGGGTAGAGCATTGCATGACCGTGCAATTGTCATGCAAAGTACGACAAGGTTGAAAGCTGAATAATGGCCTGGGTATAAAGGGGGTGAAAGTTTGTCTGACAATACACCAAACTTTTGTTGGTTTAGGCCTCAATTTCATATGTGTTTAGGGGGAAAACAACAATTTCCTATGGGAGACTCAGCTGGGTTTCTGCAAACAGCTGGAAGAGGGAAGCACAATTCCATACAAAGAGAGGCTGGCAGTGCTCACAGCAATTGTTATGTATGGGACATGCATTGATTACCTGTGGATAACTGGCCGTGGGTGCAAACTGGGTCGAAGGCTGATCATCCAAGGTAATCATTGCATGTTCAACTACATATGAAAATTCCTGCAACCTCTCATTGCTTTATATAGAGCTTCTTGCCCACAGCTGTAAATGAAAGCCATGTCCCTGCAGGAATTCTTATGCCGCGTACACACGATCATTTTTCGGCATGAAAACAAAACGATGTTTTTTAAACGTCATTTAAAATAATCGTGTGTGGGCTACACATAATTTTTCGGCTTCTGAAAAACGACAAAAAAAAAATTCGAACATGCTGCCTTTTTTAACGTCGTTTTAAAAAATTTCGTTTTTCGGGTTGTAAAAAATTATCGTGTGTGGGCTAAAACTACGTTTTAAACCCGCGCATGCCCAGAAGCAAGTTATGAGATGGGAGGGCTCGTTCTGGTAAAACTACCGTTCATAATGGAGTAAGCACATTCATCACGCTGTAGCAGACAGAAAAGCGTGAATCTTCTTTTACTAACACGGAATCAGCTAAAGCAGCCCAAAGGCGAATAGAACTTCCCCTTTAGAGTGCCGTCGTAAGTGTTGTACGTCACCGTGCTTTGTTCATCATTTTTTTAAAATGATGGTGTGTGGGCAACGTTGTTTTTGATAATGAAGTTGGAAAAACTTTGTTTTTTGAACATGCTGAAAAACAAAGTTTTTTTTTTATGCCGAAAAATGATCGTGTGTACGCGGCATTAGTCTGCCCCCAAATGCACGCTGTGAATGAGGCCTTACAGAGCACAGTTCTTCATTTGTAAAAAAAAAAACAAGAAAACCAGAAAAAAACTAATTATCTGATTTTATGTACTGTGAAATTGGAGCCATGATGAAGAGAAAATGGAAAAGTAGTGAGAGTGGATCATTAGCAGTCAGTAAATGTATTCTAATCCATACTGTACTGTTCATAGACGATGCCTCCGCTCTGATCTAATGAGTTCATTAGTTACTTAATACTTTTTGATGTTTATCGGTTTTGTGTTTTTACATGTAAATAAATGTCAAGTGAAGTTTAACCTCTCACATATATGTAATCACCATAAAGATCATCAAGGAAAGCTTTAAGCTGGAGAGGTTAATTGCTGGTGAATGTCTTCCATCAAAGCCCTGCCTAGCAGAAGGCCAAGGAGAAAATGTCAGTGGACGGCAGTATCCCCAGGGAAACCTCGTACATTTGTGAGACTCTGGCATTCTGTAAAACTAAATCCATCTTTCGTGACATTATCTATCAGCTTGACCTAAAAAGACCTACAGTAAACAGATTAATCAATATTTTAAATGGTAAAATCGTGAAATATAAAGTCAGCTCATAGAATGAAGCTTTTAGGTAGTATTTCAAAGGTTTGGTACAACAAAATACTACTTAGTTAACATTAAACAACATTAAAAATAATCTATTGATCAGAGCAATATTGGAAAGGCATCAGAACAGTTGGAACAGAAAAGGCTTGTGCAGTCTTTTTTCAATAAAGTTTTTGATCGAGCTTGATAAAAAAGTTTAGCTTTGTAAAGTATGTAATATTTTCTGTGTTAAAAGAGATGTATGGGATTTGTTTTTTTACAAGAATCATACTTAGGTCAATACTGCATCTGTCCCCCGCTGGCTCTAGCACTGAGAACTGAGCGATCAAACACTGCAGATTGCTTGGTTCTCAGAAAACCGGTGACTGTCAGTCGCTGGCTCTCTTCTCTGCCCCCCCCCCCACAGGCTTAATGGAGAACTAGGCTATGGAGGGTTTGGGAGCGACAGGTTTAGGCTCTCGGCGGCTTGTGTGGGCAGATCCCAACTATATGGTCGCAATCTTTCCCGAGCCTGGACCGGCCCTGTGACGTCAGCCAACAGCGAGCTTCAGCCTGCTGTCTGCTGAATGAACTGCGCTCCTGTAAACAACAGAAGTACAGCTAAATGATCTTTAATTTCAAGCAGGGAGCAGGATCATTCTCAAAGCAACCTAAGCAGGATCCAATAACCAAGACCTTCATGCTCCTGCAGTACACTAGGGTGGACAAGGTCATTGGTCAAAGCTGTGCATCTTCCAGTCACTTTACAATATATGATGTACTCCAGGCAGTTGGCATTTTGCATGACAGACCATGTCACTACAGACAATGCAAATGGGGTGGCTTCCGCCTACAACAAAACGTATCACTGTCAACAGAAGGGGTGGGATAAGAGAGGGGAAAAGTTGCTACCTTGCCCAGAGCCCCATTCTGCCTTAATCAGTCCCGGTTGTAGTATAGAAGGTTGCCTATCTACTCCACTTTTTTGGCGTGAAGTTTTACAGCTGTAGTCTCTTTTCTTCTCTCCAGAGTTGTTGGATACATGCTAGTTTCTGTGTGCCATATGTATCATGAGGCTTGATAGTTTTTCAAAATCAATTTAATATGGCAGCTCCAGAATACAATATCCATAAAAAATACAAGCAATGCATTGAGATAAACCTTTGGTTAAAATCATATTGGGTTAAGGCTACTTTCCCACTGAGGCTGTTTTCAGCGCTTTAGCGCTAGAAATCGCCTCTAACGCCTAAAACCCTCCCCATTCATTTCAGCGTGACTTTTCACACTGGGGTGGTGCGCTTGGGGAAAGTTCTGAAAAGTCCTGCAAGCAGTATCTTTGGGGCGGTTGAGAGCTTGCTCCCAAAACTCCCTGCACATTGAAATAAATGGGCAGCACTGCCAAAGCGCCTTCAAAACACTTTGGCAGTGCCGCAACAAGGGCGATTTCAAACTTTTCTTAGGCTGCTAGCGGGGGTAAAAGCGTCCCACAAGCGGCCGAAAAGAACCGTTAAAACTAGCGGCACTTTACCGCAGATGCCCGGCGCTTTCAGTGTGAAAGTAGCCTTAATTAGACTGTGTATAGGTAGTGTCTTTTTCACATTATCATGAAGGGGCCCAGGCCTTTAAAAAAAAAATGGAAGAGGAATAAAACAGTAGCCAATACACGTCAGGAGCCAATACACGTCGCTCGGCGCTGTGTCCCAGGAACTCTTCTGCTGCCAAAGATTGTTTATATGCCTGTTTGAATCGGCGAAATTGTGAGTAGCCTGTACATTTTTTAAATTAAAAGTTTTGTGACCAAGCGGAGGCTCTTAGATTGTGTCTTTTTCTCTTCATGTTCCTGACCATTGGTTGTGGCTGCTGTAATGAGGATTCGGTCGCATCACCAGCTCCTTGTGTCATATATGCTTTCATGACCATCTGGTAAAACAGTGGTCTTACGTTAAGGTGAGAGTACCCACTCACACTGGTGGAGGAACACATTTTCAGTTTTGGGTGTCTCTTTTTCCTTCTTTCACGCGGTGAAGATTCCCAAAGATTTGATCGCTGGATCTTTGTCTTTATTGTGGACTATTTACCTTATGTGGACTTGTGCATTTATTTTATTATTTACTTTTGTTCACTTTAATTTACACATTTATGATTGGTTTGCGCTGCACTGTTCTCTGTTTTTATATTTATTCCTTTGGATTTTGTGAATGTCTTTTTTTGTGTTCAGCAAGCATTCCAGTGGAATTTCAACTGTTTAGTTTTATTTCACTCTCTATTACCTGAAATACTTTTGATTATTACGTATTTCACTTTAAATAAGGGTCTTCTTGCACTAGTTTTGATCACGTTTACACATATTTTTGCGCTGATTGCACCCCTTGTTTATTAGTATTTTTATACTTTCTAAAATGGAAAATTATAGTTCTATATTGATTTTAAAGAATGTTGGTATGAATTGAAAGTGGGTTAAGTAAGTTTGGAAAACCAAGTGTTATGAGCAGAAAAAAGGAAAACAATTGTGTCCCACTTGTTGATTCTTCAAAAAAAAATACAGTTTTATATCTTTATGTTTGAAGCGTGAAATGTTGCAAAAGGTTGCAAAATTCAAGGGGGCCGAATACTTTTGCAAGGCACTGTAGATGTCGTTTTCAAGTGTGCAGCACTTTGGATCCTACTGCACTCGTTCCATATAGCTGGATGAGTGGTGTTAGCATCTGAATACACAGGAGGTGAAAGGAACTGTGTGACAGGCCCTCCTGGAGCAGCAGCATACATATATAATCTATATAAGTTGCTCATTGATGCTGGTGAAATAAATACCATTGCAAACTCCTATATCTAGAGAGACATAAGCAGAATAGTGTCCCTGTCACAGAACATTGCACGATGTGTTCATGCACTGAAGTATTAATGCTTTGACTCCTTCTTTAAAGGGTCCTGTGGTCAAGGGAGTATGCGATTCCCAAACTGACCTGAGGGGGCTCTGCTAGGAAACAATACATTATCTATCTATCTATCTATCTATCTATCTATCTATCTATCTATCTATCTATCCTTTTTAAAAGAGTTTACAACAAACAAGCATCTCTCGAGAACTTCAATTCTGCACATGTAGACAATAAAGTAGATGCTGAAACTCTATAACACCCTCTTGCATCAACTATTTTCATACAGCTCCTTTATGCGTTTCTCCTGCTGATGGACCACAAAAGAGCAGAAAGCACTTAAGTGTTTGAGTTAAACATCTACTGCAGAGAAAATCTGGACAATAAAAGTCCACATCACACCCCGCGGTCCCCTGAAGTAAGAAAATACCACTTTCAGCTCACTCAAAATGCAATCAGGAATTGCCTCTCTCTTATATAATAACATTTACCTGCAATTTTATGACAAATGTGAAGCACTCTTATGCAGTGGGCAAGTCCCTAATTACACATTACCTCCTGTGGAACAGAAAATCGCCACTTTAATCCTTTGAATTCTATTTTGCTGCACCCATTTTCTTGAAACAGTACCTTTGCAGCTGTGCTTACTTACATTATTAGTACAATACAATAACACAGTACAATTTTCAGACCAAATTAGCCCACACAAGTACTTTTAGTGAATACTATAACCAACAACAAAACATTTGTTTAGTTAATTCTTATAGAATATACTGTATGCTTCTTTTTAAAATAGGGAAAATATATAATGATTTAACCAAATTAAAAAAACAAAATGATTTAAGTGCACGGAAGGGTAAGACTCTGTGAATGAACAGTCAGGATGCATGCAATTTGATTCCATAAGACCTTAGAGCAGTTCACTCCAGTTCCCCCACTATACCTTTGTGTGACTTTCCCAACTTCATAGACTGTAGACCACGCTTTCTCAGCCAGGGTTCCTCTAGAGCAGTGGTCGCAAACGAGTGGTCCACTAGAGCAGCGGTCGCAAACGAGTGGTCCACTAGAGCAGTGGTCGCCAACCGGTGGTCTGTTGACCACTGATGATCCACGAGAACAGTTTGGAGGTCCCCAGGGGTTCTGCCGCAAATGAACATTGTGGCGGATGTATACCACCCAATGTTGTTTCCAGCGTTGTTCTCAATGCACGCTGACAGTCAATAATGTCAGCGTGCATTGATACCTGATGTCTCCTCTGTAGTTCTGGCTCCTGTGAACTCAAAGGGTGGCGTCTGGAGTAGTACAGAGAGTGGGAGGTGATAAAGGCGGGGTCATCAAATTGCAGGACTGATCACAGACTGTGGGAGGGAGCACGAAGCTCCACCGAATGGCTGGATAAGAAGTTAAGATCCAATGATGAGTCTGTGTTAGGCAGAGAGCTGGGTGGGCTGGTGGGCAGGGAGCCGGGGGGATTGTTTGTATAAGGCATGTAAAATAATGTTAGTGGTCTGCAGGATTAAAAATTGTGAGTCTAGTGTTTTGTGAGGTCCAAAAGGTTGACGACCACTGCTCTAGATGTTGTTAGGAAGTTCCTTGAACAGTAAGCAATGGTAGACTAATCTCCCACCTACGATTACCAATGTAGGAGGGCATTTCTTCACTGACCATAAAGGTAAGGGTACATGTTATTTACATTTTTTGCAATGGTTATTGTAAGGGGACACTTCAATTTTAACTTTTCTGTCCCTTATTATTACCTTTCATTAATTATTTGTGCATAGGCAGTGGGGTAAAATAATTAGTTTTGGTTATCAAATATATTATTATTTAATACTTAAGCACCCTATTTTGTTCCCTTTGTGTATTACATGCTTTTGGAATCACACCAAAAAATTCTATATCCTTATTATTTTAATTAAGACTTTTTAGCAGCTTGTTGATCATGCTATTTAATTATGAAACACAGATATACATCTACCCCTCAGCTCACTATTTCAGCCTCCTCACATATCACTAATTTACTAACAGACATGTCAGCCTGGATGTCACATCACTTACTCAAACTCAATATATCCAAAACTGAGCTCATGAGTTTTCCTCCCACACACGCCTCTTCTGATTTCTCTATCAAGATCGATAGCACTTGACATGGAATTTTATAGATAGGCAACTCCTATCCTCATATTGATTAGTGGTTCCAAATTAATAATACTGATTAGTGGTTCCAAGTTAATAATAATTACTGCAGTAGGGAACAGACACAAAAGATCTTTCCAAATAATTGTTCCGCTTTATTATGATGCAATTGAAGGTTTTTATACACACGATTACGTAGGTATCACATTAATATTACAATTGTATGTTTATGGTAACAAGGGGCGTAACATAGGCAGCCCAATTGTAATCAGGACTTGAAAGAATGCAAACATTTAATGAAAACATTATTAGTGCCGTGTGAGGGCAGTGTGCAATACATACAAAATAGAATACAATTATATACAGAACTTAAAAAGGTCCTTTACACTACTATCAGCCCGTCCTTGCATGCTAAGGTGTAACCCTGGACTATGAACTATCCTTTCGACCCCACATCCAAACACTGTCCGAATCTTGCCCCCTCAACCTCGACAACATCTACAAAATACGCCCCTTTCTAGCCAATGACACCACAAAGCTTGTAGTTCACTCCCTGGTCATCTCTTGTCTTGTCTACTGGAACTCCCTCTTCAATGGATTACCTTTACATAGGCTATCCCTTCTTCAGTCCATCATGAATGCTGCTGCCAGGCTCATCCACCTTACCAACCGCTCAGTGTCTGAGGGTTTCTCCAGGGTAAAATGTTTGAGAAAGGCAGCTGTAGATAGTGGCATACTGCTTCCCAGAGGTGTGAACGGGTTCTTACTGAAGGAAAGTGTGTGAACTGACCATATAAGAAAGTGATATAAAAAAAGAATAAGAAAAACAAAAAGCGGCGCCCTCTAAGCGTAGTATGGAGTTTAATAAGAAGGACAAACAACAACAAATCTTATGAGAGGTTACTCACAAGAATACAGGGGGTACAGGTATTGAAATACTGGTGTCATCTGTGGCTGGCGTCTGGAGTGCATAGACTCTGCTGGGAAGGTCTTCTCACAGGCTTCAGGCATCGTGATGAAGAGCCTGACGAAGAGACACGCATGTCTCGAACGCGTGCACCGCCCTGAGACTGTATCCGGAAGTGACGCTCTGCTGTTTGCGCTCCACGGCTGCGTTCCACCGCGCCGAATGTGGCGTTCCTGCTTCCCCCCGTACCAGCGCTGTGTTACCATCTAGGGACCTCCAGAGACACCGCACTCGGCCCTTACCTTGTGGATTAACCATCACGCTGCCTGAAGCCTGTGAGAAGACCTTCCCAGCAGAGTCTATGCACTCCAGACGCCAGCCACAGATGACACCAGTATTTCAATACCTGTACCCCCTGTATTCTTGTGAGTAACCTCTCATAAGATTTGTTGTTGTTTGTCCTTCTTATTAAACTCCATACTACGCTTAGAGGGCGCCGCTTTTTGTTTTTCTTGTTGTTGTTTCAGAATTGCTTCTTCTTGACAGCTGGCAGCCCTCCAAGCAAGAGTGTATATCTAATATAATATAACTTGTGTTACTGCTCCATGAACTTTCTATGGACTGAACTTTTATCACAAATAATTTAAATTTTTTAATTTTGACTATATTTTTAACAACTCTCTCATGGACAGCTGAATTTGATCACTGCCCCACTCCTAAAATCCTCCCTTTTTTCATTTTTTAAACTTTCAGCTATCACATGAGTTTCACCATTCCACCATTCCCCTCCTTAAGCGTGTATTCCTATCTCCTTCATTTCATTTTGGTGAGCGCTTGATTTTATCTGTTTTTTGTTTGATATAAAAAAAGAATTAAAGTGATTGTAAATGATCACCTTGTAAATTAACCCATTTAGAAAATAGAAATGAACAGCAAAACATATTTGTGTAGCTAAAAAAATTACAAAACAATACGCTTGTATAGAATTAAATATACAATACAACCATGGTTTGCGAGCATAATTCGTTCCCGAAACATGCTTGTAATCCAAAGCACTTGTATATCAAAGCATTTTTTTACAGGGTATAAAAGAGAAGAGCGGCACCTCTAAGTGTAGCAATAAGTTGCTAAATGTTGTACCTTCATTAAATGTAACCATATTACAACACTTGGAGGCTCCTTTCTTCTTTTTATAGTCAGTTGTGACATTAAAACTACTCTTATATCAAGACATTGCTTGTATATCGAGGAAAAATGTATTAAAACATGTTGCTTGTCTTGCAAAACGCTCTCAAACCAAGTTATTCTCAAACCAAGGTTTTACTGTAAGTGTAAAAACAGCAACATATATTGTGAGATAAAAACACAGCAAAAAATATGACAAAGAAAAATAAGTTGCGCTGAAAAATACAACACATACATTTTTAAAAGGTATATAAAAGTGCAAAAAAGGCTTCAATAAAGTCCAAAAGCACAAAAGGGCTATAATCACAAAGTCAAATGGAACAAACGAAAAAAACACATCATAGAGTGTAGAAAAATGTGAACTTGAAAGAGGAATCCTCTACCTTAAGGCCCTTTTCACACCGGGGTGGGAGGTGCGGTGGCGGAACAGTCGGAATTGCCGTAGAATTGCTGTGGTATTCGGCCGCTAGCAGTGCGGTTTTAACCCCCGCTAGCGGACAAAAAAGGGTTAATACCGCCAGCAATGCGCCTCTGCAGAAGCGCATTGCCTGCGGTATAGCCGCAGTGTCACATTGTTTTCAATGGGAAGGAGCGGTGGAGGAGCGGTAAACACACCGCTCCTCTCACCGCTCCAAAGATGCTGCTGGCAGGACTTTTGGAGCGTTCCCGCCAGCGCATCGCCTCAGCGTGAAAGCACTCGGGCTTTCACACAGACTGCAGGGCAGGAGTTTTTCAGGCGCTATTTTTAGCGCTAAACCGCCAGAAAAACTCCTCAGTGTGAAAGGGGTTTTAGAGATCCACCGACACACAGGTTAAGATGTACAGAAGGCCACATGAACCTTGGTACATTCACCATTGAAGAGATCCAAGGAGAATAGCAGTGATGGTATGCGCCCCATATGCGTTTCCTTCTGGTTTGGACTCTGGTCATCTGAATAATCCAGCAGTAGACCAAACAAAATAATAAAAGGAGATGCAATAATGTAAAACCTTCTAACAGGAGTTTTAATTTGGCTAAAAAATTGCACTTGCACATTCCCAAAAAAGTACAGGCAAGAAAAACAGCAACAATCTGCAGCAGATGGAGCAACGCAGCGACAGGTATGTATTCTTCTGCCCGACAGGTTTCGTCACAAATGGACTTCTTCTGGGGCATCATTCCTCATTCTTGCAGGATCCCTCTGAGCTCCTTGACTGGTCCTCTGAAGCCACTTATCTTTGCTGCCCCTCCTGCAAGTTTCTGATGTCATTGCATACAATGCAGGACGAGCAGGATCTACCCACATTTTAGAACTTTGGAAAAATAGTAAAGCATTGGCTGCCGATAGAGTAAGGAATATCATAAGTATCATTGCCTATATCTATCTCCCAAGACAAGCATTGAGCCCATGCAGTGCAGGACTGATGAATTGTAAGGGACATTTTTACAACTGATTGCTATTTAGCTTTAATTCATTTGAAGTAAGATTTATAGGGTGTATGATTATAATTTTTTTTCCCTCCAATTAAACACTTGATGGATGTGAATTGTTAAATAAAAGTGTATCTGTTTCAAAAAAACAGTTGTTCCTGAAATCACAAAGCATCTGTCCGACTGAGCTAATAAAGAGCAGAAGTTAATTATATCCTGTCTATACAATGTATGGTATTTCTACGGAGGCAGGGAATAATAGGAAAGAAAAGGCTTTTCTCTTTAAACAGAAGGAAATACAATGTGCATGGAATAAATATTAATAAGGTATGTATGAATTCCCTGAAACACGACAGCAGTGCATTTCGTGAATATAAATGTCCAAATACAATATACAAAGTCAATGGGGGTTATTTACGAAAGGCAACGCCACTTTGTACTACAGGTGCAAACTACAACTAAATAGGACACATTTTTCACAGTGTTCATAGCGCACTCCCACCTCATTCATTGAAAGGGAAGTTGCACTTTACAAGAGAATTTCCCCTTAGCTAAGTGAATGAGGTGACATTCTGCTGACTTCCATCACCCAATCATGTGCAAGGAAAAATGTTTTGTTTTTGTTTGTTTTTTTAATTCTTCTTGCACATGAGACCCATTTCACACTGAGGCGCTTTACAGGCGCTATATCGCTATAGCACATAGCGCCTGTAAAGCGCCTCTCCTGTCTCTCCAATGTGAAAGCCCGAGGGCTTTCACACTGCAGCGGTGCACTGGCAGGACGTCAAAAAAAGTCTGCATGAGGCGCTGTAGATTTATGATCAGTTACAGCAAACAGTTTTTCTTTTCTTTTTGGGATAAAGGTTTTGCATGGACAAATAAAAGCTGATCATTTTAATCACCCCTGCCCAGTGTTAAATGGTTTGTCTCATTAATGGAAACTGAGACATTCTGCCGCATGGCTTCACAGCCAATCCCTACAGCCACGCTGTGCTTTTTGAATAGTCCCGCAGTCTTCTGGGACCT